>NC_089499.1:15290000-15590000 GCF_036850765.1 Saccopteryx bilineata | reverse complement strand
CCACGATAATCAAAACAGCATGATATTGGCAGAAAAATAGACACTCAGACCAATAGAACAGAATAGAAAGCCCAGAAATAAAACCACATGGTCAAATAATTTTTGATAAAGAGGCCAACAACACACAATGGAGAAAAGAAAGCCTCTTCAACAAATGGTGCTGGGAAAACTAGAAAGCCACATGCAAAAGAATGAAACTCGACTACAGTCTGTCCCCTTGTACTAAAATTAATTCAAAATGGATCAAAGACCTAAATATAAGACCTGAAACAATACATTACATAGAAGAAAACATAGGTACTAAACTCATGGACCTTGGTTACAAAGAGCACTTTATGAATTTGACTCCAAAGGCAAGGGAAGTGAAGGCAAAGATAAATGAATGGAACTACATCAGACTAAGAAGCTTTTGTACAGCAAAAGAAACTGACAAAACAGACAGCCAACTAAATGGGAAATGATAATTTCAAACAACAGCACAGATAAAGGCCTAATATCCAAAATATACAAAGAACTCATAAAACTCAACAACAAACAAGTAAACAATCCAATAAAAAATTGGGAAGAGGACATGAACAGACACTTCTCCCAGGAAGAAATACAAATGACCAACAGATATATGAAAAGATGCTCATCTTCATTAGTTATTAGAGAAATGCAAATCAAAACTATAATGAGATACTACCTCACACCTGTTAGATTAGCTATTATTAACAAGACAGGTAATAACAAGTGCTGCAGAGGCTGTGGAGAAAAAGGAACCCTCATCCACTCTTGGTGGGAATGTAAAGTAGTACAACCACTATGGAAGAAAGTATGGTGGTTCCTCAAAAAATTAAAAATAGAACTACCATATGACCCAGCAATCCCTCTACTGGGTATATACCCCCCAAAACTCAAAAACATTGGTATATAAAGTCACATGCAGCCCCATGTTCATTGTAGCATTGTACACAGCGGCCAAGACATGGAAACAACCAAAAAGCCCTTCAACAGATGACTGGATAAAGAAGATGTGGTACATATATACTATGGAATACTACTCAGCCATAAGAAATGATGACATCGGATTATTTACAACAACATGGATGGACCTTGATAACATTATACAGAGTGAAATAAGTAAATCAGAAAAAACTAAGAACTATATGATTCCATACATAGGTGGGACATAAAATGAGACTCGGGGACATGGACAAGAGTGTGGTGGTTACCAGGGGTGGGGAGGGGAAGGGAAAGGTGGGGGGGCGAGAGGGGCACAAAGAAAACCAGATAGAAGGTGACAGAAGACTATATGACTTTGGGTGATGGGTATGCAACATAATCAAATGTCAAAATAACCTGGAGATGTTTTCTCTGAACCTATGTACCCTGATTGATTAATGTCACCCCATTAAAATTAATAAAGAAAAATAGCAGTGACTCTTGGGTTGCTTCCTAGTTTTGTTTTTGTCCAAAATATTTATACTGACTTACATGATTACATGATTTTTCTTATTGTCCATCTCATACACTAGAATGTAAGACGCATAAACTTTGCCAGTCACATTTATTGTTATATCATTTCTAGAGCCTAAAACAGTGCTTGTCGCATAGTAGACATGTACCAAATATTTCTCATATAAATAGATTTATAAAATGAATGGATAAATATATAATGTCTCCCTAGATGAGGCATTTAAAGTAGGGAAGTATGCTCTGTGAAGAAGACTGTGAAAGAAACACCAAAAGTAATCTTCCTATCTCTGCCTTCTAAGGCTTGCAACTGTGTCTGGAGAAGTAACTCCTATTCAAAAGGCTTAAGTGTCCTATTTTTTGTTCTCAAACCTCACAAATCCCAAGTTTCAAAGTATGAGAGGAAAAGATCTGGTAGAGGCGGAGCAAGTAATTTGACTGTGTTTGATTTTCAAAGGCACACTCATTTCCCAAGGTCAGGGAACTAAGTGCAAGGACAAGTATAAAGGACGTGGCCACTCGGGGTAATGTTACATGTAAGTTTCTCCAAAAGGCTTACAAGTTGCTCCGTATCATCAGGTCATCCTTCTGGTTCTAAGTCTTCAAAAATTCCTAGATTTCACCCAGAAAAAAAAAAAAAGGACCCATTCTTTTCACATTTTATATAAGATCCTCAGACCTTATTCAATCAAATAGGGTTTTTTTAATTCTTCTTTTTTTCTTTTGTGACAGAGACAGAGAGAGGGACAGATACGAACAGACAGACAGGAAGGGAGAAAGATGAGAGGCATCAACCCTTTGTTGTGGCACCTTAGTTGTTCATTGATTGCTTTCTCATATGTGCCTTGACCAGGAGGCTACAGCACAGCTAGTGACCCCTTGCTCAAGCCAGCAACCTTGGGCTCAAGCTAGTGACCTTGGGCTTCAAGCCAGCAACCTTTGGACTGAAGCCACATACCATGGGATCATGTCCATGATCCCACGCTCAAGCCAGCGACCCTGCTCTCAAACTGGTGAGCCTGTGCTCAAGCCAGATTAGCCTGTGTTCATTATCCAATCAAATGCTTAACATTATCAGGTCCTGTACATGATTATAAAATTCAGTTTTTCTAAGTGACCCTGTATTCTGCAAACTTTCCCTTTCAGGTATGACCTAGATAACCTTAACTTATATTGCAGTTCTCTATTCAAATGTTACTTCCACCAGTCCTCCTCTGGCCTTAAGCTAAATAAACCCTCTGTATTGGTTAGGGAAAAGCTAGCTGCTGGAGCAAATAGACTGCAACACAAAATGGCTCAAGCATCATAGAAGTGTGCATCTCACTCATGTAGCAGTCCAAGGCAGGCTACTTCAAGGATGAAAACAGATGTGGTCTCCAACTTCTTCGGTACATGGCTTTTAAGATCACCATCATTACTTCCTTCCCAACCAGCTGAAATAGGGTAAGAGTATGGTAAAGCACATACAGGAGATTTTATGGGTCAAATCTAAAATGAGCACATATCACATCTTCTCACATTCCATTCTCTGGATGTCAGTCATATGGCCATGCCTAACTGCAAGGGATGTTGGGAAATATATTCCAGCTGTGCTCCTAACAAGAGGAGGAGAACTTGGATTTTGGCAGAAAAGGTAGCATATTCGGCCACAAGGTGTCCCTTCCATTATACACTTCTATAGCACCTGACAGTTCTCCATCACAAAGCCCAGTACACATGTTCTATGGGAGACTTATAAAGTCTATTTAAAGGCAGGGGCTGGGGCTGCCTATTCTCCACTATATTCCTTGCAAGTCTGGCACACAGTAGGTTCTCAGTAACTATTATGCTGAACTCTGTGAAACTGTTGTTTTACTTGTCATAAAATGACTAATATCATCAATTTAAGAACACCTTTTAGAGGCACACCTTTGATGAATGGCTTGTTTAGTAGATCATCTTGCATGGTTGGTGCAAAGCTATTTATTACACAGAACTCAAAGGTTGCCCAGCTTGCTCCTTGCCACCTGTTTTAAGCCTCGATAGGTAATTAAACTCTTTGCCTGGGAAATATTTGTAGAACAAAGTGTTTTATGGACTAACTGTGAAGTCATACAGCCTGTGGAAATTTGGGAATGAAGAGGTACTCAGACACAGAATTTCACTTAATCTTAGGAGAAAGCTCAGTCATGTGTGTTAATAAATGACAGATCTTCGGTTCTACACCAATTAAGCAAACATTTGTTCAGCATCCGGAACCCAGGTCACGAAGATGATTGCTTCCTTTGAGAAACCTGTAAACTTTCAAGGGACTCGTGATCAGTTTGTTTTGGAAATACCCCTTCAGCAGTTTTCAGAAGAAGGAGCAGAACAATAGAAAGAAAACACCATCTGGGAGTCGACTGGAATAGTCCAAGCAAGAGATGGCGTCCTACATTATTTTCTTTTTCTTCCTTTCTTTCCTTGCATGGGGATAGAAGGTGGGAGGAGAGGCGGCAACGGGAAGGGTTAAGGGGCTAGAGAAGCACAGCTACTCGAAGAGGAAAGCAACCGTCCTTCACCTGAGGAGGAGGCGAGCAGCACAGGCGCAGAACTGGGCAGCTGCTGTGCAAATGTCAGGGGGTGGGTGTGCCGTGCTTAGAAGGTGCTTAGCTGGGAAGTTCCCCACTCCATTTCAATCCCTTAAAATAGAGAAACCTGCCAGCAAAATGAATAAAAATGGGGATCGCAAGCAAGAAGGGCACAAGGCTACACGGTCTCTTCCTGGCGCCCTCAGTCCTTGGGCTCCACCATAACCTTCATGAGCTCAGAACTAGAGGAAAGGGGAGGAAAGCCACTCCAGTGCGTGTGCATTCCATCATTTGTGGAGCAGAAGCAGCCTTTTTGCTGGGTCTTTGTCGCTCTCAGGCTCTGAGCTAAAAATAGACTTTCCAGAGAGAGCTCCCTTTAGGTGATCTTACCAAGGCAATTTACATTATCAGCTCAGAGGTCAAGACTAATTTGAAATGCTCCTGCATTTGATGTGTTCCAGTTTTGGATTGGGGTTTTTTGAGGGTTTTTTTTTGCAGAGGGCGGTTGGGGGTGGAGTCTGCTTTTCCACAACAGATTCCAAGGAAGTGCTCACCGCAACTATCTCAAGCCCTGGGCCCAGAATTAGGACCGGGACTGGAGTTAGGTGGCGGGGCTGGCATCATTTATTTAGGTGCTTTGCGAACTCCAGTCGGAATCTCTGCACAAGATTATCAAATTCTCCTGCCCGTTTTTCTCCTATTTTGAGGTTAAAGATATCGGCCCATGTAATTATACTCCCCGAAGCTTTCTACGAAACCCAATAACTTGGTGGAGTGACAATTCCCTGTCGACGTGCCCCGGGTAACAAGTCAGCTGGACAGAGTCCCGCAGTTGTCACCGTAGAGGCTGAAAGAGCACCTGCATCAGAGCACAAAGATCCTGGAGGCAGCTCTCAAATTGAGTCCTCAAATTGAGTGGCATGTCATGTTCAGGTCATTCTGGGCAGTGTCTCCAAGAGCCCACGCCTGAAGCCTGGCTCTCTGGCTGCCACGCTCGAGCCATGCCTGAGTCCCCGTCATAAAATAATAATAAGCTGTCAGCATGACCCTGTCCAAGTGACCCCTTTCGGTAGCATGACTCTATTGACAGGTCTGCCTTCTATTACCAAAGGGCTTGTGAATAACCTGTCACATTATAAAAACATCTTTCAAAGACAATTTGTGATTTAGCCCTTTTGACAACTTCATGAGATGACTTAAATTCTAAAGAGGAGGAAATGAAAAGTCAGGGAGTTAATTGACTTGTCCGAGTTCAAACCTGCCCAAATCTCAATCATCAGACAAATGGAAAAGAATTGATAATAATTTGAGTAACACTCAAGATCTATTTGGTAATATGACTTCCCATCCAAAAACACGATATCTCTCATCATCTACTGTATTTAAATCTCAAGTTTTGTCCTCCACTTACCAGCTTGACAGTTACAGACCAAGAGCCTAGTATGTACATTAGGCATGTAGTAGCTTTTCTGTTATTATTTTGTTTTACTTCATACGTTATATAGTATATATCTGTATATATGTTCTGCATAATTCTATGAAGTCCATTTCTTAAGATTTTATAAAATACTCTTGTTTGAATGAGGCTTTGTTTGCATTATATTTCTCATTTATTACAGATAGAGAGACAAGTTATTGCCATTTCCACTTTACTTTTCTAACCAACCGGGCCCTGGCCTGTTAGCTCAGTCGGTTAAGAGAGGAGTCCTGATATAACAAGATTGCAGGTTCAATGCCGGTAAGGGCGCACACACACGGGAAGCAACCAATAAATGCATGACTGAGTGGAACAACAAATGAATGCTTCCCTTCCTCCTCCCCTCTTTCTCCCTTTCTTTCTTTGTCTCTAAAAAAAAAGAAAAGAAAAGAAAAGAAAAGAAAGAAAGAAAGAAAGAAAGAAAGAAAGAAAGAAAGAAAGAAAAAGAAATTAAGCCCTGACCAGATAGCTCGGTTGGTTGGACTGTCATCCCGAAGCATGGAGGTTATTAGTTCGATTCCCTAGTCAAAGCACATACAGGAGCAGCTCGATGTTCCTGTCTCTCTCTCTCCCTGCCTCTCTCAAAAAATAATAATAATAATTTTCTAATATACCACCCAGTTGAACTCTCTAATGAGTTTTAATAGTCTTTAAGTTAGTTGTGTTTTGGGGTAGACAACTATGACATCTGAAAATAACAATACTATTAATTTAAAATTTTTCTATATCTCTCCCTCTTATATCCTTCTCTATCTTCCTTAATTGAAACTGTCTCATATTGCTAGAAATAAAATTCTCTCTCTACACTGGAATGGCAGTAGTTGAGGTTAAGTGAAAAATTCAACATTCCCATATCACCATGGCTTTTAGGGCTGGAAGGAAGACACAGGATCTGCCCTAGCCAGATCCTGAAATATAAGTTTAGAGGGTGAAGTCTTTCTGGGAGAGCTGACGGTAATGGCCTATTCTGTGCAAAGTTCCGATAGAACATGAGGACCTCGGATATTACTGTTCCCTTCCAAAACCAGATGTAGACAAACTCTAGGAACAACTATATGCAAGATTGTCCACCACCTCACGTGGCAGGAAGCAGACATTTTACCCGGCACCACACAGACCACTTCTCCAGATGTCCACATCCATTGGCTTTTCTCATGTGCTTCTTGGAGTTGACCCACAAAATCAAGATCCAGTTGTCCTCAACTGGAGCAAGATATGACACTGTGGCATGATGGGTAGGCGTGTGAGCTCTGAGCTTCATCTGAATGGACTCAGACGCTGGCCCTACCACTTCCTGCCTATGAGACCACTGGAGAAAATTACCTTTCTGTGCCTAATTTCCTTAGCTGTAAAATGATGTTAATATTTGTACCTACCCACAGGGATTTAGGGAGGAATAAACCAGTAAATATATATATATATGTCAAGTTCTGAGAACAATGCCTGGCTTATAGTATGTGCTCAATAAATCTTGGCTACACTACTGCCTGGCA
Organism: Saccopteryx bilineata; assembly: GCF_036850765.1. NCBI lineage: Eukaryota > Metazoa > Chordata > Mammalia > Chiroptera > Emballonuridae > Saccopteryx > Saccopteryx bilineata. The sequence continues at coordinate 15,583,026 of NC_089499.1, read as the reverse complement.
AGTGAGCCTCATTAGAACTAGGGTTCTGGTAGGCTCTGGTGGTAAGACTTTAGGACAGATGCTTCAATTTTCCCATTTACCTCTCCGAGATCACTTCCCCTGTCTGTGGAGGTAAGAACACCTTCTTTACTGAACTGTTAGAATTACTTGAGCAAATGTATATAAAACAGCTGCAGTGGTGATGAAATAAAGTTGGCTTCCTTTTTAATTCATTGTCTTCATTAGTTCATAAGGTCCATGAGGATGGAGATTCGCCCCTATTCCTAAATTTATCGGAGACTCAAATAGATCCAAAGAGAAAGCAAGATCTTGGACTAAAGAAATTGTCGGATTAAATTTCATTCATCATTTACTCTGCACAAAATTAGTTTTTTGGAAGGACCTTGATTTTGGTCTTGTCAGCATTCCTTCAGTAGGATAATTTAAGGAGGGTTGATTTATAAAGAGACTATTTACAAAGCTATAATGATATTTGAGGGGATCGCAGGATAGTGCAGTGACACAGAGCTGGCAACAACAATATGTGTGTTTCCATCCCTCGGGTCAGGGGTCAAGCGGAAGGACTGGTACTAGGAACCTGGAAGGAGAGGGTCCTATATAAAAAGAGAAAAATCTCTTTGTGAGGAGCAGTAAGCTCTGGTCAAGGAACAAAGTCAACCCAAGGTGACCTCACACAGAGGGAGGCAGGAAAATAAACATTTTGAACTCACTCCTTTTTCTCCCATCAGTTTCCTACTAGAGCTCCCGGTGGTGGTTCTCAGCCAGAAGCCAGATGGGCTGAAAGCAGGGTTGCCAGATCACGCCAATTAAAAACGCAGGACATACAGGTAAATTCCAATGTCAGATAAACAACAAGTAAAATTTTAGTATCAATAAATCCTAAATGTTTCATGGGATGTACTTATTCTATAAATGTATGTGTTACTTTTTTGAAATTCAAGTTTAACTCTGCACCCTTGCATCTTATCTGTCAATCCTAGATGAGAGATCATCGGTGAATTCTATGTAGGTCAGCCTCCCTGAGCAGAGAGCAGAATGGAAAGTCCAAAGGAAGGGCAGAAAGCAAAGTTTGAGAAGCAAATGCAAGACTGTCTGCCATACACATTAGCTCACTTCTTTTGTCCCAACACATCGTATTTACTCTTATCTAGCAAAGTTTGACATTGCAATACAGGGAATACGTGAGATCGTAAGAGCTGTCACATTGTCACTGAGTAATGTCAGTTAGGTCAGAGTCCTCTCAACCTCCCAAACTGTGAGGAAAAAATTGCTGTTTGTTCTAAAGCTACCCAGTCTGTGGTATTTTTACAGCATCCCAAATGGACTAAAGCACCACCATTTTTCTTCTCCGTTCATTGGTCCTGGGAAACATCCCACGAAATTGTAGCTGTAGGGTGAGGGGGAAACAGTGAATGTGTTGATGGTGTTCTATTTTTAACTGAATCATTTGTACATGACTGTTTGTAATGAACATTTTTTTATTTATAATGTCAATTTATGTTACATGTCATATTTGTATTTATGCAAAAAAGAAGGAAGGGGGGAAGGAGGGAAAGATGGAAACAAGGAGAAAAGGAGGGAGGGAGGAATATCTGAAAAGTCTATCCAAGAACATAATTAGGACCAGTTAAGTAAGTAAGTAGTTTTCTGTATACTAATTAGTAGTGGAAAACTGAGTTACTCTTTATCAACCCTAAGAACAATATTTCAGTCACTCGTAAAATCTTAATTTCCTGAACTTAAGAATGGAATTCCTAGTACCTGGATTGCATAATTTTTGCTGAGTTTAGATACAAAGAATATAGAAAAACTAACACATGTTTGAAACACAAAATAATTGCTGATTAGTGATAGTAAGAGTGTTCTTACCTAAAAGTGTGTCATTTTAATATATTGTGTTCTATTGCTAGAACACAACCAGACTACATGAATGTTTTCCAAATTGATAAGCTTTAAAAGTCTGATGGATTTAATAGTATAATTGTTCTTGATTTCATGGTCATACAAATAAAAGATAAGTTCTAAAATTGCCAGTCTCCAAAGATCAGAAAGTAGGAATTATCAGGCTAAATACTTGTCAGCATTTTAGTTTCAGTTTTAGAAGTTATATCTACTGTTTTTGAGTTTGTGCTATTTTATACATCTTCCTCTAGGCATTAGTCATCGTGTTTATAATTTTAGCAATGCCAATATTTATGTGTTCAGCGAATAAATAGCACAATTCAGGCACCCACACAGGAAAAGTTTTTAAAACTCCAACAGTACTTTAATATATTAATAAAAAAATAGACACATATGATGTTGACATGCAAATATCTTTGTAATGACAGTTAAGCAGTTTTTAAAATGTCAACTACACAATTAACAAAGTAGGTAGGAGCATGAATATATCTGGAAACAGGAACAGAATCATAACACAGAAAGGATGCAGATAGAAGAGTAAAGAATATTTCATGGAAGGTCCTGATTTGACCCAACAGGAAACAGACCAAAGGCAGTAGATAGATTTGCCACGCTATTGCCACGCCATGGCAATCACCTTTGGCTTTACGGTAATTTTTAACTCAACTCTAAGTCCCTTTAATCAAGAGTGACAAATACTCTGATATATGAGGTTTTAATAATGCCCGAGGAAGGGACTGCATGGGAAAGAAGAACATTTGACCTGGTGATACTTAAACTTAGTGTGCTTTAGGGAAAAGAAATATGTGCTTATAGAAATGACACTGCCCTGGCCGGTTGGCTCAGTGGTAGAGCATCGGCCTGGTGTGCAGAAGTCCCGGGTTCGATTCCTGGCCAGGGCACACAGGAGAAGCACCCATCTGCTTCTCCACCCCTCCCCCTCTCCTTCCTCTCTGTCTCTCTCTTCCCCTCCCACAGCCGAGGCTCCATTGGAGCAAAGATGGCCTGGGCGCTGGGGATGGCTCCTTGGCCACTGCCCCAGGCGCTGGAGTGGCTCTGGTCGCAACAGAGCGACGCCCCGGAGGGGCAGAGCATCGCCCCCTGGTGGGCTGCCGGGTGGATCCCGGTCTGGCGCGTGCGGGAGTCTGTCTGACGGTCTCTCCCCATTTCCAGCTTCAGAAAAATACAAAAAAAAAAAAAAAATGACACCAATAGAAAAAGCATTCATCATTAAGTGAAGGGTAGAAGATTCTCTCAGATTACTTGCTGGCATGCTTGCTTTTCCTGCTCTTGGTTTAATCACTAGGGTCAGGTTTACATGGAAGATCCAAGGCAATAAATGCCTACAGGTTAAACCAGCTAATCGTGCCAACATAAGAGGTTGTGCCCAAGACATGTGACCAAAGCAAGCTCTAAAAGTATGCAAAGGAATCAGTGAAACAGAAAATTACACAGCAGCACACACATACCCAACAGAAATGTGTGTCAGGAAGGGATCAGAACCCATACATGGCAGACGGGGGTGATAAAATGGAAAAAAGACTAGAGAGACAACTGGGACGGCTGGATTTTTAGCCTTAATTCAGCATTTTACTGGATTTGTGAGACTGAATAAGCCTCTTGGTTTCCGTGGAATTCAAATAAGAATCATAAAGGTTGGGACAGGCTTGGCACATAGTAAACACTCAAAAGTGTTTACACTAATTATTTATAATAATTAGTATTTTATTATTAGACACTTCCAAGATTACTGTTTTAAACCAAAATGCATAAATGGAAAATTGCAAACCATTATGTAAACATGAGGAACTGTGTAAGTTATTGCAGATGATAACGCTAGGACCCTACCTCACTCCGGTTACTTGCACCTTTAAAATTCAGATGATTAAAATATTTTTCACGGCATAACACTAGATGAAGATTTTTAAAAACATGCACACAAAATGAGTTTTCTTGACAATGATTGCAGCTAGGAAAAACACTCACTATGTATATGGATAAGGACTGAAGGGAACAGGGGAAAACGAAACAATTGAATTTGCTAACTAGTGGTAGTAGAAATGTGGATTTTTTTTTCTTTTTATTTCTATGCATTTTAATCTGTTTTCTTTTCTTTTCTTTCTTTTTTTTTTTTTTTTTTTTGTATTTTTTCCAAAGCTGGAAACAGGGAGGCAGTCAGACAGACTCCCGCATGCACCCGACTGGGATCCACCCAGCATGCCCACCAGGGGGCGATGCTCTGTCCATCTGGGGCGTTGCTCTGTTGCAACCAAAGCCATTCTAGCCCCTGAGACAGAGGCCAAGGAGCCATCCTCAGTTCCCCGGGCCAACTTTGCTCCAATGGAGCCTTGGCTGCGGGAGGGGAAGAGAGAGACAGAGAGGAAGGAGAGGAAGAGGGGTGGAGAAGCAGATGGGTGCTTCTCCTGTGTGCCCTGGCCAGGAATCGAACCCGGGACTGCTGCACGCCAGGCCGACGTTCTACCACTGAGCCAACCGGCCAGGGCCTAATCTGTTTTTCAATTTCAAGTAGCTTTAACTTAAAAATAATGAAATATAGAAAATGAAGCTAAGCATTGGGGTTCATCAGGGAACATGGATGTCCTGTATAAGACTAATAATGGTAGTCACAGTAGATCACTTTATTGAGCACTTCCCACGGGTTAGGCATTGTGTTCCGCAGGTTACCTACGAAGAGCCGGCTATACTTCCCAACAGTACTGTGAACCATAGGATACAAACGAGGAAACTGAAGCTCACAGATAGCAGCTTGCCAAGGCCTCCTAGCTAGAAGCGCAAAATTCTACTGTCCACTGTACATTACAGTTCAGGATAAATCTTGTTCCATTTAATCTGGGGAACATAGATGGGTGAGCATTGTGCCAGCTTTTTGGTGGTATCGGGATGGTAAAAAAAAAAAAAGTCTCTGAACTACATGTATTTTTTACTTGGGTCTCATTCACTCTTGCACCCATGTGAACGACACCAATTTGCCGGTATCCCCACTCAGTCGCCTGCACATGCATGTAGAGTGTGTAAGAATGATCCAAGCAGCAACCTATAGATGAGGAGGAAGACCCAGAGAGACATGAGGAGTTCACCAAATTTGGAGGGAGTAAAGAACTGAAACAACCTTGTAGGCATCCTGGAGCCTACATCAGCTACTGACAAGGAGAACACAAGTAAAATCATGGTTCTAAATTCAGCAATGGGCCCTCTGGGCAGTATACACACAGCTCTGCTAAACTTTCGGAAAAGAAGGAGGGGCTGCTGCTTCCAAGAACCTGTTACCCTGGGGGATGCCCTCCTTAAAAACCATAGGCATTCTGGAGATCCAGATGGCACCCCATCCTTGATGTTGCTAAACTAGAATCTGAAGTTGGTTCTAAAGTTCTTTCTTGCTCTAAGCATCTAATTTTTTTAAAAAATTAATGTTGTTGATATCATAGTAGCTGCATAAAATATCAAAGAATTAGAGTCCTTTTCTAAAATTTGGGGGTCAAAAATAAAAGATTTTTTTTTTCAAAGGATTCGACAATGTTTAACTGAAGGTAGTAGTAAGCATCGCTAATTCTTCAATGGCATTGTCAATTATGACTGAAAGAGCTTATTACAAGTAGGTCAAGTATCATGGCTTTCTCCAGCATGTCATTTTTTGAGCACAAACTGTGTACCAAAGATTGGGCCAACCATCAGGGCTATAAATAATAATTAGACATAATCCCTGCTTACTCTACGGAGTGAATACTGTATTATGATAAATGCTTCATTATGATGGGATAAATGTTTTGGTGGATGAATGCACACAACAGAGTGCAGAGAGAGAATTAATTTTTGTTGGGAGCTGAAGGACAGCAGGGCCTTATAAAATAAAGAGAAGGCAAATATCCCTCCAAATTACAGGACAGTATTCTTGAAAACTATAGGGATTGTTTTCCAGAGGCACTATAGGATCGGTATTGGGGACAAGGGCTTTACTTTCACACAGAGATGGGATATAAAACTGAGACTCATGGACATAGCTAAAAGTGAAGTGGTTACCAGGATGAAAGAGATGTGGAGGAAGGGGGCAAAGAGAGACAAAATATACAGTGACAGAAAAAGATTTGACTTTGGGTGATGGGTATACAACATAATCAATAGTTCAAATGCTATAAAAACGTTCACCTAAAACCTATGTATGCTTATTGATCAATGTCATCCTATTAAATTTAATTTTCTAAATAAAATTAAAAAAAAAAATGAATCGCCTGACCTGTGGTGACACAGTGGATAAAGCATCGACCTGGAATGCTGAGGTTGCCGGTTCAAAACCCTGCACTTGTCTGGTCAAGGCACATATGGGAGTTGATGCTTCCTGCTCCTCCTCCTTCTCTCTCTCTGTCTCTCTCTCACACTCTCTCTCTCCTATCTAAAATGAATAAATTAAAAAAAAATGAATCACTGTTCAAAATCCATCTCTGTCACTTACTGACTGTGGTAGATTTCAAAAAGCAGCCCAAATCTTTCTACTGCCCTTCACAATGTGAATTGGCAGCTTCTCCAATCAAGAAATAGAGTTCATGTCTTTACCCATTGCATCTGGCTTTGCCATGTCACTTGCTTTGTGACACAAGCAGAAGCTTGACAAACACCTGAGTACTGTGGCTTGTCCCATCTTCGTGTGCTGGAAACAGTGACACTACCATGTACACAACCCAACAGCCTGTTGTTGGGCAAGAAACTTTAAGAACTGGCAGGTGACCCCCCATTATGTGAGTGAGGCAAGGGGGACTAGGAGTGGAACTGCCCAGCTGAGCCCAGCCTAGTTGATTACCTACAGAATTCAAAGGGGAAGAGTGCCTGCTGTCCTAAGCACTGTTTGGACATAGTTTGCCATAGAACAAAATCTCAGTGGTATGCTCAGTGGCTCTGGATAATTTACTTCACTTCTTTAACCTTGGAAACCTCATCTATAACATGGAAGTAATGATAGTTTCTCCAGGGTTGCTGAGAGTATTGAATAAGATAATGCATGAAAATACTTATGGTGCCTACCATTAGATAATGACTAATATACATAATAGCATGATTGTATGCTTATGCCCAGAACTTAATTTTTCCAGAGATCAGGAGTGGCCCTATGAGATGCTGTATGCTCTTTAACTATGAGAGTCACAAAATTTCCTGGGATATGATATAAAAGTAAACAATGGGGATTTTTTTTTTGTTTGATTGATTTTTTAGTTTATTTGGATGTTTCATATATCAGTTACTAGGTATTAAAATGCTATTTAGCATTGCTACGTTTCTGGGAGTTTTCTTTTTCCTGAATTCAACATTTTTCTTTTTATTTATTTTTTTTAACCATTGCCTCTGCACAACCAAGTCTGAGCAGCTGAATTCTCCTCTGTTTTCCGTGACTGCGATGGAACATGATGTCTTCCTGATTCATCTCATGGGGAGGAAAATAATACTGGACTACATCACAGAAAGGAGATGTGGGTTTGCTAATGGCCTTCTGAAAAAAAAAATTAAGTGCAAAGTGGTTCGATTCTTTCCACTTCTCTATCTTAAACATCAAGGCTAACAGAATTAATTTCCTAAAAATTAAAATTATGTCCTAATGGAACACAGTTAGGATACTGTGTGAACGTTCCCTTTCCAATAATGTAGATTTAATTTCTTTTAAGTATCTTCAAGTAATATCTAATAGACATGAGTGTTTATATTCCAACTGAAGTCAGAAATTGATGTAAATTTAAAGTGGCTGCAAATGACTGCATATTGACATTTCGACATTTTTTTCTTAAAATTAGTTACATGCTAATATTTCACACCTTTGAATTGGGCCCCATCTGACCCTCAGTACTCCTCTCAATTATAGCAATCCTGAAATGTAAAACCTTGCTCAAGATAACCTGTTTATCTTTCAAATAGAACTATAAAAAGAACCTTCAGTAATGTATTTACAAACAGCAGTTTCCTGGTAGGCAACCCATTATTATGTCCTTAGCCTAAGTTCCATCTGCACCAAAAACATGAATGTTTATAAGAACACGCATATAAGGGCAACAAAACCAAATTTCCAGTCACAAAGACAATCAATGTGGGATCTATCGATAAGAGCTCTTTTCAATAAGAGCCTCAGTTCCTCCAAGTCACTTGGTGGACTGACTGGGGTTGCAGGGGTCCCCAAACTTTTTACACAGGGGGCCAGTTCACTGTCCCTCAGATCGTTGGAGGGCCGCCACATACAGTGCTCCTCTCACTGACCACCAATGAAAGAGGTGCCCCTTCCAGAAGTGCGGCGGGGGCCGGATAAATGGCCTCAGGGGGCCACATGCGGCCCAGAGCCATAGTTTGGGGACACCTGGTAGAGGGTCAGATGACCTTGGAGAGGCAAATCACTTGCTCCATTTTCTCGTGGACTGATTATCTTTCCAAGATCACTTCTAACCCCAAAAGTTTGGGACCATGTGATATGGAATCAGGGGAAAGTCAGTCCCAAGAGAAAAGAAGAAACAGCAGAAAAACAGTAAAGGATTATGCAAACAGAGAAATGGCTTCTCAGGTCCCTAAGGCTTTTTAGCATAGATACCGGAATCCGGAGCTTTCAATATTACAAGAAAGCAAATGTAGTACAAATTGTTCATAGACTTAGAAATAGGCTACCAGTCAAATATATCTTTAAAAATTAGATTTTTCTATTTTGTTTTGGGGTTTTTTAGTAGGAGTTAAATCACCTGAAGGTGCTCAACTCGATTAGTCACCAGGGAAATGCAAATAAAGCCAGAGTGATAAAATTAGAAATAACGCAGTATCCATGCCGGAGAAAACAACTGACAGCCGTAAGTCACGCTTATGCATTAGCACCCACAGTCATGTTCGGAAGAGTCAGAGCCGCGCTGTTCGTGATGGCAGAAAGCGAAAACATCCTACCAGTCCATTGACACACTGTGGCTTAAATAAACTATGGCAGGTTCGCACTGTCACATGCTGTACAACAATGCAAGACAATACATTCAATGGCATGGGTCTTCATCCATTTTAAATGCTCTTTGCATATTTTACGTTTTAATGTAGTTAAAAGTAAAATATGCCAAATAAGTGAGAAAGAGGAAATATGCTACAATGCAATGTTTTACACACGATTTAAAACACTTTTATACACACAGATGAACTGCATGTTTTCCATACAAATATCCATACATGTCTAAGACATATATTTTAAAACTATATATTTACATAAAATATATATAAATATAAAAAGTATAATAGGTGCCGTTGAAGGAAGGAAATTTTAAATGAGAATTGGGTTATATTTGGGGCAATTAATAAAATTCATTAAAATGAGAAAGGGACCTGACCAGGAGGTGGCACAGTGGCTAGAGCATTGGCCAGGGATGTGGAGGACCTGGGTTCAGAACCCTGAACCCTGTGCCAGCTTGAGCATGGGGTTGCCAGCTTGAGTGTGGGATCATAGACATAACCCCATAGTCACTGGCTTGAGCCTAAATGTGACTGGCTTGAAGCCCAAGGCCACTGGCTTGAGCAAGGGGGTCACTGGCTCAGCTGGAGCCCTGCCACCAAAGGCACATATGAGGAAGCAATCAATGAACAACTAAGGTGCCACCACAAAGAACTGAAGCTTCTCATCTCTCTCCCTTCCTGCCTGTCTGTCCCTGTCTGTCCCTCTCTCTGTCTGTTTCTCTCGCTAAAAAAAGAAAATGACCAAGGGGACTTGCAAGGAATGTTGATGACAATTCTAGGTCCCTTCCCTACCCCCAAAGTGACAACAATAAAATAATCACAGAAAATACAAGCAGAGAAATATATTCATCTCAAGCTACCCAGAATGGCCTTCCTGTCCTCCTTTGGGAAGACTGCTACTTACCTGTCAACATTCAATTCTTTTCCTGTAGTGAATCTTCCCCCGCCTCCTCCGTAGAATTAGCTCTTTCCTCCCCTGGTTACTACAGCCCTCTCTTCATACTCACAGTTGTTATCTGTCCCCAGTTCTGCCTTCCATGTTCAGCTGAGTTTTCCTTTGGTTCAGGGAATCTGCATAAATCTCTCTACATGCCTAGAACTAATAAGGCACCTCATACACAGCAGGTCTCAGCCCCCGCTGATAAATAAATCAGCAAATAAAACAAGGACTTTGTTCAGTTAGACATTCCACCTTATTTTGTAACGTTCTCAAATATCTTAAGCTAAATAATAATAACTCCTCACCCCCACCACCACACAAGAGGTAGTAGCAATAAGCTGTGGCAACTCACTAACTGGCTTCCTCAAAATATTAGAGCATCGCTTGGCAGCCTCAAGCGCTGTGGCAGCTTGCATTTCAGGGAGAAAACAGGGGACTAAGATGCAGTCAACCACCCCCCTTCGGTCTGTCTGAGTAACAAGCCCGTCAGTATTGTCTTCCACTGTGCCCTGCTCCGGATAAATTATCGTTATTAATGGAAGAGACGAAATCCCCATTTTCTGGCCAATTCTTCAATAATAGAGACAGATGAAACAGGTGTGTTCCCTAAGTCCAGGCTTGTGGATACGTTTTCCTGATTTATGGAGGGAAGAAACTAGCGTGTGAGGCGCAAGGCATTGAGTCATCTTTTCCAGACCTCTCGTAAAGTGCCTGACGGACAGCTCAGGGCTGCCAAGTAAATTACTGAAGAACACAGAGGGTTACAGAAGGCAGGAGGACAAAGCAGTGATATAACCCCTCTCTGGAAACCACTGTAGAGCATTTTTGCGATTCATTTGCCCCCAGCATGACTCTCTACAAAGCTTCTAGGACACATTTCAAAATAAGCGCAAAGCTTTACAGACAGCAGAAACCGTTACCCGTTCTGGCTCGAGTTCCGAGTTCTTGTTCTCTGTTTGGAAAGTCCTGGTACTCACATCTAAGGGTGTCGTTGAAGAAACATAATGATTAGTAAATTAAATGTTCGTAATCCTTTAGAGATTGTACAAGTGCAAGTGACACGTGTGTTTGAATTTTGGGGCCCTAGATACAGAATGGGTTCCTGATTCTTGGGAACTGGAGCGCTCTGTGTCTGGCTACCAGGCATGAAGAATCTGCGCGTCTGTCAGAACCCTCTGCATGCTGGTGTTTTCTTAATCTGCGACCCATTTAAACCTCCAGAAATCCTTGTGATGCTTCTGTTTCCTCCATCTGTTACTAACCAAAACTGTCCCTCCCCGGCTGCCAGAGACCCAGCTTTCCCCAATGACCATTTGAAAAGTATTTAAAACAGTCTTTCAAAGAATTTCTTCAGCTCCAGCATTTCTCTCTCTCTCTCTCCCCCCCCCTCCCTCCCTCTCTCTTAAGCATTGCCTACATATCAGTAAAAGTAGCAAAGAAAAGAAGCCATTGTGCTCTAAGAACCAGACCTGCACATCCCCTACCCAAGCACACTGTTACGTCTGTGTTGATACTGTATATTCAGCTTAAGATTCCTTCCAGTCCCACTAAACCCTTCTCCAACATCCTTTCCACTTGGTGGACCTCATCCTTTCCCTGTCTGTGCTCTCAAATCACGCTGTGTGGGCTTCTTACACAGCAATGAGCACACAGAGCATCACTGTCTGCTTACATTGTGAGGAGCCCGGGGGTTAGAGACTGAAGGTGTGGACTGGACTCTCTACTCTGCACTTACCATCTCCCATTAGGGAGGTCAGAAAGGTTCTCAGTCTTCCGATGACCTCATCTAAAAAATGGGTCCATAGTATGATACCTTGCCAGGTTGATGTTTAGAAATAAAAGAGAGGCCCTGGCCGGTTGGCTCAGTGGTAGAGCGTCGGCCTGGTGTGCAGGAGTCCCGGGTTCAATTTCCGGCCAGGGCACATAGGAGAAGCGCCCATCTGCTTCTCCACCCCTCCCCCTCTCCTTCTTCTCTGTCTCTCTCTTCCCCTCCTGCAACCGAGGCTCCATTGGAGCAAAAGATGGCCCGGGCGCTGAGGATGGCTCCTTGGCCCCTGCCTCAGGCGCTAGAGTGGCTCTGGTTGCGACAGAGTGATGCCCCGGATGGGTAGAGCATCGCCCCCTGGTGGGCGTGCCGGGTGGATCCCGGTCGGGCACATGCGGGAGTCTGTCTGACTGCCTCCCTGTTTCCAGCTTCAGAAAAATTAAAAAAAATAATAATAAAAGAGAGAATGAGTTTTTTAATTATCCTCTAACAGTTTCTAGCAAACAGTGTAAACAATCCTATATACATAAATTATGGTTGCATCTAGACAGTGGAAAACACACTCAAAGAATGGTCACAAGTCCCAAAGCTGGGACAGGGAAGGAACAGACCAGCATTTATGAGCAGCAAAAATACTAGGGTGGGCTGGATCCTGTGCCTCTTAAACTGTTACCCTGAACTCATAGAAGAGGATATAAATGCTAATTACTAGTCCGAGGCCCTGGCCGGTTGGCTCAGCGGTAGAGTGTCGGCCTGGCGTGCGGGGGACCCAGGTTCGATTCCCGGCCAGGCACATAGGAGAAGCGCCCATTTGCTTCTCTACCCCTCCTCTCCTTCCTCTCTGTCTCTCTCTTCCCCTCCCGCAGCCAAGGCTCCATTGGAGCAAAGATGGCCCGGGCGCTGGGGATGGCTCCTTGGCCTCTGCCCCAGGCACTAGAGTGGCTCTGGTCACAGCAGAGGGACAGAGCATCACCCCCTGGTGGGCAGAGCGTCGCCCCTGGTGGGCGTGCTGGGTGGATCCCGGTCGGGCGCATGCAGGAGTCTGTCTGACTGTCTCTCCCCATTTCCAGCTTTAGAAAAATACAAAAACAAACAAACAAACAAACAAACAAAAAAACTAATTACTAGTCCGAGAACCAAAATTTATGAGAATTCCAAACTTTCCAGATAGGAGCCATTAACAATTTTGGAGATGTAGATATTGCATATGCTTTGGGCTATAAGTGAACAGAAAATCAAATTCCAACCAAATATAAATATTTCTGATCAAAATCATATCACTAGTAATGATGACAATAATGATAATAAGATCAAGCCTGGGCATTTTACCCTCTAATCCTTATAGAAATTCTATGAAGTAGAAAATATTATCCCATTTTGGACTTTAAACCAAGATTGAGAGAGATCAAATCAATTGTCTAAGATCTTGTTGCTTTTGTTAATTTTTAAATGGAAGAGCTGGAATGTTTGGAGTTTAGGTCCACGGACTTTCCACTGAATGCAGAATAAAGATTCAAGCCCCCTCTATCTCACCAAGGTTATAAACAACTAGAGGCAGGCCATGCATTCTCTTCACAGGGGAGAGCCAGACTTACCCAGAAAGCAGCTCGTTGAGCTTTGGGCCTTGCTGCCCTTTTCTTGGAATTTCCAGATAACTGCATGCAGTCGAACAGTACTATTTCAAATCTGCTTTTCTACTATCCTTGCTGCTATTAGTATTGATTGGCACTTAGATAAAAGGTAAGGATGCTTAAGCTAAATTCCATTCCTCCTGACAGTATCAGTCCCCAAATTAAATTGTTAGCTTTGGTGTTGAGGAGAGATCGATCATGAGCTACCCTGAGGCCTCTAGTCTGGCATTAATAGTGGCTCAAAGTAGGGGCTTTTGTTGTTTGCTGTTGTTATTTTAGTGAGAGCGAGGAAGGCAGAGACAGACTCTTGCATGTGTCCCCACCAGGATCCACCCTGTAAGCCCATTAGGGAGCAATGCTCTGCCCATCTGTTGCTCTGTTGCTCAGTAATGGAGCCATTTTTTAGCGCCTGAGGGAGAGGCCACAGCACCCAAGGCCAACTCACTCGAAACAATCGAGTCATCATTGCAGGAGTGGAAGAGAGAGAGAGAGAGAGAGAGGAGAGAAGGGGGTGAGGTGGAGAAGCAGATGGGCACTTCTCCTGTGTGCCCTGACCGGGAATCGAACCCAGGACATCACACACTGGGCCAACACTCTACCACTGAGCCAACTGAACAGGGCCGGCTGTTGTTGTTGTTGTTGTTGTTGTGCTCTTGTTGTGTGCTGTTGTTGTTAGCTGTAAGACTGTGGGCAAAGCATTTGGTTTCTCAGGGCTTGAAGGCACACCCATCAGGCCAGAACACAGGGGTGATAACTGATGCTGGTATTCACACGGCCCCACCCTGTTTCCCCTGCTCCTCTCCCTCACTTCTTACACGCTGGCTGTCAATGGTCGCTGCCTCCTGCCTACTAGGCAATTGGCAATTTTGACTTCTTGGCAATTGGCTTCAGAGGGAGATCTAGCTACTATTTACTCTTCAGATTAAAGAACGGAGCAGGCACTCCTTTATTCATGGAGAACTCTCCTCTGTCTTCTATGATGCCTCTAGCTCCGCCCTCTAAGGCCTGCCACCTCTTCACCAGATCTGGGTTCTGCCATTGTCTGGGGGCAGCTGAGAAGGGTGGCCAAAACTTGACCCAGAAGCAGAATATATCTGAGTTTGAATCCCTGTTTCCATGCTCACTGTGGAGCCTAGGATAATTATCTTAAGATTTTGTAGAGATTACATGAAATAATGTATACAAAATATCTATAGCACAGTAGAAACCCAATGCATGAAAGGTGTTATTATTATCAACAATATAATTGAGCAGGCCTCTGCCCTTCTCATGGGGCTCATTGCCATGGTGACCCGTATGCATCCAACTTTGAGAACCATTCCTTTACTGAGATCCTCTCTCCTTTACCTTTGCCAATTCTCCATCCTCTGGACATTCTGGTTATTTTTTGTCTTTTCTTTCCTTCCTGTTCTTTTTGTACGCTGTGGATGTTTTAGTTAAGTAGCCTTGATACTGTCTTTTCTTTTTTTTTTTTTTGTATTGATATTTTTCTGAAGCTGGAAACGGGGAGAGACAGTCAGACAGACTCCCGCATGTGCCCAACCGGGATCCACCCGGCACACCCACCAGGAGTGATGCTCTGCCCACCAGGGGGCGATGCTCTGCCGCGACCAGAGCCACTCTAGCGCCTGGGGCAGAGGCCAAGGAGCCATCCCCAGTGCCCAGGCCATCTTTGCTCCAATGGAGCCTTGGCTGCGGGAGGGGAAGAGAGAGACAGAGAGGAAGGAGGAGGTGGGAGTGGAGAAGCAAATGGGCGCTTCTCCTATGTGCCCTGGCCGGAAATCGAACCCGGGTCCCCCCCGCACGCCAGGCTGACGCTCTACCGCTGAGCCAACCGGCCAGGGCCAATACTGTCTTTTCTTAACAAATGGCTCTAGGAGAATCCAAAGTCCATAGAATAATAAAAGTCCAGTCTTTTACCCGGATTTGGAGCAAAGCAATGGAGAAGGTTGAAAGCATTACACGTTCTCCTGCTGAGCAGTGTTACTGCGAAAGGCAGTTGTATGGAATCGGGGTGGGGGGTGGTGGTGGTGGCGGAGGATTTGCCCTCTTTACACATTAATGAATGAGTAAATGAACCAGGAGTGGGAGCTTCCAGTTCGAGTTTGTGAAGATAAATTTCTGCACACCTCACACTTCTGCATGCTTGATAGTTAACAAGCAACCAGAGTAAAATGGGCCGTGAAAGGAAGCTACAAAAATCACGGGGTCTTGATACAAACTCAGGACTTGGATAATTGTCTGCAACTTGAATTTCCCCAGGCTTCACCAGCCTACAGTAGAAATGAGGTCATCTTGACTGCCATAGCTAAAATGTCACTGCAGCTGCTAACACAGGAGGTCCAGCCATCTGTGAGGTCTCACCGCCCCCAGTATAACTGGCAATCCTGAGGGGGTTTCTCACATGGGGCCATGAAAAGGTACATTTCTGCTCAGTGATGTCCGTGCCTTGTCAGGTGTCCTCTGGGAATCGCTTTGCCGGTCCGCCATCCACTGACCTCTACTACATGAAGAACATCAGGCCTCTCCACTGTCCTCTGGGCATCACTATCAATGTATCCATGTCCCCTTAGTACCAGGTCAGAGCTGGCATTCATGACAACACGGGAGGGATTCTCATTCCTCCAAGACTTGGACTCAGCGTGGTCATCTATTCCTAGAGCCACAGTACATGTGACCCAAGTCTCAAGGGATGCTACTCAAATATCGTGCCATCCATTTCTGCCAGCAGCCCTTCCCTCCACAGACTCAGACAAAGAAGCATCCTGTTCACCTCCCCTCCTATTCCCAGAGATGAGCTGTGAACCCACTGTCCTCATCACAGACCTTTTACCTCCATGCAAACCAATGAGCCCCACATTCACAGACAGCCATGACTTTCAGTTTAAGATCCTCTCAATCCAACAAAGACAGAAGCCTTACTATCAAGGAGCTTGTGTCATTTTCAATCCCACTGCTTTCCAGAAAACATCCAGTGTATTTCCCCATTCATTGTAGGGAGAGCATGTACAGTAACTAATGCTGAGGCTGCGTTAAGGCTTGGGGGGGTCACAAGGGCAGTCTCCTTTAACCATCTTGCTAATAAACAGCATGCCAGGACCTGAGGAAACAAGATAAAAATGACATGGTCCCTGCCCTAGTGCAGCTCGTAGCCCAGTGGGAGGACAGGAAGCTTCATCATTGATTACTTAGGAGAGGTTGCCATGAGAACATGGTTTGGAAATTTAAATCAGATGAACAGTGTCAAGGAAGGAGATTTCAAGAGTAATAAATGGCTGGAGATGTGGTTTGAAGAATAAAAAATGTGACTGAGATAACAAAAAATATGGGATGGAAAGGGATTTGTGTGAAACAAACACATGAACAAAGTCCTGATTAGTTTTAGAAACCACAGGTAATTCCACAATTTCATAAAAAGGTAGATATTATTTATCAGATCAGAGATTTCTGTTACTAGGACAGGAGTGGTGGGGGGAGGATGTCCTGGCCTTCAGAGGGACAGCATTTAATTTTATTGGCTGTTGTTAATCAGAGCTAAGCATTTCCTAAAATGAAAGGTGGCATCTTACAGCTGCTCTTCAAGTTCTTAAGAAAGTAAAAAAAAAAAAAATCCAAGAATGAAAAATTTCTTGTTGGAAGCCACAATGAGTTTGCTCACCAAGAATGAAACTGCCCATAGACCCTGGGGCTTCACTTCCTCAGAAAATCCTTCTCTGGCCTTACATTAGATCAGACTTCACATCTGTACACATTTATTAAAGTCCTGTACTTTTTCTTATCACAGTTCATGAGGTGCGCATGTGTATGTGTGTGTGTGTGTGTGTGTGTGCGCGCGCGCGCGCATGTACGTATGTGATCTGATCAATCACTGTCTCTCGTGCCAGGCTCTAAGTTAGAGGAGAACAGACTCATCTATGATGGTTCTCTGTTGTATCATTAGTTTCTAGCAGAGGACCTGGTCCAGAAGAGATGCTCAGTAAAGCTGTGTTCACACTGTTGATCCGGTCATTGAGTGCACTGTTTGCTACTGAGGTGACTTCAGCTGTTAGAATTTTGTCTCCGTTGAACAATCAGGAATTGTGTTTCGAGGGAGGAAAAAACCATGGCCATTGGTCAGCCATTCTGGCCTGGTCAGATGAGAGGCTACGTGTCACTATGGTACACAGAGCACTCTGAGAGCCAAGTATCGAGTAAGGAGCTGTCTCTCACTCAGAACAGGAGTTTTCACTTGAGGTCCAGGATGGAAAAAAGCAACAGGTTCTTTCCAAAGGACATGAGCTAACACAAACATACAGGACCAGATACGTGATTTCACAGGGCCCAGTGCAAAACAAAAATATGAGAAACCTTGTTCAAAAATTATTAGAAAACTTAAGACAGCAACAGAAGAGCATTAAACCTGTGCCGTGTCACCAGGTGGCGAAGCCATGAGCCCCGTCTTGCAAACATTGACAGTTCATAAAGAAAATCTGAACTTCAGCCTACAATTATCTGATAGAAATTTAAGGAGGGAGTTGTTTTGGTTTTTTTGTTTTGTTTTGTTTTGTTTGTCTGTTAAAATTTTTATTTTGTAATGAAGGAGGGAGTTTTGTATTTTAAAAAAAAGTCTTTTCAATATCCAGGTGTGTTTCCCTTCTCTGTGTAGAGGTTGTATCTCCAAAAAAATACTGTATTCTTCTGTCCTTTGTCCAATGGGGTCATGCCTAAGTTTCCAAAAGACCTATTAAGGCAGAATGGACGGCTTCTCTGTGAACAGCCCTGAACTCCTTGCTCCACTGCAGCACCCAGTTGCTCTACAGCTATAAAGATCTGGGCTAGAGAGGAAGTTCCACAGTCCAGAAAGCATGGATTTTGAAGCCATAATGGGTTCAAATTCCAGCCCCACCATGGTTAGTTAAAGCAAATTACTTCGCCTCCCTAAACCCTCAGTCGTCTCATGTATAAAATGGAAATGGTAGTTCCTGGCTCACAGGATTCAATAGGGTGAAAAGCCTAACAGGCTTGGCGCCTAAATGCACCACAACGTGGGGACACATGCACACTGCATTATCTCTCTGCTTCAGTCCTAAGCATAATAGGAGAAGCCACGGGCCCCCAAGCCAGAGAACCCCAGATTTGGTTCCTGATCTCCGTCACTAAACCCTATAAATAACTTAGCTAAGTCACTGCCTCACTTAGAGTCGCAGTTTCTTAGGGTGAGGAATGAGGGAGTTGTTGCAGGTGGTTCCCCTGCTAAATCTTTCACGGGTTTTCTATTCATTCCCGGTTTGGTCTGAATTTTCACTACCCCTTACTAAACAATCTCCCCTCTCCGACGCGGGCGGTGTGCACCCTGTCCCCAGCATCGGCAGTCACCAGCGTGGCCCCTGCCCACCCTGGCTACCCCAGCATTGGCCGCGCAGCCCCGCCCGGAGCCGCCTCCCCGCCTCCCGCTTCTCCAAGGCCAGAGAGCTGGAGCCTGAGCTGGCTCACCCGCTATTGGGTGGCAGTCACGGCTCTTCTGTCACCCGCGAGGTGGCGGTGGGCGCGGTGGGGCGGGAGTGCGGAGACGTGGGCAGGGCCAAGGCGGGGGCAAGACCGGCAGAGGGCGTGTTGGCGCCTCGGCGAGGATGGGAGTCCCCGGGACCCGGAGCTGAGCGAGCCAGCGCGCAGCGGGGAGGGCGCACCGGAGGAAGGCGAGCCTCGCTGTTCCTCCGGGAGCCCAACACCGTTCCCGCGCCGCCACGATGATCCCTCCGAGCGGCGCCCGCGAGGACCGCGTGGACGGGCTGCCCAAGGAGGCAGCGAGCGCCGAGCAGCCGCCCTCTCCTGCATCCATCAACAGCCAGGAATCGAAGGTACCGTGCACACTTGCCCCGACACAACACCAAACTCTCTTCTTCTCCCTCTCTCTGTCCATCTTTATTTCCTCTGAACTGATGCTGGCGCCGGAGGCCGAGACGTGCTCCAATGTCGCCCAGGGTTCGAGGACTATTTCTCCCTTAAGTCTTGAGTGTCCGGCTGGACTCGCTGCTAACGGTGCTGGACCACATCCCGGTGAACCCAGCCTCCTCGCCCTCCCATCCCCGAGGCTTCGCCGGGCTTCTTCCCCGCTAGCACACGCAGTTCACCTGGACTGCAGGTTCAGAGGTCACTTTCTTGGGTGGTGGTAGCTTGGTTGTTCTCTGCCTGTTTGTGACCTAAGTGCGTGCAGGTATTTAGGCGGCTCCTGAAGGCTGAGGGACAGGCAGCCCGGGGCTAATCCTCCAGAAAAGCTAGGGCATTTTCGGGCCAGCGAAGGCTGGTCTGTATCTGAAAGGGTCTCAGAGACCCTTTGCTTAACAGGGCTCATCCCTAACTTCAGACACCGCTTATTTCAGATGGAAAAAAAAAAAAAAAGACTGGGGGAAGGGAAATGCCTGGATCACTAGAAAGTGAATGCTGCTCTGGTGGAAGTTAATAGTCGAGAGAACTTTTCATTTGCTTATATGAGAGTTCCACTAAACCGACCCTGTAGCCCCTTGCCTGTCACTGTGACTCCGAAACTCCCGTGGGCGCCAGGCACATGTTTGGAAATCTTGGAAGAGGATCAAGTAGAATGCTGCTGCTAGCAGTGAGATGTCATTTGGAGTAAAAATTGTAAGATAGAATCTGTAGTGATATGGATTTTTTTTAAAGTGCAAGGTTCCTGGATGTTTATACAGATCTCCCAGTGAGTTCCTCCAGCATCTCTCCGCTATGTGTGTGTGTGTGTGGGGGGGGGGGGGACCAGGGAGAAGTCCCTGTGCTAGGAGTGAAGGAAAGAGGGGTGCCAGTTTGAGAGCAGATTAGATGAGCCAAAGAAAAGTCCCCTCCCCTGTCTCCCTTCCCACACACCCCTGAAAGCCACTGACACATCAGCAGAAACAAAATCACAGCTAAGTGGCTCTCTCCGTTTAAGTGACGTGGGGCACTGTGCATACACCAGGCTCCGGAACTTAGACGGTAATCCAAGACACAAAGCTTTGCATTATTTGTATTTTTATTTTTTTTTTCTGATAAATGTCTGACCTGGGGGCATGTGTGTCACCTTTTCTACAACTCAAGTTGGAAGCAAGGGCGAAACCCCACTTCCCAGAGTCATTTTGAGGGACACGTGAGATGACCTAAGTCCACCATGGGATAGTCTGAGGAATCAATGTTTATCCTTTTCCCACCGGAGAGAAGGAGATGGGATCATCTCACCACAGATGCCCTGCTCCAGAGCAGCCTCACAGCCCACACACACGGACCACCTTTCCTCTGACCAGAAGCTTCTGGGGGTCGCAAGGCCCATCCTTGACCATCAGTCACCTCAGTGTGTGGGTTAGCGGCCATTTCGAAGGTGATCTGCTGTAGTGAATAGTGAAACTCAAGGGAGAAGCTGGCATTAAACTCTGAATGGGGCCTGTGGCTCTGCAGGGGGTATCTTCTGGAAAGGGCTTAGCATTTGGATATGATGCAGCATGGTTCAAGCACACCACCTGGGCTTGCTATTTATAGACATCCTAATGTAAACTCTTTGGAAAAGTAAATACTACCTATGTAATATCCATAATTATCCACCAATTTATCTGGCTTATGGTTTCGGGTTTGTACACGTCATTTTTTTCTCAAGCACGCCCGACATGTGTTTATACATTCCTAAATTAGCTATCATGGCTTAGGTGTTCCCAATCAGTGAAGATGGGCTACGCATTAGTTGGGGGTGGGAGGGTGAGCCCCGGGAAATTGAATACAAAAGAGTGCGCCTGAATTGATTTTTCTTGGCATAGCATCTCCAAGGGGTCTGTGCCCTTCCTAAAGGCTAATTTCTGACAGGGAGGAATGTGTGGTAAGGAGGCAGGGTGGTGGGAAATGAGGCCAGAGAAAGGCTCTCTTCACTCTCCACCGGGAAAGCCACAGTGAAGGCTCACTGGCATTTACAAGACTCTTCCTACAGATGAGAACCTGGTAAGCCACATGTAAGCGAGATTTCGTAGTCGTTCCATCTGACTCCTCTGAAGTGGTCTGTTTGTCAAAATCCTGAGTGGGACAAGCATGGCCACTACACTTTCTCAAGAAACAATTTTAAAAGAATTTTCTAATAAAATGGTTTTAGTCTCTAATTATAAAAGCAACAAATACTTTTTATAGCAACTTAGAAAGTCCAAACAAAAATAAAGGGGAAAAAATGCCATTGGTCACAATCCACAGATAAATAGTGATAATATTTGATCTACTATATCTCCCCATGTATAAGACGCATCATTTTTCGAAAAATTTAGGGTCTAAAAACTGGGTGCATCTGATGCAGTGGTTGTAGGGTTGTTGTTTTTTACTTGCATTTCTGCTTTTTTTTGCACTTGTTTTTGTGCTCATTGTTGAAGACAGTGATCCATCATCAGACACAGATGACGACAAGCTAATGGATGGGAATATTGACAGTGATGAGGAGTTGTATGAATTTTATGATGAATAAAACAAGTTCAATAACTTTATGTAATACTTTTTTTTTTTCAAATTTCGGGCCCCAAAATTAAGGTGCAGCTTCTACATGGGAGCGGCTTATACATGGGGAAATACGGTATGTCTTAGGTCTTTTTTTTTGTCTATTTTCTATTTACACAGTTGAGAAAACAACAGTGAGCATCTACTGAATGCTTGCTATGTGCCAGGTGCCACCTGACTCTTCACGATTACTCTATGAGGGTGATTACATTAGTATTTCCGTTTTATGGATAGGGATGCAGAAAATCAGAAAGGTTAGGTGACTTACCCAAGAGCACACACATATTGAGTGACACAGTGAGGACAGAGACCCGGGTGATGTTGGTCTGGAGTGTGAGTTCTCAAGGACAGCACAACTCTCTCTCTCACACTTTCGGACTGTTTTTACATTTCCCCTTTCAGCTAACATCCCAACCAGGTATTTTACATGCCGATAAAAGTCATTTACAATTGTTATTTTGGTCTTTTCACCTTAAGAAACATTTGAAAATGAATTGAGCCACATTAACAGGTGAAATGATTAAAGACCAATTCTCTTGTCCAGCTTCATTGCATTTGCTTTTCCCACCCTTCCCCCAAAAACATATTCATGGAATTAAATGGGATATCACGGAATCATCCGGAAGTGGGACCAAAACCAACTCTCCAGTCCAGAGGGTTCATTAGAAGAATGATGATGATTCAATGTCCTGAGCACATATAATGTTTCCAGAAGTGCATTTCTTTGCAGGTTTTTTAGAATGCTAAATCACTGATTATCAGAATCGGAAACAAAAGATCACCTATTCAAGGTATTTTTAAAATTATGAATAATTTTTATTGTGTAAATTTATTTTATGGTAGAGAATTTCAACATACACAAACATAGAGAAAAGAGTTGGAAGAAACAGCATTTACCTAATCAGCTGGCTTTATCAATGATTAATTCATGGACCATCTTGTTTCATCTATTACCCCTCCTCTGCTGAATCATTTTAAAGCAAATTTCAGACGTTTAATTATTTTATTCATAACTATTTTAGGTCGCATCCCTAAAAGGTAAAAACTCATTTTGTAAACACTAGTACAATCCCATTACCACATATTCCAGGCGTTTAAATCAAGGGTCAGTATAGTCTTTGAAGGATCAAGAACAGCCTTTGGAAGATCCATGAACAACCAAAACATTCAAAATTGTGCAAGTAAATACATACGTGCATCGTCAGGGGAATAGATCATTTCATTAGCTTATACCAGATCAATAAAGTGTCTATAGCCTCAAAAGATTATTTCAACATTCCCCTTTATTCTCTCTCTTGAGTAAATCCAGGCCCAGAGGGAGGTGGTGACTTGTGTAAGATCACACAGCTAGTTTCTGGCCATACCCCCATCTAAGAACCCTGTCTTGAACATCAGATACCGCAGTACAATTTTCCCAGAGCAAATTCCTGTAAGTACAAGTGGTAGTGTAGTTTATATGGTTTTCTTTTTCATAAAATTCATTGAGTTGAAAGAATTTGAAAGCCATTGATGAACCTCACGCCTCTATCTTTCCACTAACTGTTCTAGAAAAACCACAACCTAATTTATCTTCTAAGTGCTTAACAGAGAACATTGAATACTAAGAAAAAGTTCACCTTTTAGCATCCCTTAATTCAGTAAATGTCTTTTCTCCTATTGACTTATTGACAACACGGAAATCTCACTAGGGTCTAATATGAAGGTTTGGTATGAATACCCTTTGTCAACATTATATGATCTAAGTTCACATTATGGTAGTATGACAGGATTATACATGTTGAGGTCACATAGACAAGAATTCTTCTTATCAGTTGTCACTTTTGTGACCATGGGCAAGTTGCCTAATCTCTAGAATGAGGATGCTAATACCCAGTGGGTGTGATTTTCTGCAAGACTTGAAAATATGTAAAGCAGCTAATATGTTATCAGCATGTATAAACTTAAAACATTGTTTACTTTCTCTTCCTGCTTCAAATTAGTTGACTTCTATCACTAGCCAACCCCAAATGTCTGCACTGGAAGAACTGCAGTATTCAAAACTGATATTCCAATAATAAAACTGAGTTTTCCTCCCTTTGGAATTTTAGTTAGGCTGTTGATTGCAGTGAGATCTCACCTTAGCTATTTTGCATTCCCCAAGAAGACTCACTGACATGTAACTTCAATTTTGAAAGGTTGATTGATGTAAGCCACCCAGTGCCTCATTGGAACCATGAACTGAGGTATCCCCTCATTCTAGGATGGTCCTCTAAGAACCTGGACCACCATCCAAGCTAGGGACAAGAAATCTTTAACTCTGAGGGCATGCTGTGCAAAGGTTTCTATGACATCAGTCAGCGACTGTTTATTTACTGTCTATTTTGTGCCCAGTGCATCCCATATGAATATATGAAGCTACTGTTTTTCTATTAGGTGATTTTTCTTTTTAATTTGTAGGAATTCTTTACCTATTCCAGGTACAGCTACCTTGAGAGAGAAACATATTGCAAATATTTTCTACTCTACGACTTACCTCTTCTCTTCTTAACCTAAATTTTTAATTTAATGTTGTCAGTTTCATAATTCCCTCCATTATAGTTGTCAGAGCTTTGTGTTCTGCTTGTGAAATCTTTGCTTACCCCAAAGGCATGAAGGTATTCTCCCATATTATTCCTAAATGTTATTGTTTTGCCTTTCACAAATAAGTCTACACTCCATTTGGATTTTTTTTTTTTTTGGTATGGTGTTAGGTAAGGGTCAAGATTAATTAAAGCACTGCACCCACCACCAACTTCGCCATAAATTAGGTGACTAGATATTCGATTAATGTGGAGGTTTCTATAATGACCCATTGGGCTATTTGTCTACCCTTGCACCAATACAGCACCCTCTTAAATGTAAAACCTTTATGAAGAAATTTTGATATCTGAAAGATTATCTTCCAGTTTTCTCTGCTTTTTCAAAACTGTTTGGGTTATTTGGGGCCCTTGGCATTTCTGTGTGCCTTTTAGAATCAGCTAAGCAATTTCTGCAAAAACATCTACTAGGATTTTGATCGGTGTTGCAATTCATCTATAAATCCATTTGGAGTGAATGGACATGTTTATACTAAACATTCTTCCAATAATATATTCGACTCCAGACTATTTTCTTTTGCCAAGTGTCTCATTAGCTGAGAACTTAATTTTGTTACTGTTGCACGTGGGGGCTTCCCAGATTAAAATTTGAGCCCCAAATCTATGAAAGGGCCAGTCTGTGATTGTAAATTCCCAGGGAAATTATTGATTTATTTTCTACCTATGCTAAGATTTCTTTGTTATTTACCTGACTTGGTGAGAAATTTGATTCTAGTTCACTTTTTCCTTCTTTTTCAGATCTCCAGTCCATGTAGGCATCCACCTATGTTATTTTTATTTGTTGGTTAAATAACATAAAAGATACCAATGTAACCATTTTTAAGTGTACAGTTCTGTGGCATTAAATACATTCATATTGTGTGTGGCCGTCACCACCAACCAGCTCCAAAACTTCTTCCCAAACTGAAACTCCATGCCCATTAAACAATGATTCTCCACCCTCCTCTCACTCAAGCTCCTGGTCCCCACCATTCTATTTAACTCTACGATAAAGATTATCCATAATTTGAAAAATACTTTGAATATATGATCTTTAGTTTTCAATTCTCATAAACTATGATTTAGCATTCCAAAGAATCTACAAAGAACTGCACTTCTCTGATGAATTGATTACTACGACACCTCATGAGAGAGAAATTATATTCATCTGTCCCTTTGTGACTGACTTGTTTCGCTTAACATAATTCAGGGTCCATCCATGCTGTGTAATGTGTGCAAACTTCCTTCCCTGTTAAGGCTGAATAACATTTGATTGTATGTATACACCACCTTTTACTTATCCATCCGTCTGTCAGTGGACACTGGGGTTGCTTCCACCTTTTGGCTTTTACAAAAAAATGCTGCTGTGAACTTGGGTGTGAAAACATCTGTTCAAGTCTCTGCTTTCATTTTTGGGGAGAGGTATATATAGCAGGAAGTGGGATTGCTGGGTTATTTGATAATTCTACGCTTAATATTTTTAGGAATCATCACGTTTTTTTTACAATGGCGATCCTGTTTTAGATTCTCAGTAGCACAGAAAAAGGGTTCCAATTTCTCCATATCCTCACCGACACTGTTTTCTTTTCTTTTCTTTTTTCTTTTTTTTTTTGGATTCTAATGGGTGTGAAATGAGACCTCATTTTGATTCTGATTTGCATTTCCCTAATGACCAGTGATGTTGAGTACACTTTCATGTGCTTATTAGCCATTTGTGTGTCTTCTTTGGAGAAATGTCTATTCAAGGCCTTTGCTCATTTTTTAATTTTTTTAAAATGGAATTGAAGTATGATAGCCTTTTAAGTCTGCTAAGTGGAAGGACAAAGATGTATTGAATTTTTTTATTGTTTTAATTATATTTATTCACTGGAGAGGATTGTTTTTCACCTTTTTCAAATTATTTGTCTTATTTCTTTTGTGAATTCTCTATTCATGTCCTTGTGTATTTTAATAGAGTATACATCCATTTCTTATTGATTTTTTAAGGTTCTTTATAAATATTAAACCTGTGATCTTTTAGCTACGTTGCTAACAGTTTCCCAAATTAAAATTTGGTTTCAATTTTATTACATTTTCAACATAGAAGATATTTTTATAATGTTAAATGTCACAAATGCATTCAGCTATGGTTTCTTTTTTTTATTTATATTTCAAAAGATCTTCCCTTCCCTGGCCCTGGGAGAAGATTAAATAGCAACCAACATGTTTTTCTAGATTCTTAATAGACAGTTTACTTTTATCACTTTAATCCATTTGTGATTTATGTTGATATGTGGTACAGAAGAAACCTATTTTTTTCCCAAATGATTAATAAGGATTTCTGAAACCACTTGTTGAATAATTTTTTTTTTTTACGGGTTTGAAATGCTACATCTATTATGTAACAAATGATATGTCCTAGGTTCTCTGTTAGAGTCATCTGTTATATTCTAATGATTTCACACTTATTACTATACTGTACTTACACATTACTATTATATTGTCTTAATTATCATAGCTTTATAATAGACTGATCATTGATCATACAAATACCCTCCTGGGAGCTTCATGATTTATTTCATTAGTTGCACTTACTCTTTGTTTTTCTATCAAGTTATAAAACAAATAATATTTTTAAAAATTATTGCATCAAACTTTTAAGATAATTTTAGTGAAATCTTTATAAATAATGAGATTTCTCATCCAAGAACTTAGTATATATCTTTAGTAACTGAAATAGCTCTTAGGTCTTTCAGAAATATACTTGAGAATTTTCTTCAAATAATCTTTGCTCAATTCTTGGTTTGCTCTTTCCTGGGTATTTTGTATCTGGGTTACCCTTAAGAATCATCTCCTGGCCCTGGCCGGTTGGCTCAGCAGTAGAGCGTCGGCCTGGCGTGCGGGGGACCCCGGTTCGATTCCCGGCCAGGGCTCATAGGAGAAGCGCCCATTTGCTTCTCCACCCCCCCCCCCACCTCCTTCCTCTCTGTCTCTCTCTTCCCCTCCCGCAGCCAAGGCTCCATTGGAGCAAAGATGGCCCAGGCACTGGGGATGGCTCCTTAGCCTCTGCCCCAGGCGCTAGAGTGGCTCTGGTTGCGGCAGAGCATCGCCCCCTGGTGGGCAGAGCGTCACCCCTGGTGGGCATGCCGGGTGGATCCCGGTTGGGCGCATGCAGGAGTCTGTCTGGCTGTCTCTCCCCCGTTTCCAGCCTCAGAAAAATACAAAAAAAAAAAAAAAAAAAAAGAATCAACTCCTATATTTTCTAATGGGTTATAGCTGACATAGGAAATCTGATTTATGTAAATTTAGTAAGCTAAGATATTTCAGATTGCATTTCTTAGTCATTAGTAAAGAAATACGGTGTTGCTTACCAGTTCGGAGCACGGGCTCTGGAGTCGGACACAGCCGTGTTTAAATGCCACTGAACAAGCTTACTGTCCTGGCATCACTGTTCTTTCTGTCAAGTGAGCAGAATAATTCCCTCAGAAGCATTGTCATTAAGGTCAAGTTAATCAGTGTGTCCTAAGTGCTGACCATAACACTTAGTACATAGTAAGTAAATGTTAGCTATTATATTAAGAAAATCATAGTATCTACCATAATCATTTTGCTTTCTCTCATTTTCTAACCCTTTTTGGAGGGGGGTGGAGGAGTACGGTTGGGAGGGACGAGGGTTTATCATATTAGAACTCGTAAAATATGGTTAAGTATGGATGGAGGTATTGAGCTGGTACCCGACTCAATTTAAACACCACCAATGTTTTGCTGTAAGTGTCCATAGTCCTTAAATGGACCCTGTGCCATGTTGCTGCTAAGGAGTGGTCTCAGCTCTATTGTATGTCAAGGCACTCTGGAAACCACTGCAAATTTAGACGTTCAGCCTGAGGACCAGAAGGGGATGCTTGCAAATTTACCTTCAAGACAATCCATTTCCAACAAAATCATTCCTCAAGCCCCCGTTTTACACAAAGTCCGACTCCCCACTCATGTCACAGTTAAATTCAGATAGTCTTTCTTGTGTGAAAGAAGGGTAATGTTCTTAGCTTACCAAGAATTTTCCGCAGGAATGGTTGTGGAAGTGTTTCAAATGACTTTTTGGCACGTCTCAAGGTAATCATATGATTGGGGGGGGGTGGCCTCTTTATGTGATGGATTTTATTAATAGAGAGCCTAATATTAAACTCTTCTTACATTCCTGGAAAAGGTCCTACTTGGCCATGGGTATTTTCTTCTAATAAACTGCTGGGTTTTGATTGCCAATTTTTTTATTATTTTTACATCTATATACATAAGGGAAATTGCTCTGTGACTGTAACTTTGTGTCCTCGGTCAGATTTTATTTTTAATAATATGCCAAGTTTTAAAAAATATATTTGGGAAGATTCCATGAGTGTTTTTGTTTTTCCTGTGGAACAGTTTATAGAACGCTATCTCCTCTTCAAATGTTCGGGGGAGGGGGGGTGACGACTGTCAATCATATATAAACCTAGCACCTATTATAAAATAAGTTTTGAAAACTTTCTATTTGTTTATTCTATTTCTTTTTAAGGGTGCTCAAGTCAGGTTGGTTAACTTGATTTTGCCAGAAAATTATCCATTTCCTTTCCATCATTGTACCCTCTGTGGGACCTTCCTTCCATCCCACCCCATCATCACAGGATTCCTAGGTGCTCCTATCCTGTGAACACCCCTTTTTTGTAGTTCTCTATGTTTATATAACATTAGTTCCTTAGATCTGGATTTGACTCAGAAGAGTTAAACAGCAGAGCTCACATTTCCACTTTGAAGAGTGAGGACTAGAGGAGCCATTAATGTTGTAACAGGTGAAGTAAAGGGTGGATTGTTACAGAGAGAGCCTAAAGCCAGGGAAGTGAACCATTTAGTCTTATGAAAATTACAGAGAGGAAATGGGAAGGAAAAGAGAGTTCTCATATATGAGAGGACCTTCAAAGACAAGTAACAGTGTCCAGTTCCTCCTCAAAGAGCCATCTTTACAGGAATTGCTTAAGGGGTGGAGGCTGGGTTCAAGAAGGACAGCCGGGCCCTGGCCGGATGACTCAGTGGTAGAGTGTCAGCCTGGCGTGCAGGAGTCCTGGGTTCGATTCCTGGCCAGGGCACACAGGAGAAGTGCCCATCTGCTTCTCCACCCCCCCTCCTTCCTCTCTGTCTCTCTCTTCCCCTCCCACAGCCGAGGCTCCATTGGAGCAAAGTTGTCCCGGGTACTGAGGATGGCTCTATGGCCTCAGCCTCAGGCGCTAGAATGGCTCTGGTTGCAATAGAGCAACACCCCAGATGGGCAGAGTATCACCCCCCTGGTAGGCATGCCAGGTGGATCCCGGTCAGACTGCCTCCCCGTTTCCAACTTCAGAAAAACACACACACAAAAAAGAAGGAGAGCCATTATCTGGCCAGAGACTGTACAGTTAGAGTCAATGGCCAGAATAATTAAATAGCAATATGAGAGAAACATGGAGATAGGAAAATCCCAAAGGGAAGGGTAAGAAGACAAGAGATCATAAGAGCGAGTGTTAGCCACAAAGAAAATAAGAAGCAGGATGGAATAGGGTAGAAACAAAGTCATCAAGATGTCAGATTGTGAACTTCATGCTTTACTGAAGATCTTCCCTGCTATATTGTTTGGCACAGGTGGGTTGTCAGACAACCCTTAGTTAGAAGGATGGGTGGTTAGTCACAGGAATCTACCTTCATATTCCCTCATGGGGCAAGAAATGACAACAAAGACCAGACTTGGCCAACAAGAAATCACTTTGATTTTTGGCTTCCATAAGCATAGTCGATCTCTCCACAAAATTTAAAATCAGATGAGGATCAAGGAAAAGACCTTGGATTAGAAGAATTTCCTTCAAGTTAGGGAGTCTTGCTTGTAAATAATAATAGTTTATTTCTATAATAGAAAAAAATCTCCCTAATCATAGTTTTTGCAGGGGTCTATTTCTTCCTCCCATGATTAATCTTTTTCTAAAAGTACAATGGAAGCCCCCACCCTGGAGTTTAATAAGCTTAATGAGATGTTTAAATTCTCGAACTATATCTTTTCAGCAGATATTGAAACAAAGTTTCATTAAGTAGGGTATATATGACTTGGATATACATACAAAAAGTCAATTATAAATTGGATCTCTGTTCGTTGAACAATATTTTTCTACTGAGTTTCATTAAGAAATTTGAGATGAAGTTCCTTGGAAAAATGACAAAAATCACATAGTACAAATGCGATGAATCTTTCCAATGAGATTTATGATTGAAAATTGCTAAAATAATTTTCTGATAACACATTAATACTACTGTGCAAAGTTAGCTGCTACTTTTCCCCCAGAAACATTTTCTTGGAGTTCCATATTTTGGGGGAAATAAGTTTGTTCTATCACAAAGAAGTCCAGGAAAACCTTAACAGGAAAGAAGGCTGAAGAAAGGAGTCGCTCTGAAGAGTCAAGGGTTCTTGGTAGCAGAGCATATGTCTTTTTATGTTCCAAGCATTTCCCTGTTGGGAATTTTGTTTGCAAATTTATCTATAATCTGGTTAATATTTCTGTGTTCTCCAAAACAGACTATGCCACATGGAATTTCATTCATATATATATATATATATATATATATATATATATAACAAATTTCAAATGCTTTGTAAATGTCTAAGTAATGATACCATTTGTTGTAATTTCTTTTTTCTGATTACTCAGGATGGTCATTTTAAACACCACTTATTGAACTTTTTTGCATGTTATACGGTAGTTTTTCCCCCCACCCCTGTACTAATGACTCCATACTGCTATATGATTCTAACATTTTTCTACCTCCCCATACACCAAGACCGTTCCTTTCTGCAGGCTACTTTGAGACTTCTGATTTGTTTTTGTCTTGGAAAATATATCATCAAACTACTTGGAATTTCATGTGCTTTAAAAGCAAAATAGAAACTGAACCTAATATCAGGGCAGTAACTAAAGGATTTGGGAGGAGGTGATTGACCTTAAGATAAAGACCTCTGAGGAACCTGCCTCTAGGGGTAACTAATTCAGGATCCTTGGAAAGATTTTAGCAAAACTGACTCATGTCCATTCATAGGTTTTTAGAAAAGTTCCCCCAACAGACTTTGAAGTCTTAGACAAACCACAGCCCAGACCTGGAACCAGTGCCTAGATCGATCAGCCTGGGTTATGCCTCTAGATGTCATGGGCTTTGACGAGCCACTGACAATTCTGTGCCTGACTCAGCCCCACCCAAAATAGGGGCGCTCGTGCTCAAGTGCTTTTAGAAATATTAGGGAAACTGGATAAGGGAAAAGAAGAGGTTAATGTGCTTAAGAAGGGGTTGAGGATAATATGTTCAGGTTCAAGGAAGTAAAGCAACAAATTAGTGACTGCCCTTGGGGAGCCTTTTTCCAGGATTCAGCACCAAACACGTGACTTTCACTGTCTTATCCCCGGCAAGGTGCGTGTTTTCCCACTTTGACAGATAAGTAGCTGGTAAATGTCAAATTCAGGTCATCTGACTAAAACCTGAGCCATGCTGCAGTTTCAGAGAGGTGATAAGATAGCCAAACAGACATAGAAACAGATAAATAGATACCTGTAATAGCTGTGCATCTACTGTCCAATGACCATTTGCCCATGTGTTAGGTAGCCATTTGAGACTGCGTGTAAAATATATTTTTGAATCACAGTACATAGAACATGCAATGTGGAAGGAACATTTGAAGTCATCACAGACAATCCCGTGATTTCAGGGTGGAAGAAACTGAGGTCCAGAGTTTGAATTCTTCTGTCAACTGCACAACACGCACGGCAATTTAAAGCCACAGGACGGGCTGTTTAGGCATTTGTATTGGGTTTAGATGCTTTCTGATAACCTCCAAAGAAATCCATGGAGCAATCGGTTTCAAACTTGAGTGTGCATCAGAATCAGCCAGGGGCTGTTAAAACACAGATGACTGGGCCTTACCCCCAGAGATTCTGATCTGGTAGTTCAGAGGCGAAGCCTGAGATTTTTCAGTTCTAAAAAGGTTCAGATGATGCTAATACTATTGGCACAAAGACTACTCTTTGAGAACTACTGCCATTGAGGTAACTACCTACTCTACATGAATGTGGTAGCCATCCTCTTGATTGATGGCTTTCTCTATACTTACGTACAGGTATTCTCTTGACTCAAGATGGTCTGCCTGTATGTAAGTGCTCCAGCCGTAGCCTCTGTCAACCCACAGACAGCCAGAATGAATTGAGCTGGCGAGGAGGGAAGGGCCAGGACCATGCTAAGTTGGCCCATCCTCTCTCCCCTTCCCACACCCGTCTCCTTCCCTAGCTGCGGACTTGGATAAAGAAGGCAAAGGAGATTGGCATCATATGGCTGAGACTAGCTTGCTTCAACTTCCAAAGACCCTTCTGTGTTTGCTTTGAAACAACTAGAAATCAAACCTCTGGAGAGGCTGCTGTACCTGACTTTTGGAGTCATTCTGGCTTGTGCAAAGCAGTGTCTGTCTCCTCTGGAGAGAAAGGGGCAGAGGGCCACCTGAGGTTTGTGAAGGAGGAAGGGGAAGCTCCCAGCTCTGCATTCGCTTGGAATTTCACATTCGAGCACATGCAGTAGTTCCTGCAGAGCACGAGCCTTTTTTAGCATATTCCTAGATATTTTCTTATGCCTCCCCCCCACAAAAAAAGGCTCATTCCTTTAAAAGTCATTAGCAAAATGGCAATCAGTTGCATCTCTTTCAAAACTTTGCAGAGAGCTACCTGAAGAGCTTGGAGAGAAAACAGCAAGTGTGCCCCGTTCGAGCTATAGTTAGAAGGGCTACAGGAAATGTGAGGAAGCCAGCTCTGGCTGCGCTAAGAACGTGGGTAGAAATGACGCGGGCCCGCTGAGGATTCCAGGTGCTGCCTCCAGGCCCTGGGAACCTGCTTCCTGTCTATCTCCTGGGAAGACAGAAATGTGGATTCTCTCATGCATTGTCTCACAGCGAGCAAAGTCAGCCACGTAATGTATAGGGTCTGAAGCAACATCAAAGTAGATGCTCTTCGTTCAAACCTTACAGTATCAAGAATGTCAAGACAGCCACAGCAGAGAATCCAATCAAACGCTGGGCCCTTCTAAGGGCAGCATCCCGTGGCCCCACGTGCTGGTCCTGGACCCACGGACCAGCCCCGACCTGTGATCCCCACTGCAGAATTTGGCAGAGCAAGAGAAAGGGGGAGAAGAGAGGGGACGACATTCCCCTAGGACAGGGGTCGGGAACCTATGGCTCGCGAGCCAGATGTGGCTCTTTTGATGGCTGCATCTGGCTCGCAGACAAATCTTTAATAAAAAATATAATAACGTTAAAAATATAAAACATTCTCATGTATTACCATCCATTCACTTCCTACCGCTCATGTTTATGGTTGCGGGTGGCTGGAGCCAATCACAGCTGTCCTCCGGGACAACACCAAATTTTTATTGGATAATGCGTAAGGTACACGAGTCATTGTATGGCTCTCACGGAATTACATTTTAAATATGAGGCTTCATGGCTTTGTCAGCCAAAAAGGTTCCCGACCCCTGGCCTAGGACTTGCTGGGCCAGGTGACCCGCGCCCATCATTTCATTCAGTCCTCACTTTACAGGCGAGGAAAGGGCAGAGGTTGAAATCCGGAAGGGGAGGCGGCTTGTCTGGGGGCCTGTGGCTGATATGGGTCTACACCGAGGTTAGCGTCCATTTCCGGTTGGAAGTCCCCGTCTGTCGGTTTGTTTGTTTCCCCTTTTGTGCGTCCACCTTCCTAAAGCAGTAACGGCTTCATAGGAGAGCACTTACCTCTGTTTTGAAAATGTATTCCCTGTAAGCCTAAAGAAAGAGTAAACCCATCATAAAGTTTTCTTAATGAATAAAAAGAATCAATAGAAGGCCCAGATCTTGGGTCAATAACAACAAAAATAAGAGTACTAATAATAAGAGTAGACACACAGGGAAGAGACCAGGAAGGAAGCAGGAGGGGGGAGGGGAGAGGGAGGGACAGAGTGAGTAAGAAGAAGGAGACAGGACAGGACGGGGGAGGGGAGCTAGCATGTACTGACCAGTCGCTACATACCATTTCCCCTACCTTATTTTAATTCTCACAACCACCTTCCCAAGCACTCCTTGTTTCTATGCCCACTTCCCAGGTGAGGAGCCAGAAGCTCCCAGCAGTTGGTTAACTTGCCCACCCCCACCTCTTGCCTGTATCCCCACCACCACCACCAGGTCCGTGTATAGCTGCGGCTGGGAGCTAAGCCTGCTTGCCCTTGCTCCTCTGTGAGAAAGCCATGCAGGCGGTGTGTCCTGTGTCAGGGTGAGTCCCATTGCCCCTCTAGGGGCATCTGTAGTATTTCCCTCCAGCGAGGTGCAGGGAAATCCCTTTAGGGCAAATAGCCATAGCAGGTGCCATTCACTGAGTCTCTTTGTACTGACTGCCAGCTATCCGCCTAGGCACTTTCAATCCCATTTCTAATCCTTATGGCAGTCCTTTTGTGGCGGGTTAATATGCGATCCAAACAACAGGTGAGTAGATTGAGGCTGAGGAGGTAACTGTCCAGGCAAACTGTCAGCCCTGCTTTATTTATTTATTTATTTATTTATTTATTTATTTATTTATTTATTTTCTTAAGTGAGAGGTTAGGAAGCAGAGAGACTCCCATATGCAACTTCACTGGGATCCACCCAGCAAGCCCCTGCCCGTCTGGGGGCCATTGCTCTCTTGCTCAGCAACCAAGCTACTTTAGTGCCTGAGGCAAGACCGTGGAGCCATTCTCAGCACCCAGGACCAACTTATTCCAACCAAGCCATGGCTGCAGGAGGGGAAGAGAAAGAGAGAAAGAGAGAGAGAGAGAGAGAGAGAGAGAGATGAAGAGAGAGACGGTAGAGGAGTGGAGAAGCAGATGGTTGCTTCTTCTGTATGTTCTGACCAGGAATCAAACACTGGACATCCACACACCAGGCTGATGCTCTACCACTGAGCTAACCAGCCAGGGCCTAACCCTGCTTTAAAGATCGTTAAAGACTCGTCATTCAGAATCCAGGCCAGGTATAGGTATGTAACTGCCTTTCCTCACAAAATCCCATTGATATAACAGAAAATATATGATAAAAGGTGACATCAATAACAGAGTGGGGAAACACAGAAAGATACCATCAGCCGAATGTGTGAGGAAATTGTAGGAGATTTGAAGCAGAGAGCATTGAAGTAATGGAGAAGCCAGATGAGAGAAAAACTGTTGTCCAGCGCAGGTTCTGAAGTCACCAGTCGGGGACAGGAGAGCAGACGTTCCCTGCAGAGCTCCGGAGACCGCCCAGCTAGGAGTCGGCAGATGTAACGCAGGGTGGTCTGGGCAGTCACCCAGATGAGTGATGCAGAGCTTCCCCCAGTACGGAAGTCCTGTCACTCGTCCTCCTTCCCCAAGCACACAAAGAGCTAGGAGCACAGGCTTAGGATTTCTGTCTATTACCTAAAACAGTAAGTAGCCTAAGACATCACCCAGAATGGATTCAGGGGCCAGACAGAGGAGCTGAGAACTCAAGGTAATTCCAGGCTCCAAAAATCATAACGGAAGGAAAGTAATAAACAGAAGGAAGCTCTATCCAGGATTAAAATACATGAAAGCATTCAAACTTCAAAGTAAAACCCTCTGTACACTGACATCTGTGGGGTCTCTATCCTGCCTGCTTGATCCCCCCAGAATTATGTCCTAAAGCAAACACTGCTTGTCAGCCTTCTTAACTCAGACGGATTCAGGGAGTGCTGGACTCCGAGCCTTACCCACAGCGGAAATTCACCCCAGCCCTTATAGGATCAAGCTAATTCTTTTTTCTTTTCATTTGTCCATTGATTGGAGAGATAGAGAGATAAAGAAGAGAGACAGGGGGAGGGGAATGGAGAGCGAGAAAGAGAAGCATCAGCGTGTTGTTCCATTTAGTTGTGCACTCATTGATCACTTCTCATAGGTGCCCTGACTGGCATCGAACCTGCAACCTCGCATAAAGCCTGGACAATGCTTTATGCTCTGAGCCACCTGGCCAGGGCCAACCAAGCTAATTCTTCATGAGTAAATGTGAACAGACAACTATGAGAAGGAGAGTTTTGCAGTTTCTTTTTATACATTTGGACTTTAGGGGGGGGGGACCCAGGAAGATTACATGAAGGTGGGAGAAAGCAAGGCGGGGAGACCTCTGTGATGGGGTTACAGGGTAGTTGGCAAGGTTGTGTGCTCTCTTGATGGTGGTTACAGCTCCAGGGGGTCTGGGAAAAAAGGATGACTTCTGGGATTTCAACGGTGTGTTTATCTAGATCCCCCAGAATGGATGGGGCTCGCTTAAGGTAAAGATAGATCTTTCCTAGACCTGGGGCCTGACTTCCCACCATGACCTGCCCAGTTAGGATAGTATGATCAGATCACCCTCTGAGGTCACTTTGGGTCACTGACCTTGTACATAGCCCCTTTTGCATTCAGACTTTCTTTTCAGGGTGTAGTAAACATTAAAGGAGAAAGCATACATATATGGATCACTCTCACAGAACCTGCTATCGACTCAGTGCTCGTTCACCTGAGAGCCAGGGGGGTCTATTCAAAAAGTTAGATGACGTATTAAGGCTGGAAAAGACTGAAATCGTACTCCCCTATTCGAGTAGACTAGATGTTAGTGAGTTTGTTTGTTTGTTTAATAAAAAAAAAGAAACAATAACAAAACCCCTTAGATACTGCCAGAAATACAAGGCATTTTCTACTGAGTTAATATGACAGACAGTCCTGATGGTTCTCAGAGGTATCATGCTTTATGTATCTGGCCCAGATTCTAATTAATTGGAGCAAGCCAGACCCCATAAATGAAAAGGGCTGTAATTTGGAGGTGACAACTAATATGTCATTGCTGTTCAGAATTCCATTTCATTAGCACGTACAGCCGTGCCATGGGCCAACCCCAGAAGACCATCTTTAGGACAAGATTTCCAGAGGAGACAGTCCCTGCACATCTGATGGG
The DNA here is from genome assembly GCF_036850765.1 of Saccopteryx bilineata. Classification (NCBI taxonomy): domain Eukaryota; kingdom Metazoa; phylum Chordata; class Mammalia; order Chiroptera; family Emballonuridae; genus Saccopteryx; species Saccopteryx bilineata. The sequence goes on along the minus strand of NC_089499.1, from coordinate 15,545,756 downwards.
GCACTCACTGTCTTTATGTGAGCAACCTTATTTATTTATTTATTTATTTGTATTTTTCTGAAGCTGGAAACGGGGAGAGACAGTCAGACAGACTCCCGCATGTGCCCGACCGGGATCCACCTGGCACGCCCACCAGGGGCGACGCTCTGCCCACCAGGGGGTGATGCTCTGCCCCTCCAGGGGGTCGCTCTGCAGCAACCAGAGCCACTCTAGCGCCTGGGGCAGAGGCCAAGGAGCCATCCCCAGCGCCCGGGCCATCTTTGCTCTGGAGCCTTGGCTGCGGGAGGGGAAGAGAGAGACAGAGAGGAAGGAGGGGGGAGGGTGGAGAAGCAAATGGGCACTTCTCCTATGTGCCCTGGCCGGGAATCGAACCCGGGTCCCCCGCACGCCAGGCCGACGCTCTACCGCTGAGCCAACTGGCCAGGGCCATGAGCAACCTTATTAATGCCGTTCTGTTTAGTTAAGGTAACGCTAGCTGCTATGAACTGTCAAAGCTGAATGACCTGACACAAAGAATAAATTTATTTCTCACTTATCCAATTGTCCACAGTGGGTGTATTAGTTTCTATTGCTGCATTAAAAATGCCACAAATTTACCACCTTAAATTTTTTTTATCACATATTTATTATCTCACCATTTCTGTGGGTCAGGAGTCTAGGTGCAGGTCAGAGAGCCCCCTTGCTTAGAATGTTACCAGAATGAAATTGAGGTGTCAGGCAGCACTGAGATCTCATCTGAAGCTTGGGGTCCTCTTCCAAGCCCACTGGTTGTGGGAAGAACTCCGTTCTTTGCAGCGGTATGGCTGAGGTCTCCACTTTCCTGCTAACTGCAGGCCAGGGATGCTCTCAGTAACTAGAGGCCACCTGATGTCCTTACCGCATGGCCACCCTCCTCTCATAACCAGGAAGCTTACTTCTTAAAGGCCAACAGCACGCTCTCACTCCAGTCTGCTAAGATGGAGGTTTATATGGCATAATGATCACCAGAGTGACTGTCGACCACCTTTCTCATCTAATATAACCTAACCCAGGGAGCAACTATCCCATCACACTCACAGGCCCCGCCCACACTGCAGGGGAGGGACTTAGGTACTCTTGCTCCTTAAGCCCTTCCTGTCTTCTTCTTTCACTTTGTCTCCCCTTCTTCCTCCTCCAACTCCTCCCCCTTTGCCTACCACCATTCCCATCATTCTCCAACCAGGGTCTCTGTAATGTTTTGAAGACACTGTTGATTGTCCACTCCAGAGCCATGAACTGCTTTCTTCTTTTTTATAAAATGATAATACTGCTCTGAGGTTTCCACCCTTCTCTGGATAGCCTTGTTCTTCAGGAAACTTTTTTCTCAGCTTAATGCACCAAAGAGGTAAATCCTGATTGGTATAAGCGAATCCTGATGGCTTCATTTTCCTTAACAGTGATTTGTTGAGGAAGAACTTGCATTACAATTTTGGCCAATGAGAGAAAGGAGGTCCGATGGGAAGTCTGGGGAAGGTTTTCCAGGCTGGTAAGAACAGATATAAGAGAAGGTGCCATCCCTCCTTCTGCTACTGAATATTCGCAAACAGGAAGTCATTTTAGAGCATGGGGAAGTCAGCTCTAAGGCTGGGATGAGGAAAGTGAAGTAAATTGATAGAAATAACTTGAGTCCTTTGTGATGTCATTTTGCTGCTGAATTATCCACCTCCAGTGTCTCCCCACATTACACTTCTTGTGATATGAGACCATATCCTTACTGTTTAAACCAGGTTGAGTCTGGGTCTTCTAGTACTTGCAATTATAGGTAACTAACTGGTTGTGTGTATATCAGTGCAAAATGTTATAGTTCCCTTCCTTCACATACTATGGTTGGAAATATTAATAGTGATGATGATTACAATAAAGATAATAATAGCAGTAATGTAGAGAGGAGCTACCTCTGTGCAGGGAATGATCAAAGCCATCAGCATGAAATTTTCTAAATCCATTTACCCCTGACTTCCTGAATGGCATCTAGGATATGAATACAGATTTGACAGATCTCCTGCAGTCTTCCAGATCCAGCGCTCCCCAGTGAGGAAGCCCAGAGTAAGGGTGCCCAGACAGACTTTAGAGGAGTTGCTAATGAATTGGTATGAAGATCTTGATTGACTACCTCTTTCTAATCCAAATCAGAAGAGCAGAGTGGTCTAAATAAGAATTTTGTTGGTTTATGGATATAAATGTTGTAAAGGATATAAATAGAATTCATGTTCAGGCTCCATTAGCTTTGGGCCATCAGTGTTAATTTTTCTAATTCTAAGTGTTATTATATTTTTATTTTTATTTATTTATTGCCATAAACATGCATTACAGCCATAGAGATGATGTGAACTGCATGGCCCTTAACCCAGAAAGCCACATGAACTCTTAGGGACCAGTGTCCATCAACAGTTTAGTTGGCTTATGTGCTGAGAGGAAGTCACCTGCTTCTGCACGGTGCCTATGCCTTGAAAGGTATCTTGTACCCACTCAATTCATTCACCTGCATATGGAGGAAGAAATAGAGGAGGCAAGTCATGCATTAAATTATCAACATAAAATATTCCAGGTAAAAGGCTCCCTAAAGCCAAACAGGATGAATACTCAACTGACAGAAGCAGGAAAAATCTGTCAGTCTTACATCTCTGCTTTATATAAATCTAATATAAACAGATGAGGCAAAACTAGGGCATTTTGCAAAACAGGAAAGAAGTTTTGCTCATTTTCACCAAGTCACATTGCTTGGGACAGATTAGCAGTAAGCCTCTAAACAGAATGGAATCTTTCTCTTCTTTTCAAGGTGTATGGAAACGAGAATTGAAACCGAAGATCATCGGGGTGGTCTATTTTTAGAGGAAGTGATTTACAGAGAGTATTTGTCATTCATTCAGGAGGACAGCCAGCCGTGAGCCGTGGCAGGCATCTGTAGTAACAGCCAGCCCTTGAAAGAAAAAGAAAATAATCTTTCCATTCTTGAAAAGCATTAAAAGGGAAATGTTATCAAGTCAAAGGCAGGCAAGACAGGCAGGGAGGGAATGAGAAAATTTAAGGCATTTTCTATAGCATATGCATGCAGGTACCATAGACGTAGATTTACGACTGTGTGTTTATCAGTGCATGGGTGCAAAGATCCAGGGCCAGTGGCTTATGCGTGTCTGTATTGCATGCTTCTTTGAATTTAAGAAATAACAGCTGGTATTTATTTCGGTTGAAACTATGTCCCAGACTGTGTGCTAAGAGCTTTATGGAGACTGTCTGCGAATTATCACACCAGCCTGTGTTTTCCATTCAAGAAGAGGTTGATAGAGCTATTAGGAATCAAAACCAGGATTCAAACCCAGGCAGCTTGACCATTTGGGGCAATGAGCTCCCCAGAGCCCTTCGTCACTGATTACATTACCATGCTTCAGAACAACCATGTTTGTATGTATTGTGTATTTTTGTTTGTTTTGAAGAAAATATTTAAGGGGAGTAGTTCTCTCTATCGTCTGCCTTAAAATAGAACTGGTATGGATCTCAGACTGAGATACCATATTTCCCCATGTATAAGACGCACCCTTTAAAAAAAAACTGGGGGGTCTCAGAAGTGGGTGTGCCTTATAGAGTGGTTGTGGCATTTCAAATGCCATAGATGGAACTGAGGATGAGGCAATATATGAAGACAGTGATGCGTCATCAGACACAGATGAGGACAAACTAATGGATGGGAGTTTTGACAGTAAGGAGGAGATGTATGAATTTTATGATGAATAAAACATGAGTTCAATAACTTTATGTGATACTTTTTTTTTCAAATTTCAGACCCCCAAATTAAGGTGCATCTTATACATGGGGAAATACAGATTAACCAAATAAATAAACATATTCATCTTTTTGGTAACACATTAATGGATTCAGCAGCAAAGTGAGATTGAAAAGAGAGAATCTCAGGGTATTTGTAATTCCTGATTCATCGATGTCTTCAGTTTCAAACATATCTCATAATTCATACAGTTTACTCTGGTGCCTTGCCATCTGGCCTGTGGCTTATAAAAAAGTTTGGTGGGGTGTCTAGGGTTGTAAATTTAGAGGCTTTGAAATCTCTTTATACCACATCTTCACATGGATATCTAAAATCATCACAAAATTAACCAATTGCCCAATATTCATCCCTTCTTCCATCAAACATACTTCTTTCTGTGGTCCGTCATCTCAGTAAATGGCCGCTTCTCCAATGGCCACCGCTCAAACGAACAAGCCTTGGACTCATCCTTGGTTACTGTCTTCTCACACCCTACATCCACTAAGAAATCTTGTTGACTTGACTTTAAAATATGCCCAAAAAACACCAGTTCTTACCATTTGCTTTCCCATGGCCCTGGCTCAAGCCATCATTTGCCTGTAGAATGCTGGTCCTTTCTCCGCACATAAGACGGCACAATCCTTTATTGATATAACAGCTCACTCAAAATCAGGCAATGACTTTACATCACACTAAGCCTGAGTCCAAAGTCCTTACCAAGGCTCTGAGGTCCTACAGGACCCAGCCTCTGCATGTGTAACCTTATCTTTATTCCCTACTTCCTCCTCTCTCAGTCTGTTCCTGTCATTGAACAGCCGAGCTCCTTAGTATTCCTCAGACACACAGAACATAGTCCCATCTCTGGCTGGGGGAATGACCAGGATCAAAGGGGGCTGGTAGGGGATGTTATAAAGTGGCTGTTAGAGAGGTATCCAAGTAGCGCAGACAATATTTTGGCAACACAATTGTACCCCCTTCTTAGGAAGTGAGACCATGGAAGCTAAGCCCAGGAGAGAGTGTCCCTCCAGAGTATGGTTTCTGAGGGGCAGTGGTGAGAGGTTCCCGAGTCTCCACGATGCCAAGGGATGTGACAGCAGGCAGTACACATGCCCTGTGATGAGTAACATGGATGGGGCAAAAGCATACATTTTATTTTATTTATTTATTTTTAGAGAGGAGAGAGAGGGAGGGAGAGAGAGAGACAGAGAGAGAGAAGGGGGAGGAGCTGGAAGCTTCAACTTCCATATGTGCCTTGACGAGGCAAGCCCAGGGTTTCGAACCGGCAATCTCAGCATTTCCAGGTTGATGAAAAGCATACATTTTAGAATCTTGAGAGACATGGATTCGAATCTTGACTTCGCCATGTACTATCAGCATGATTATGGGCAAATTCTTAACCTCTCTGAGTCTGTCTCTTTATATTTCAAATTTTGCAGTGATTTACTTTCCTGAAAGTAATAGTTTAGCTTTGTCAAAAAATTGGGAAATATCCATTGGAGTATAGCATATATGTGCTGTACTAGTTAAAGATATCAGCTGTATGAGTTAAAGACAATGTTGGCCAACAGTAACCAGAAATCCAACTTACAAGAATTTAAACAAGTCTGGATTTGTTGTTCTCATACAGCAGGAGGTCAGGAGGTAGAAAGTTGCTGGCCTTGGCTCAGCTGCTCAGCAAAGCTGCAAGAATCTTCCTTTTCTCTCATTGACCACCTTAGACATGAGGCTTCTGTCCTCATGTTTATTGTCTTGAGCTGTCAAGAGGGCTGCTGCAGGCCCTGGCCAGTTGGCTCAGCGGTAGAGCGTCGGCCTGGCGTGCAGGGGACCCGGGTTCAATTCCCAGCCAGGGCACATAGGAGAAGCGCCCATTTGCTTCTCCACCCTCCCCCCCTCCTTCCTCTCTGTCTCTCTCTTCCCCTCCTACAGCCAAGGCTCCATTGGAGCAAAGATGGCCCGGGCGCTGGGGATGGCTCCTTGGCCTCTGCCCCAGGCGCTAGAGTGGCTCTGGTCACGGCAGAGCGATGCCCCGGAGGGGCAGAGCATCGCCCCCTGGTGGGCAGAGCGTCGCCCCTGGTGGGCGTGCAGGGTGGATCCCAGTCGGGCGCATGCGGGAGTCTGTCTGACTGTCTCTCCCCGTTTCCAGCTTCAGAAAAAAAAAAAAAAAAGGGCTGCTGCAGGTTTGGACATCATGTCTATGTTCAAGAAAAGAAGGAAAAGGAGAAAGGCAGGACCAGCTAACCCTTCTCTCTTTGATCAGGAAATCAACCCCCTGTAGACATCTATATTGCCTGTACATTTCATTGTCCAGAACTATGTCACATGATCATTTACAGTAGTGAGGCAGGCTGGACACCGTGATATTCCAAACAAAATGGAGGTTTTGTAAGAGCAAGAGAACTAAAAACTGGAAGTTGGATACACAGCTAACAAGAGTCTTGCCAGGGAGAAAGAAAAATGTACATAATGGTCTTTGTTCCTAGAATAAAACCTTTTGGCAACAGAATATAATTATTTCAATAGAGAGAGATTTATTTGATTTCCTAGGATTGTATTTAGAATGTCTTGCTCCATGTTCAAAAATGAAATTGGTTTGTGGAATGGGGATGCTTTTATATTATGGGCACATTCTCTTCAGTGAGCTTTTAGCACTGGTGTTTATTTTAGAATGAACAAAAGCATGAATTTAGAACATCCCCCATTTTTATCTATGCTATGAGACATCCTATAAAACACAGAATTTATATGTTCCTTACATTTTTAAGGGAAACTTGCTCATTAAACATTAGGTCCAGCACCTTTTCCAGATGATTATTTTAAAATAACTTCTCATTTTTTATAGTAATTAAGCTAATCAGCTATTCTATTTTTAAATTAATTTTAGCAATTTATGTTTTTTTAGAAAGTTATTCATTTAAAACAAATTTTCAAGTTTATCAGTAAGAGATCTCAAATCACTTGTGTTTGTGATTATACTTCCTTTCTCATTCAAAATTTTGTGTATTTAGTAGAGATATTTTCCATTCTTCTGGATTAGGCTAAGTTTTTGTATTTTAATTTTTTTTAATAAACTAGTTCTTGGGTTTACCTAATATATGATATTCTTTCATTTCTGCTTTTATTAAGTGTTATCTCCTGATTTTCTTGTACTTGCTTTATTGTTCTTTTTACAATTATTTTTAGTTCACCAACTGAACAGTGTTCTATCAGCACACAAGTGGTTCACCAACTTGCGTTCTGTCATTTGTAACAATGAAAGCTGTTATGGCTTTGCACCCACTCCTGAATACAGCTATGATTACATCTCTTAATTTTTTTTTTTTTTTACAGAGACAGAGAGAGAGTCAGAGAGAGGGATAGGCAGGGACAGACAGACAGGAACGAAGAGATGAGAAGCATCAATCATTAGTTTTTCATTGCGGATTGCAACACCTTAGTTGTTCATTGATTGCTTTCTCATATGTGCCTTGACCATGGGCCTTCAGCAGATCGAGTAACCCCTTGCTCGAGCCAGTGACCTTGGGTCCAAGCCGGTGAGCTTTTGCTCAAACCAGATGAGCCCGCGCTCAAGCTGGCCACCTCGGGGTCTCAAACCTGGGTCCTCGGCATCCCAGTCTGACGCTTTATCCACTGCGCCACTGCCTGGTCAGGCACATCTCTTAAATTTTTATGGTTATTATTTACATCATTATTTTCTGAGCACTCTGAAACAGGAGCGGGTGTGTATGTGTACATGTAAGTTTATGACAAGGTGGGGGTTAATTTCCAGTTGGTCAGGTGTTTTTATCTCACTTGCCTTTTGGTTATTGAATTCCTGTTTTATAGCTCTGTGCTCATTGTATGTAGCCTGTCGAGTCGTCTATTTTGTGGGACCCATGAAGGATTCCTTTGTGGTTGCTTATAAGGTTACTTTTGGTGGGTGTCTCATTAGGCAATAAAAAGAATACACATTGACTGAAGTATAAAGAGCTTGATACTTGTGATTAAAAATACATTATAAATTCAACAGTTCAGATATTTTATCCTTTCTTTTAAAATGTGAGATTTAATGTGGACGAAATGAAATCAGTTTAAGTATCTCATTACTGATTCATTGCTTTCTGTGTCATTTTTCCAGTTTAAAAGGTTTATCCTCTATATTCTTAATGTCTTGTTATGCGGTGCCTCACAGTTTACCACTGTTTAAACTTCATGATGATTGCACCATCCACTGTTGACTAACTTCCCACCCTGCCCACTAACTCCTTCTCACTTAAACTCGACTCTGTATAATAGGAATACTGCAAAGCGCCCTCCTTTGCCAGCATTTGTCACTCCTTGCTCATTCTCTTATTTAATCTCTAGGAGTTGTTTTGATTTGAATGGGGAATCTTCTAAACCAGTAGTCCCCAACCCCCAGGCCGCGGACCAGTACCGGTCCGTGGGCCATTTGGTACCGGTCCACAGAGAAAGAATAAATAACTTACATTATTTCCATTTTATTTATATTTAAGTCTGAATGATGTTTTATTTGTAAAAAAATGACCAGATTCCCTCTGTTACATCCATCTAAGACTCACTCTTGACGCTCGTCTCGGTCACGTGATACATGTATCCATCCCACCTTAAAGGCCGATTCGTGAAAATATTTTCTGACATTAAACCAGTCCATGGCCCAAAAAAGGTTGGGGACCACCACTGTTCTAAACTACATCTTAAATTTATTTAATGAGGTCCATAATCATTAGCATTTGCTGTCACATGTTTGATTTTCTCTCTGTCATTTTCTTTTCTGTTTCTGGAGGTTTCCATGCTTCTTACTCTTTTATCTTCTTTTATTTTTGTTAAACTATTCCTGGCTATCTGAACCTCTTTCCCAATAAGTTGAAGACAATCTAAAATTTTAAATATACTAATGGCTACTTTTAAAATTTTACTAACACTTATTGCAACCATGTGCTTCTAATTATTAATATCAAGAATGGAATAGCACATCTGTCTCCTCCTGTATCCTAAAATGAGGGTAATAATAATAATAATAGGACCTATCATTTTATTATCCTAAGATGAGGGTAATCATAATAGAACTTATCAGATAAGGTGGGTTGGAGGATGAAAAAGAGATGATATATACTACTCACAATAATTAGGGGATATTTCAAAATGAATATGAAGTGATTAAAAAAAAGAAGCATTTGATTTTTTTTTATTAAACAAGGAGATCAGAAAAGCAAACGACAAGTCAAAGAGAGTTGTTTGGTTATGCAAATGAGATGCAAAACCGACTTTTATTTCATCGGTGAAAACGCACTATTCAAAAGGCTGAAAGTACTGGCGTATCCGCACATTCCCTTATCCCCTAATTTTTGTGAGCAGTGTACTTAAAGTTCTACACAATATGCAACACAGAGCAAAGGACTCGGGTGTCAGTTATAACTATCATTCGCGTTATTGTCCTTGTTACTTGTCCTCCATATAAAACGAAGAAACTAGCACCACCCCACTTCCTCCTCCACGCCCCCCAGCCAAAGCGCATCGCCCCCACCCACACCTGCCACCACCTCTGCCTCCTCTTCTTGTGCTTTGTTAGTACCAGTCACGGTATTTTTATTACTGTTAAAACACGTCCAAATTGTGTGCCATCTGTTTCATTAAGTATTTATAACAGGTGAATTTTCTTTGTCAACTGTTTATAGCAGTCATTTTTAACGCAACCATGTTTAAATTACTTCAAGCACAAGTCCTTTTATGTTTCATGTTCTCCATACTTTCCAATCTTTTGTTTTCTCTGCTCCTGAATGGTCATTTGTCTGGATTAAGAATACTTGGGTCATAACTTGGTCTCACATTGTTTCATATGACAGAAGAGTAATCTGAAGTGAGTCTAAGGTTTCTTTCTCTGTGGACGCCCCGTGGTCCTGCCTGTGTTTGGATGTCCTTCTTCAATTCTGACACCTGAAGCTTCTGACAGAATACTTGAACAGGCTGGCAGGAAGAGAGGAGTTTCTTGTCATTTGGCTGACCCGACACATGGTGATTCCCTCCCTGACAGACTGGGTCTTCTCCCCGCATTTAGTCCAGGGACTCTCTTATCCTTGAATACTTCGGCTCTAGGCATTTAGATGCCTTCTGCAGGACCCAAGTCTGTCTTTATAACATCTCTAATATTATCTTCTCTAGTATTTTCCAACTACTGGCCCTGGCTGGTGGTTCAGTGGATAGAGCATCAGGCTGGTGTATGGACGTCCCAGGTTCGATCCCTGTCAGGGTTCACATGAGAAGTGATCATCTGCTTCTCTCCTCCTCCCTCCCTTCCAACTTCTCTCTCTCTTCCCCTCTTGCAGCCAGCGGCTTGATTGGTCCGAGTGTTAGCCCAGGCACTGAGGATAGCTCAGTTGATTCGAGCACTGGCCTCAGATGGGGGTTGCCAGGTAGGTCCCAGTCAGGGCACATGTGGGAGTCTATCTCTGCTCCAGCCATTGAAAAAAATTTTTTTCAACTTACTGTTATTCTGTGAGAGTTTCGTAAACATACCCTCCAAATCACTAAATAACTTTTCTACAGAACTGGTTTTTCTTGCTTTTACCTTTCCTTATTGTTTTACATTTTTCTGGGCTCTTACTGTTCCTTCAGAGTCTTCCTTTCCAGATCCTTCCCTGTCTAGCCTCCTCTGATCATCTCACCTTTCATATCTGACTTGATATATATATATTATAATATATATATTTATATATATAAAATAATATATATATTATAATAAAATTCTATTTCTTCAAATTGATTGAGAGTAAAAAGTAGAGAGTACATAAAATTTACTTTTTAATAGTGGGTATTTTTATAATTATGTTCTTTATTTACCGCCAGAGTGTTCTAATCATTATTCACTTTAGGTTTTAGAAGGTTTCACAGGCCCTGTATTATTGGTGTGTGTCTTACGTTCCTTCATTTCTAAATGAGAAGCAGTTTCCAAGAGCTGGAATTTGTGCCTAAATATAGTGAGGAAAGCTTCCTATGATCGCTTTAGTGTTCACATGGATGTTGTTAGAGTTCTTGTATTATATCTTAAAACTAGAGGGGATGACACGGTCCAGCCACAACGAGTCTATTACGGGGTCTCGCACAGGAAAATGTATGAAACTGAATAAATGATAGACAGAGACTTAAAGATATATACATACAGATGGGTTCGGGAGGACAGCACAGTGAACAGTCTCTACTGTTCCTGAGCTGATGCAATGGTCGCCTCCAGAAGTGCATCCGTCTTTATTCAGGGGGGAAAAAATGTGGTCCATTAGCAATTCAATTGTTTCCAAGACAACTCAAAGACAACCCCCACCATACCATTCAAATCTAACTTTACACCAATAAGAAACTAGCTTCCAGCCTCTTCCGGAGAACATGGGTGGGACAAGCGAGAATCAGGTATAGCTCTTTGTTAACTAGGCAGGTGAGGTAGGGGGTTAGGCCCAGCACCTCTGTCCCCAAGATATCCAGATTGTAAAAATACCCTGTTTATATTTTGGTTCCCAACAATGGGAGGTAAGAGTAAGTATATGACATTAGTCAAATGATACAACAGCCTCAGCGATCACACAGAATAAGCAAATAGTCAATATTGAATACATGTTGGCCATTATTAGCAGCAGCAACATCACTAATAAATTTGACTCCATAAAAACTTAAATCCATCCATTATAAACAGTCAGTGAATCAAGTCAAAGATGAATGACAAACTGAGAATATTTGCCACGCAAATGGCAGAGTTTTTCTAAATCTATAAGCATTTACATATCAATAGAAAGATCTATAACTTCCCAGAAAAAGTGATTAAGTTTTGAGCATTTAGTTCCTGCCATGTCAGCCTCCTAAATTGGCTTATAAATATATAAAAATACACTTGACCCTACCGATAACTTAGATATCAAAAGTTTTGAAAATGTATAAACCACTTTATTAACTATTACCTAAAATTAATTGCAGGATGGGGCAAAAGTAGATTTACAGTGTTCGTATGGAAAATAATACGATAATTAATAAATAATAATACAAATATAAACTGTGTTTCACATACAACTGCAAACCCACTTTTGCCCTACCTGTATAACAACTATTGCCTAAGGCAGGGGTCCCCAAACTACGGCCCGCGGGCCACATGCGGCCCCCTGAGGCCATTTATCCGGCCCCCGCCGCACTTCCGGAAAGGGCACCTCTTTCATTGGTGGTCAGTGAGAGGAGCATAGTTCCCATTGAAATACTGGTCAGTTTGTTGATTTAAATTTACTTGTTCTTTATTTTAAATATTGTATTCATTCCCATTTTGTTTTTTTACTTTAAAATAAGATATGTGCAGTGTGCATAGTGATTTGTTCATAGTTTTTTTTTTTTAGTCCAGCCCTTCAACGGTCTGAGGGACAGTGAACTGGCCCCCTGTGTAAAAAGTTTGGGGACCCCTGGCCTAAGGTGTAGAGAAAAAGACATTATCTCATACGAACCAATGGGAATGTGAGTTTAAAAATACTTATTTGGCCAAGAAAATTCACATCCAGCACTATTGCTCTTCGGTGCCTTTGCACATGTATGCAAAGCTGTATGTACAAAATGTTTCTTCTAGTATTGTTTGTAAAATTAGGGGATATTTCCAAATGAATATGAAGCTGTGAAATATCCCCTAATATTTGTGAGCAGTATATTAGTAAGGAAGAAGATTTCTTCTATAAAATAGAAACCCAACAAATATTCAGTGGCTCAAAAACTGTGGACATGTGGTTCTCTCTCACAGAAGGTTCAAGGTCAACTGCTTAGGTTAGTTAGCAGGGCAGCTGTACCACTTGGGGTTACTCAAGGACCCATTTCCTTCTAAGATACCATTTGACCTTCCCCAAGGGCATTGTCATCATTGCCAGGGTTCAAGGGGATCAACGCTACATCCATGGCAGCTGGTGTGAAGGGGGGGGGGGTAGAGCCAGCATGCATACAGCCTTAGGCCAACTTTCACAAGAAGACACATTTCATTTCAGTATATCCTGTTAGCAAGCATGCAGTTTCATTTCTGCATTTAATCTAACCATATACCAAGGAAGAAAATGAAAATGGATTTTGGTGAACAAATGTGGGTCTCTGCCTCAAGAAAATACTAGGAATGATCAAATGTTCATCAAAAGAGAAATGATGAGGCCCTGGTCGGTTGGCTCAGCAGTAGAGCATTGGCCCAGCATGTGGAAGTCCCGGGTTTGATGCCCAGTCAGGGCACACAGGAGAAGTGCCCATCTGCTTCTCCACCCTTCCCCCTCTCCTTCCTCTCTGTCTCTCTCTTCCCCTCAGCCAAGGCTTCATTGGAGCAAAGTTGGCCCGGGCGCTGAGGACAGCTCCATGGCCTCTGCCTCATGTGCTAGAATCACTCCAATTGCAGCAGAGCGATGCCCCAGAGGGGCTGAGCATTGCCCCCTGGTGGGCGTGCCAGGTGGATCCCAGTCGGGAGCATGCGGGGGTCTGTCTGACTGCTTCCCCACTTCTAACTTCGGAGAAATACAAAAAAGAAAAAAGAGAGAGAGAGAGAGAGAAATAATGAGTTAATCTTCTTCTGCCATTCGGTAGAATATTAGACTGCAATTAAAGAATGAGTTAATAGAAAGATCCCAATGTATATTATAAAATTAAAAAGAAAGATACAGAAAAATGTGCATAATATATTCACATTTGTGTCTTTTAAAAAATGATAGTCTGTACAGTTAGACTATCATTAGTCTAAGATAGATGCAGGTATATGCCCAAAGCATTTCTGGAAGAAACTACTGATGGAGGTTAAACTCTGAGTTGAACTAAGGATCTGATGTGAGAAGAAAACTTACTTTTCAGTAAGTTCTCTTTCTGTACTGTATGGTTTTTTGTTGTTGTTGTCATTTTGTATTTTTGTGAAGTGAGAAGTGGGGAGGCAGAGAGACAGACTCCCACATGCGCCTGACTGAGACTCAACCAGCATGCCACTAGGGGGCGATGCTCTGTGCATCTGGGCCGTTTCTCTGTTGCAACCAGAGCCATTCTAGCACCTGAGGCCATGGAGCCGTCCTCAGCGCCCGGGCCAGCTTGCTCCAGTGGAGCCTTGGCCACAGGAGGAGAAGAGAGAGAGAGAAAGAGAGAGAAAAAGAGAGGGGGAAGGGTGGAGAAGCAGATGGGTGCTTCTCCTGTGTGCCCTGGCCAGGAATCAAACCCAGGATAGCCACACACCAGGCTGACACTCTACCACTGAGCCAACCAGCTAGAACTAGTGTATGATTTTTTTTACCATACGTATGTCTCTATTAATATTGTAAAATGTAAGTATATAAATATGAACAAGTTCTTCCTTCCTTACTGCTCTTCAGCAATCACCTGTTGCTGTAGGTACTGCCCAGGTCTATACACGTTTTTCAAGATCTCTTCCTTTGGGTCCCTGTCTACCCCTCTAACGCCTTGAACTTGGAACTCCCTTCCTGTGCTGTTCTTCATTTTCCTTCCTTTGCTTATCAATAGTCTGCCTCAAATACTCCAAAAACCCCGCTACCTTGTAGTTTACTTTATTGCTTTCCTCCCTCCCTTCCTTCCTCCCTTCCTCCCTTCCTCCCTTCCTCCCTCCCTCCCTCCCTTCCTCCCTCCCTTCCTCCCTTCCTCCCTCCCTTCCTTCCTTCCTTCCTTCCTTCCTTCCTTCCTTCCTTCCTTCCTTCCTTCCTTCCTTCCTTCCTTCCTTCCAGCTTGCAGAGTAAGCTTAGTGCCGTAAAATTAATATCATGGGTCTATCCACGTTTTCCCCCAAGTGAGATGAAAACCTAAAGACAAGGGGCACATTGTTGCCCCTCCTCATCCCTAGCAGAAAGGATGGCACATAGCACATCGGCAATAAATACTTGTTGAAGTGAAAAGCTCGTCCCACATACCTATGATAATTTAAACAATGTTTATTAAGTGACTGCATGATACCTCTCTTAAGTAGCTTATTCACTCCTGGGATTTTTTTTTTCCAATTTCTCTGTCTTGTCCTGTGTATTTACTCCCAACTAATTTCTGTCCCCTCCTCTCTGTTGTAGTTTAAAGGATACTAGACTAGTTTTAGAGTCCAACCATGCACATAACAACCAGGGAACAACAAAATATGTTTTAATAAATAAGGGAGTAAATTGGAGTGTAGTGGTATGAACTCATGATTTCTTAATACAGTGTGTCCATAAAGTCATGGTGCATTTTTGACCGGTCACAGGAAAGCAACAAAAGACGATAGAAATGTGAAGTCTGCACCAAATAAAAGGAAAACCCTCCCAGTTTCTGTAGGATGATGTGGCAGCATGTGCGCATGCGCAGATGATGATGTAACACCGTGTATACAGCGGAGCAGCCCACGGCCATGCCAGTCGAGATGTGGACGGTACAGAGAAAAGTTCAGTGTGTTCTGTGGCTCGCTAAATTGGAATCTGTGACCAAAGTGCAACGTGAATATCAGTGTGTTTATAACGAAGCGCCACCACATAGGAATAACATTACTCGGTGGGATAAGCAGTTGAAGGAAACCAGCAGTTTGATGGAGAAACCCCATTCTGGTAGGCCATCAGTCAGTGACGAGTCTGTAGAGGCTATACGGGATAGCTACCTAGGAGCCCTAAAAAATCTGTGCATGTGCCCACATTGAACTGCACTGAATAGGTATGAAACTGGGAGAGTTTTCCTTTTATTTGGTGCAGATTTCACATTTCTATTGTCTTTTGTTGCTTTCCTGTGACCGGTCAAAAGTGCACCATGACTTTATGGACACACTGTAGTTATGCATATAGATGGATACAAAAATAACAGATATGTGTGTATGAGTGTAGGAATACACTCTCATATATTGTCTAGTCCTGTCTACTGAGAGAGCCTAAAGTCAGTGACGCCCTGGTAGCCATGAGCATATCTAGCCCCCAGATCCCAGTTTGTTAGTACCATTCTCTAGTAAAACTAACCAGGGCTCGTGAGGGAAATGGCTGGCTGCAAAATGGGAACAGGGCAAATACAAGATAAGCCTGGAGAGTCCCATACTGTTTGAAAGTAAGGAAGTATTAAAAAAAATAATTGCAACATATCATAGAGAATACATATACCAACTTAAAGGAGATGCCAGTGTTGTTCAATTATTCATATTGAACAACATATAAATAATGATCCTAGTAAGTTCTAACTTACAGAATAAAGCAAATACTGTCAGGACATACTAATAGAAATGAATAATTGGATGATTAAATAAATAAATGGAGAATTCTGCTATAGAATGCTAATAAACATAGAAGAATACTCTGGCTTTGTTCTTTTTTCTCAGGATTGCTTGGCTATGCAGAGTCCTTTATGGCTCCATGTAAATTTGGGGATTTTTTTCTGTAAAAAAGGCCATTGGGATTTTGATAGGAAGTGCACTGAATCTGTAGATTGTTTTAGGTGATACGGACATTTTAATAGTGCTAATTTTTCAGTCCATGAACACAAAATATCTTTTCATTTTTTCTTTGTATATTCTTCAAGTTATTTCAACAATGTCTTATAGTTTTCAGTGTACGGGTCTTTCACCTCATTTATTACGTTTATTCGTAGGTATTTTATTCTTTTTGGTGCTATAGGTATAACACTCCCCAATTTCAAATTATACTATAATGCTACAATATTCAAAACCATATGGGGCCCTGGCCAGTTGGCTCAGTGGTAGAGCGTCGGCCTGGCGTGCAGAGGTCCCGGGTTTGATTCCCAGCCAGGGCACACAGGAGAAGCGCCCATCTGCTTCTCCACCCCTCCCCCTCTCCTTCCTCTCTGTCTCTCTCTTCCCCTCCCGCAGCTGAGGCTCCATTGGAGCAAAGATGGCCCGGGCGCTGGGGATGGCTCCTTGGCCTCTGCCCCAAGTGCTAGAGTGGCTCTGGTCGCAACAGAGCGACGCCCCGGAGGGGCAGAGCATCGCCCCCTGGTGGGCAGAGCGTCGCCCCTGGTGGGCGTGCCGGGTGGATCCCGGTCGGGCGCATGCGGGAGTCTGTCTGTCTCTCCCTGTTTCCAGCTTCAGAAAAATACAAAAAAAACCCATATGGAACTGCAGAAAAACAGACACACAGACCAATGGAACAGAATTAAAAGCACACATATATATGGATAACTAACTTATAGAAAAGGAGCCAAAAGCATTCAATGGAGAAAGATAAGTTTCTTCAAACAATGGGTAAACTAGACAGCCTCATGCAAAAGAACAAAATTAGGCCACTATCTTATATCATACACAAAAGTTAACTCAAAATGGATTAAAATTTTGAATGTAACAGCTGAAACCATAGAATTCATAGAAGAAGACATAGGTGCCAAGCTTCTGGGTATCACTCAGAGATGTTTCTGTGTATTTGACTTCAACGGCAAAGGAAACAAAAATAAATAAATGAATCCATATAGAAGGACTAATGGAAACAGAACATCACTATTAGGCAAACACCAGGTGATAAGTTTTTCAGGCAAGAATCATCAATGGGTGTTGAAATTAGAGGGCAAATGTTTGATGACAAACAAGATACTTCCATAGTCTCAAAGTATTTCCCCTGCATGAAACCTGCTCATTACAAAGAGAAAACTAGTCCTTTTACCATGGAACAACCTGGAAAACGTCACCTAAACCCAATGACCAAAATTAACATGACCCATAATGGGACATATTGATATCAGGTACCTCCTAATATTTATATATTGTACTGAGAAGAATGCATCACTTTCATCCTATTCTTACCAAAGATGTATATAGCTTCAATCCAATAGTGAGAAAACATCAGATATACCCAAATCATAGGAAATTCCACAAAATACTGGCTAGTAGAGCTTCCGGTCGAGATAGTGGCATAGATAAACACGGTCCCCAGAACCTCCCACAACCATATAAAAATTACAACTAAGCTACAGAACAATGATCATTTAGAACCACCTAAAATCTAGTTGAACAGAAAGGCCTGCAGCTAAGGGTATAAAGAAGCCACTTTGAGATTGGTAGGAGGGGCGAAGAAGCAGAACAGGCTGGTCTCACACCCACCTGTGGCAGATAAAAATCATGAGCGCTAGCCATCTCAGCTGTGGAGGTTCTCCCCTGAAGAGCCAGGGGTCCCAGCCTCGAACCAGACCCTCCAGCCCAGGGATCCTGGCCTGGGAAGAGAAGTCCCCATAACTCATGGCTGTGAAAAACAGCAGGATTGTGGCTGAGTGAGACAGAGGGCTGCAGGAGTCCCAGGTGTTCCTCTTAAAGGGCACATACATGGGCTTACCTGAACTCACTCACTCTGAGGTCCAGCACTGACGCAGCAGTTTGAAAGGCAGTGGAGCCATCCGGGGAGGAACTGAATGTCTGACATCAGCATGAGAGCTGGGGGAACAGCTTTCTCGCAGGCAGAAGTGCTGGCAGAGGCCAGTGTTCCTCCAATGAGCCCTCCCCACACAGAGCTGCAGACAGGCACCTTATTGAGTCTCCATCAACATGGCTAACTCTGTTGGCCCCGCCCTGGTGATTCCAAGACCCCGCCTCACCCAGCTGTGGGCTGAACCCAAGCTGTTCCCAGTGGCTTTTTTCATACAAACGTCTTGTCTTGGCTCATGCTTTGGACTCTCCTAAAATCACTCAAAGGTTTTTCCAACCCCCAAATAAGCTGCATCTGGCCACAGTGTGTCCCACACATCTTGCTAAGGGGCCCGAAGCCTGGCAGTAATGGCAGACAGCCTGGGTTCACAGCTTGGCTTCTCCTGAGCACCTCCAAGCCCAGCAAAGTAGCAGCCACCTACAGATTGCCGGGTAGGGCACATACTGCAGCTGACCTTGGCCTGCACTCCCGGGAGGTCCCAGAGCTAGTGCACCCAGTGGATAGCCTCAGAGCACCACCCAACCACCTCCGTGAGCAACACACTCAAGGGGTGGACTCAGCAGGTGCCTGAGCCCCACTAAAGAGGGCTGCTCCACGGGGTCAGCTCCTGCACAGCAGCTGCTCCGCAGTGGTGACGGTCAGCCCTTGCAACCTGGGCTACATTCCTCCCTTTACGCCAACAGCAATCAAGGCTCAACTATACTGGGACTTTGCACCCAGCCCGCAAAGTGGGGGATGCTGTGGCCTCACCTGCAGCACCCTGTTCAAGTGACCAGAGAGGCTGCGCCACTGGGCCCTATAGGACAGTGGTCCCCAACCTTTTTTTGGGCCACGGACCAGTTTAGTGTCAGAAAATATTTTCACAGGCCGGCCTTTAGGGTGGGATGGATAAATGCACAAAATAAAATTATGTGACCGACATAAAAACTGTGGTATTTTTAAATATAATTGTCAAACTTAACGAGACAAGAGCGTCGAGTGAGTCTTAGACGGATGTAACAGAGGGAATCTGGTCATTTTTTAAAAATAAAACATCGTTCAGACTTAAATATAAATAAAACGGAAATAATGTATTTATTCTTTCTCTACGGACCGGTACCAAATGGCCCACGGACCGGTACCGGTCCGCGGCCCGGGGGTTGGGAACCACTGCTCTAGGACACCTACTGCATAAGGCCACTCTGTCAAATGCAGGAGACTTAGAAGATCTGCCTAATACACAGAAAGAAACACAGGGAGGCAGCCAAAATGAGGGGACAAAGAACAATGTCTCTATAAAAGAACAGAACAAAACTCCAGAAAAAATAATAATAATAAAGTATCGACAGGCAGAATTCAAATACACTGGTTTTAATGATGCTCAATGAACTTAGGGGAAGAGTGGGTGAACTCAATGAGAACTTCAACGAACAGTATAATTTTCAAAATATGAATATGAGTTGCATATTAGATAATAGTTTTGCATCAATGGTGATTTGTTGTATTATATTTACATAACAAACTATTTTTGTTTTTGGCAGCTACACAGTGAAGTATTTAGAGATAAAGGGCCATGATATCTGCAACTTATTTCCAAATAGTTCTGTAACGATATAGTAATAATAATAATAGCAATGATAACAACAATTGCAATAATATCTATATTCTAGAGAGAAAAATAAAAACTAAATTTTGCAAAATGTTAATAATTGGCAAATCTAGGTGAAAGGTATGGTCAGCATTCCTGGAACTATTCTTGCCAATTTTCTGTAGGTTACAAAGTTTTCAAAAGAAGTTAAAAAAGAATAGTAGTTAGTGCTCTGAAGAGGGGCAGGGAGACAGGGCGCTGGAGTTAAGGAGAGTCTCTTGTGAAGGCACTCTGAGTAGAGGCCTCACGGAAGGGAGCAGTTAGTAAACTGTGGAAAGACCAGAACATTTCAGGATGACAGAACAACAGAAGCAAAGGCCCTGGCCTGGCAGTGTTTCTGGTGTGTGTGTGGAACAGCAAGGAGGCTGGAACAGAGTGAGTGCTCTAGGATGGTGGTAAGCATGATCAGATCCTGTAGGGCCCTATAGGCCACTGAACGGATATTAGGTGCTATTGTAAGTATAATGAAAAACTGTTGTAAGGTGTTTAGCAGAGTGGTGAAACAGTCTGACTTCCACCTTAAACAATCACTTCTATTTTTTTTTTTTTTTTTTTTTTTGTATTTTTCTGAAGCTGGAAACGGGGAGAGACAGTCAGACAGACTCCCGCATGCGCCCGACCGGGATCCACCCGGCACGCCCACCAGGGGCGACGCTCTGCCCACCAGGGGGCGATGCTCTGCCCCTCCGGGGCGTCGCTCTGCTGTGACCAGAGCCACTCTAGAGCCTGGGGCAGAGGCCAAGGAGCCATCCCCAGCGCCCGGGCCCTCCTTGCTCCAATGGAGCCTCGGCTGCGGGAGGGGAAGAGAGAGACAGAGAGGAAGGAGGGGGGTGTGGAGAAGCAAATGGGCGCTTCTCCTATGTGCCCTGGCCGGGAATCGAACTCGGGTCCCCCCGCACGCCAGGCTGACGCTTCTGTCTATTTTGCACAGAGTATAATGGAGCAAGAGAATAGAATGTAATTGCTGTCTTTGTCAGGGAGCCTGTAAGAAAGCAGTTGCCCAGACAGGATGTCAGACTGGACCCGGCTGATGGGGAAGAAGGTGATGTGACGTGGGTGGAATCTGCATAGATTTTGAAAGTCTTGTTGACTAATGTATTGGTGGCTAATGGACTGGATATGAAGTATGAGGGATAAATTGGAGTCCAGGATGCGTCTGAGGTTTGAAGTCAGATAAACTGGATGAAATGGCATGGCGTTTACCGACGCAGAGTCTGTGCGACAGGGAAACAAAGAGGAGGACTGCTTCCTGGGGCCCTTCACAGGCACGAGAGTCACCGATTCAGGGCCCTTTCTCTGTAAGAACCCAACCCTTCCATACAACCTGCCAATGTTCCACTATAAACATAGGGCCCCAGTGCCATCTCCACAGAACACAGGAGAGGCAGCCATAGCAGAAAGATGCCTCCTGTCCCCTCCAAGGTCCCACCACGCACATACCCTGGCCTCGTCCATCAGAGGGAGGAGGTCTGGGAGTGACGGGGACGTCTTGGAATCTGCTCAGATCCCTGACAACTCTCTCTCTCTCTCTCTCTCTCTCTCTCTTTTAAGGGCAGATGTTCATACCCTAGACGATTCTCTCTCCCCTGCAAGACCTCAGGCCACCTCCAGGCTGTCTCCTGGTTTTCTGAATTTAACCCACTCATTGGTCTTATCTGACCGTCACTGCGGCTTTTCCGCCTTGACTGTGTGTCACCACATCTCCCTGCCCCCTTTCAACTTTGACGAATGAAACTGTTCCTTTGGTTTCAGGATTCGGGGGCCAACAGGGATACACTCGCCCATTTGTAGACTGACCTGTTGCCCACTGTGGTTGCACAGGAGAGAAGGTCTCGATTCACCAGCAGGGAAGGTCAGGCAAGATGCCAGAGGGAAGTGAATCAGTAAAGGAGAAGCAGGCATTTTCCAAGGAGATTGAATCAGTCATCTTCTAGGCAGAACAAAGGCACTGAAGGCCTTTGAAAATCACTGAAAGTCTGGCGGCTGCTTTTAGTTTGTCTGCTGTGTCCAGCGTGAAGGAGGTATGACTAGACATAATGGTGGACAGGTGGGTACCTTCATCCATCAGGAAGGTTCTGTGTCCCACAGTAAGAAGTGATGGGAGGGGGCCATCAAAGCAATGAAACATTTGAATTGTATGTTTTAAACTTGATTCATCCTTCAAGGTTTGAAAAAAATGTCTCTGATTATTCCAGCCCCCCTTGACAGCTCCTTCTCCTGACATATTAGAATAGGCAGCCATCAAAACACTCTACTCACCACTTGATAATATAAGCATAGGGCCTTGTGTCACCCTCGGATAGTTTTAAGCACTGTTACTTGTCTCCAGAATTAGATCTTCAACTTTCTATGAGCAGAGTCTGTCGGAAGTCTGTATTCCTTCAGTGTGCTAAATTAGCAGAGCTGGGAAGGGGACTCAGCAGCCACTGAGCCCCTCCTCCCCATTAACTGATGGAACCCAAGCCCAGGAGCTAGAGGGACCTGCCCCGGCCACACAGCTCATTGGTGTCAGAACACACAATGAGCCCTCTTCGCTATCTGTTGCTTTACCGTTATGTTCAACCACTATTTTTTGCAGCTGGTTGTGATAGAGCCAAGTGGTTGCAAAACAATGATTTCTCACCTGAAGTCTCTATCCAAACTAAGTCAAATCAGGACCTGGAATATATTGTGCTTGCCTTAAAGGAAACGGGGCTGTGGGTGGGTAAAAAGGTTGGTAAGAAAGTGAGTCCTCGCCTGACCAGGCAGTGGCCAGTGGATAGAGCGTCAGACTGGAATGCAGATGACCCAGGATCGAAACCCTGAGGTCATTGGCTTGAGCGCAGGGTTGCTGGCTTGAGTATGGGATCATAGACATGACCCCATGGTCACTGGCTTGAGCAAGGGGTCACTCACTCTGCTGTGCCCCACCCTCCAGTCAAGGCACATATGAGAAAGCAATCAATGAACAACTAAGGTGTCGCAACCAAGAATTGATGCTTCTCATCTCTCTCCCTTCCTGTCTGTCCCTCTGTCTCTCTGTCCCTGTCACACACACACACACACACACACACACACACATACACACAAAAAGAAAGTGAGTCCTCATCACAGGCATTACCTTTCTAAAGACCCCAATACTCCCTCCCTGCCTGTAGAGCCGTGGGTGAATTATTTGGGGCGAGGGTGGGAAGAGCTCTGACAAACCGCAGCCGAACTTGGACTAGAAGTGACGCCGCGTGGCTGACGGAGTGTGAAGGGAGCTGGCTTTCAGAGGCCACTCACAGGGACCGCTCTGCCTGCTTGCCCCAGCGTGACAAATCACCCATTGCCTTGCCATCCATTGATTTAATAACAGGTTTTCAGGAAAACAAAGAAAAAAAAAAAAAAACGGGCATTTCAATCGAAGGCATAGCCCTGTTTTAGAAAATCTGAAACGTGAAAAAGAAAAATATGTTCATCTTTTAAAAATCGGAGATGCCGATCACACACACGGGCATCCAGGGTGAGACATTTGGACAGTTGCTTATCCGGTGTTCTCTGATGATCTCATTTCAATTCAGAAGCGAAAGCCAGTGCGTCACTGGTGCTGGTCCTCAATAGCAGAGGAAGTGTACACAGAGGCGTATTCACGGTTAAATGTCAACAAGCAGGAAACTGAACTGACACGGTGACTGCTCCTGATTTATGCCTGTGTGGGCAGAGCCCCGTGTGCTCCCAAACCTCCCCCCGCCCACCTTCCCACATACACAGGCTTCAGATCCCGGCTGCAATGATCAAGTGCGTGCTGGTTAATTAACTTTATGGGCCACAGCAGAACAGACTGGTAAATCAATAGGCACGCCACTATAGTCACCTTCCGGCTGTAATTTTCTGTGTTCCATTGCTCTAATGACTCCTGATTTCTCTCTCCCCCCCCCCATTAATTGCCACAGAAGTGCCTCTCAGAATGGCAACCACATGGATTATTGCTAAAATTCCAGCTGGCACTAAAGGACATTAAGCAGAGGAATTTTACTAAGAAGAGGTCAGGGTCGAAAAACCTTCTCCTGACAGTCCGTTTGGCTTACAAGGCTTTGGAGTTAGAGAGACTGTTATGCGGATGCTGGTTCTGCAACTTACTAGCCCTTTAACTTTGAGTTTTGGTTGTCTCATCTGTAAAATGAGACGATAACCTGAAATGGACCCTCTGTGCCGCCCTCCCATCCTCCTACTGGGCATTGCCCTGCTCTGTTCTCTCTCTACGCTCTTCTGTCCCATTAAAGCTGCTACCAAGGTCTGCCAAAGACATTCCCACTGCCAGGCGTAATGGCCAACCCCTACACCTCGTATTACCTGACATCCAGGCTTCATTTGATGCTGCTGGTTAGCCTCTCTGCCTTGAATCATTTTCTTCCCTTAGAGTCGAAAACATCCCTCTCTTTGTCCTTCTCCTTCCTCATTGGCCCCTCCTTCTCAGATCTCTCTGTCCTTCCTCTTCTGACATCAAAATTGTTTGTTCTTAATCTTCTTGATGTCCAGGGCTCTGTCCTCAGATCACTTCTCTGAGGTGCCTGCACTCATTACGTAGTGATCTCATCTAGTCTCATGGCTTCGAGTCCCATCTACCTGCTCATGGCCCCCACATGTATTACAGTGGCTTGGACCTGGTCTCTGAGTCCCAAAATCACATATACTGCTCACAAAAATTAGGGGATATTTCAAAATGAATATGAAGCTATAAAATATCCCCTAATCTTTGTGAGCAGTATATTTAACTGCCTACTTGACAGTAACACTTGAATTCAAAGCAAGCATTTCAAACTCACCCAAAACTCAACTCTGATCCCCACCCCACTCCCTACACAAACTTGCTTCTTCTCCAGTGTCCTTCCTTTCAGTAAGTGACCCGCCATCTACCCAGTGGCTCAAGTCACAACTTTTTTGTTTTCTTTTTTCTTTTTTCAGAGACAGGGAGAGTCAGAGAGAAGTACAGACAGGGACAGAGAGAGATGAGAAGCATCAATCATCAGTTTTTCGTGTGGCACTTTAGTTGTTCATTGATTGCTTTCTCATATGTACCTTGACTGCGGGCCTTCAGCAGACTGAGTAACCCCTTGCTCAAGCCAGCGACCTTGGGTCCAAGCTGGTGAGCTTTTGCTCAAACCAGATGAGCCCGTGCTCAAGCTGGCGACCTCGGGGTCTCGAACCTGGGTCCTTCCGCATCCCAGTCCAATGTTCTATCCACTGCGCCACCACCTGGTCAGGCTAGCCACAACTTTTGAAATCATTATTGACTGCCCTCTTTTCCTCATACTCCACATCCAGCCCTTCAGCAAACCCAATCGCTTCTCCCTTCCAAGTGTACCCCAAGTGCCACCACAATCACTATATTAGGCTGAGCCAAAATGACTTCTCACCAGGATAATTGCAAGAGTCTCCCCACTGGTCTCCCTGCTTCCATCACGCCCTCCTCTGGTCTATTGTCCACACAGCGGCCAGAGCAACCCTTTTAAAATAAGGGTCAGGCCCTGTCACTTCCCTGATCAAAACCATCACCCTTAGGGTAAATTCCAAAGCCCTGGCCATGACCTGAGAATTCTGGCATGAAGCTGACCCTTGACCCTTCCGCGCTTTCTCTTCCTCTTCGCTCTGCTGCAGACACATTGACCTCTCAGAGTTCCTCCAATGCACTCATCTTGCTCCTTGGAACGACTCTCTTGTTTATTTTCTGTCTCAGCTCACTAGATATTAAAACTTTAATTTAAGGAGAAGGGTTTTACTCTTTTTACTGCCATATCCCCAAAGCCAAGAGCTATGTCTGACTCATAGAAGTAGCCCAATAAGTTATTTACTGAATTATTTTAAATGAATGAATGATCTTTTAGTCATACATTTGCTGGGATAAATAAAAGTATTCAAAGTCATTTCTAGCACATGGTAAAGTATTCAGGAATATCTTTTCCTTTTACCATTATTATTATAAATAGAATGGAGCTGGGCTGTGGCGGTGGTGTGTGGAAGCTAATCATTTTGTGACATCTGCCATTATCAGAATTTGCTTCTATTTCTGTGTTTTGTATGTTCCTGTCTGGCCTCTGCTCTTGTAGGGATCATTGGAGAAAGCATGTTCCTTTGAGCTCAGTGCTCAGATTTTATTTAACTTGAAGCCATTACTGTTAATCTGGCCACTTAAATAAGAAATGTCACATTGGCTTCCAAGGCAAACTCACCAGCTCTAGAAGCAGGCAGGGTCTGCAGGTCTTAACAGAATTTCCAGATGCCATCTCTCAGGGCAAGGAAAATGCTATAGGTTTCTTGGCATCATACTAAACTTCTGGGGGGCACAACACACCACAGGTGGTGGGAGGGTTTGAAGGGAAAAGAGACGCACATGAGCACCAGAAGGAGACCAGACTGCACCTATAAAGGTGTCACCCATCACCTTCCCTGTATTGGCAGCAGAAGACCATGCAGTGATGTCTGATGCTCTGCTTTGATCGAGAAGGCATGCCTGTGATTATTTTTAAGAAATTTGAGGCCCTGGCCAGTTGGCTCAGCAATAGAGCAACAGTTAAGCGTGTGGAAGTCCCAGGTTCAATTCCAGGTCAGAACACACAGGAAAAGCAACCATCTGCTTCTCCACACCTCCCTTTCTCTCTCTCTCTCTCTCTCTCTCTCTCTCTCTCTCTCTCTCTCCGCCTTCCTCTAGCAGCCATGGCTCATTTGAGCAAGTTGGGCCCAGGAGCTCAGTATGGCACCATGCCTCGTCCATTGCAGGCACTAAAATAGCTTGGTTGCCAAGCAACGGAGCAACAACCCCAGATGGGCAGAGCATTGCCCCCTAGTGGGCTTGCTGGGTGGATCCCAATCAGGGTGCATGCAGGAGTCTGCCTCTCTGCCTACCCGCCTCTCACTTAATAAATTTATTTTTTAAACGAAATTTAAAATATATAAAATAAAAGAATTAGCTCCTACATAGCAGATTTGCTTCCCCACCCCACGACCCTTCCCACGCTCACTGACCACTAGTACTTCTCTACTAGTACTTCCACTAGCTCTTCCCCATCTCTCCATTTACCCTCCATCATTGTGAACCTTGGTCTTTACTCACCTAAGCTGTGTGACCTTGGACAAGTTTCTTAACCTCTCTCAGCCTCCATTTCTTTGGGGGGGGCGGATAAAGTCTCCATTGAATGGTTGGGAAGATGAAGAGGGGTCACCTGTGAAGCACTTGGGTGAGCTCCACACTCCCAGCTCCCTCCTGCCCTGTCCTGCCCTGTTCTCTTCCTTCCACTCTCAGCTTTCTCCAGGGCAAATACCACATGATTTCACTTACATGTGGAATCTAAAGAGCGAAAGAAACAAACAACAGAGAAAAGATGCATAGATACAGAGCACAGACTGCTGGTTACCAGAGGGGTGACAGGTCCGGGGCCTGGATGAAAAGGTGAAGGGATTAAGAAGTACAGATTGGGGCCCTGGCTGGTTGGCTCAGTGGTAGAGCGTCAGCCTGGCGTGCAGGAGTCCCGGGTTCGATTCCCAGCCAGGGCACACAGGAGAAGTGCCCATCTTCTTCTCCACCCCTTCCCCTCTCCTTCCTCTCTGTCTCTCTCTTCCCCTCCCACAGCCAGGGCTCCATTGGAGCAAAGTTGGACCGGGCGCTGAGGATGGCTCCATGCCTCTGCCTCAGGCACTAGAATGGCTCTGATTGCAACAGAGCAATGCCCCGGATGGGCAGAGCATCGCCCCCTGGTGGGCATGCCGGGTGGATCCCGGTTGGGCGCATGTGGGCGTCTGTCTGACTGCCTTCCCGTTTCCAACTTCAGAAAAATACAAAAAAAAAAAAAAAAAAAAAAAGAAGTACAGATTGGGAGTACAAAATAGCCATGGAGAAGTAAAGGACCGCACAGGAAGTATCATCCATAATGCTGTGGTAACTATGTGTGGTACCAGTTCAGTACTGGAAATATCAGGGAAAATACTTTGTAAAGTATGTGACTGTCTGACCACTGTGCTGTACACCTGAAACTAACACAAAATAATATTGAATGGAAATTGTACTTGGAAAACAAAATTAAGATAAGCATCACAAAAAGAATTTTCAGCTCTCTCATAGGTTACTCTCTGCTACCTTCACAGCTGTGTCCTGATAGATATATATGTTGTGTGTGTGTGTCTGTGTCTGTGTGTGTGTGTGTGTGTGTGTGTGTCTGCATGGGGGAGAATAGAAAATGACTTTATTTTGCAATATGGTGGCATTTGCTTTGATAAAGCTCCCTCCCCATGGTTTGCACAGCCCATGACAAGATTTTGGCAGATCCCTTAACTTCCTGGTCATTTAATTTACTAACACCTATCTAAAATAAAACTCCAATCTCACCTCCTATTCAAGTCTGCCTTCTTCCAGCTGGAAGGACTTGAAGTGTGGACAGTCTGTTCTGCTCCTTCGCTGCTCCCCCTCCTCACCTCCGTGTGGCTCAGTCTCAAGGAGGGACTGTTTCCTACCTCCTTCTCACTTACCTTTGCCAGAGATGGAGGGCCCCCTTCCAATAAGCTCCATCTTCCTCTAGCCGTCAGCATGTGCTAGGTTATGGTTCAATAACAAACCATCCTCCTGTTTCTTCAACAGCCCCTGCTCCTCCGGCAGGGTTGGGCTGTAGGGCAGAGGGAAAGACACAGGAGAAAAGTCTTGCCTGGCCCTCTTCCTCTGTGTGATGTTGCTGAGTCCCTGCCTATTGCTGGCCCCAGGGGCTTCTGTGGAACGCCCTGCAGGGCCTCCCCTCTGTACAGCTCCCTGAAGTAGAGGGTTGGCCTCACATGACCACAGTCACCTTCAAATGAGGAGCAACGTCCAGTCCCACTGTATGCCAGGAAAGGGGAGAGAACAGCATTGTGCTGTGTATACACAGTAGATATTCAACCTGATGATTTAAAAGACCAGGCATCTCTTGAGTTGATGGTTCTGTGGGTTGACAATTTTGAGTGGGATTCGGCCGGATAGTTCTTCTGATCTCATCTAGACTCCTCCATTCCATGCAGGGAAGCAGATGGCTCTGTTGCTGGGGTCTCATTTGAGTGATGGAAAGTGACTGGACCGTGTGTCTCTCATTGTCCTCCCGGCTAAGTTGTCTTTGTTCATATGGCTGTTTGGCGCCTTTCCAAGAGGAACAACAGAAGCGTCCAAGGCATCTTGAGATCTGGGCTTGGAACTGGCTTAAAGTCGCTTCTGCCACTTTCTATTGATCAGATGCCCCAAACCACCAGGATTCAAGGAGTGGGGAACACGGTCCACCTCTGAGGGGAGGAGCTGCCACGTCACTCTACTAGGAGGAATGGGAAAGGGGAAAGGTGCAGAAGGATGGCATTTCAGAAGTCACCCCCCAGACTGAAGATCAGCACCTCTTTCTGATCTTCAGGAGGAGTTGGGTGGTTGATGCAGGGGTAGACAGGCTTGGTGTGGGGCCAGATCAACCACTTTATATGTCCTTAGGGTGTTTGAGCACCCTGCTGTAGGCCTTCATCAGAATAATGTGCTTAGCACCTTTCTCTCTGCAGCTTCAGGCCATGAACATTCATTCCAGGTCGCAGGCTGAGCCCCCACAGACACTCAGTTACAAGAGGAACGACCTTAAAGGCAAAGGGACCTATTACAGGTCAGGGAGCTACAAAGCGCTTCATTTTTTTTTTTATCTGAGCAGAAGGAAAACTGTGTACTAAGGGCTGGTGGTAAAAATGCATAGTAAACACCAGAGACTTTTAAAAGGCCAGATAGCCGGGGTGGACAGAGCAAGGTGAACAGCGGTACAAGCTGCCATTGGGATCCAGAATTTGCCAGTCACTGGAGCCCATGACAACGATCTTTTCTTTCAATTTAAGATGAGAAAAAAAACCTCACAAAGGATTTTAAACACATGCTCACAACTGTGTTTCCAAAAGATCCTTCTAGCTCCGATGTGAGGACTGGACCAGTCCCAGACTTCTGGAAGTTAGAACTTTTCCAAGCCTCTTCATGAGTCCCAAAGGCAAAGGAGGAATGGTCTAGTTTGCCAAGTGGCCAGAAACAAGCAGCAGGGCAAGGGGAAGAGCAGAGAGTGTCAATAGATAATTCCACATTGTGTCCTCCTCAAACACGTACATGCACAAATGCACGCACGCACACGCGCACACACAACACACACACACACACACACACACACACAGAAGTTACTTCTCCATATGCTACAGACCCAAGCAGGCTTGAGCGTCTCTGGTCTGTGTCCTCTGGATGGCAGAGCAGATTGATTCAGCTTTGACAGTGCTGCCCCCTGCTTTGCTGTGTACAGTGACAAATGGCTGCTAAGCGACCAGGAGAGAGAAAGGCCAGCGAGGCCCTGGCATCCCAGACCCAGCCTATGAACCCAAGAATTTGTACATGTAATACTTCCACGACTCCAATTCAGAAGGCGCATGGTGTGCAAACCCGATGTCATGGCCTATGTTGTCAGCTCACTGGTGGGACCTCAAGGAGGCAGGGGGATGAGCAGGGGCATAAACTGAGGCCGGTGGAAGCTCTTTGGGTAATCTGGCTGGGCAGGGGGTGGGCTGCCGCATTCCCGCCAGGCACTGACATCAGCCCACCCACACAGGGACATCTCTGAGCCCCCCGGGTCTGAGGGTGCGGGTGGGAGCAAGGCGGTGGGTGGAGCAGGAGCCACCCCGCAGCATGAGTCTGCACGATTGATCGTAAGAGAGTCCGTTCTGTCCTTGCATTGCAGCTCCAGAAACTAAAACGATCACTTTCTTTCAAGACCAAGAGTCTACGGAGCAAAAGTGCTGACAACTTCTTCCAGCGAACCAACAGCGATGCGAAGCTGCAAGGGGACGCGCTGGCCCAGGTCAGCCCCAGCTCCAGCCCTCTCCCCGCCCCCGGAAGCCTGACGTCCACGCCCACCAGGGCTGGCCTGCACCCGGGCAGTGGCAAGGTCCACGCCTTTCAGGAATACATCTTCAAGAAGCCCACTTTCTGTGACGTCTGCAACCACATGATCGTGGGTAAGACCCTCCCTGCCCCTTCCCCCAGGTCCTAGCGCCCCCTGGCAAGCCCAGGGAGAGTGGTATCACTTGGGTCCAGGCCCCCACAACAGACTCTGCACCTCACAGATGCACATGCAGGACTGTTTGGGAGTGTTTGGGGAATAGTATTTGTGAAAAGGTACAGGGAGCAGACCTGGGCAGGGGGAGAAGCTGGGTTGTGGTAGCCTTGTAACAAAACCTTCAGCCAATCCTCCGGGAAACTTTAACCCTTTATAGTCCAACATGCATAAGGGCCACAGGTCTGAGATTTTGCACCCATGCATTACCTCTCACTAAGTATGGGAAGCCCCTGGACAGGAGACATGACTTTGAACAAAGCAGCTCATTTTAACCAAAGGTGATTGGCAGAGGAGGAATCAGTAAAAGGCGACCAAAATGTTGGGCATTTGATAAATGCCTCAGCTTTGCAGGGGGACCTAAGTGAGCATCCCAGTATCCACTGCAGTGAGCATGGGACATCTGTTTGGGGTATCCTGGGGAGGGGCTATGTCTTGGTGAGTGACAGGTGAATGACCCAGATGTGCAGGTATGGGATGGGGCTCCGGGACCTCAGGGAGGCACTGACCAGGCAGAAAACATGGCTCGGCCACCATGACAACTCAGAACCCGGAGAGAACTCCGTCATGGTGCCTCGGGGAAAGGGTGGTAGCCTGTTGAACCCAGATGAAGAGAATGAGCTCTACAATGTCCCGGCTAGAAAGAATACATGTGCCATTGAGAGCCCCACGCACGGAGATTCCACAGTCCACACTGCTCCACGGCTCCCCCATCAGAAACCCAGCGACCAAACAGATGGAGGAAGACGTAACGGGCATGTGGGTGGGATTCAGAGGACGTTTACACTAGAGGCTTCAGGAGCAGCATTGTATCCTGATACTTGACTAGAACAAGAGGAAAGAGGGAAGGAGACAGACACATGTATGCTCTCAGGGGGTGCGAGGATGACCTCCCATTACCTCCACTAGGAGAAGTGAAAGGGCAGAGGAATAAGGAGAGGAAAATGAGGATGAAAAATCCAAAGATGCCCAGTCGGTCCAGCTGTGGACTGTCTTTGGGAGACAGGGGGATACTGCAGACATGGAAGCCTGCAAATCCCCGGAGTGCCGGAGAGCACACTGTGAGGGGCCGGGGAGGGGCGGGAGGGGGTCAGGTCTCCCCACTGGGGCTCTGCTCACTCACAGCCGGGGCGCTCCAGCTGTGGCCTTGGCGATGAACCAACCGTCCAGGGAAGAACACGAGGTCAAGAGCCTCGGACAGTCAAGCTGGCGGCCAGGGCCCGGTGTGGCCCTAGGGGAAAAGCTAATGCATCCTTTCCTCTCACTCTCCTGCGCCTCTACCCTGACACGCAGCCCTCCTCACGACCCCACATTTCCCCTGAGGGCCATTTTCCTGGGGCCCTGGCAGCTCTTCCCAGTATGACAGTTGGCTCAGGGCAGAGTCCCCAGAAGCAGAGCCTGAGGCTGGATTCATGTGCACCTAATTCATTGAAGGTGTGCTGTCAGGAGAAGGGAGAGGAAGGGAAGCATGGGGCAGGGAAGCAGCGGAACAAGGAAGAGGTCCCAGCTGGAGTCTCGCTGCTGACCTGCAGAGAGCTCTAGCAAGGGAGTTGCACCAGCTGGACCCACTGTGAGGCTGGATCTTTCATCCCGGTGTCAGTGGGCTTTGGAGGTCACAGGTCAGGTCGGTTCATTACCTCCTGCGTGTTCTACTGAAGGAAATTTTCGGGAAAAAGGGGTATCTTGGGTTATCAGCAACCAGCACATACATTTCCTGCCAGTGTGTTAGTGGTCTCTTGCTATGAGCACTATTCAGTGGTAACAAATGACCATGTATTCAGTGGCTTAATCAACACAAATTTATTACTGTGCAGTTCTGGAAGTCAGAAGTCCCCAAATGGTTGTCACCGGGCTGACATCAAGGTTTCAGTAGGTCTGACTTCCTTCCTGGGGGCTCTAGCGGAGAATCCATGTGTATGTCTTCTCCAGCTCTGATGGGCTGCCACACCTTGGCTCGTGGCCCCTTTCCACATTCAGAGTCAGCAATGGCAGATCACTTCTTTCTCACACTGCTTCCTATTTAGTCCTGACTCTCCCTCTTTCACAAGGAGCCTTGTCATTACCGGGGACCCACCTGGATCAACCAGGATAATCTTCCCATCTGAAGGTCACCTGACTAGCGGCCTTACTTCCATCTGCAACCCTGGTCTTCCCTTGCCATGTAAGATAGCATGGTCACCAGTTCTGGGGATTAGGGCGTGAACACCTTTCAGAGGGCATCCTTCCGCCTGTGCACACCCAGGAAAGGGTTTCTGGGCAGAGTATGGACAGTGTCTACCACCACAACAGAAGAAAACCTTGGCTGATCACAAGACCGACCTCTGTTGATTCTTTACTTTCCCAACTGTGAGCCAATCATGCAACTGTTGTATTCCAGCCTCTAGCTTTGTAATGCCGCATAGTGAAAGGCCACTTTCATTCAAAGTGGGCAAAGAGACACCTCTGTTTGGTGCACAGAATGGAAAACCATGACCCATATTTTGCTCCTGGCTATTTCTATAACATAGTTAGCCCTTTCCTTTCCCAGATGAAATGAGATGAGGGAGTAGGGATGGTAGAAAGACAATGATTATTACTCTCCTCGAAGCCAAGAAAGATATTTGGAGGGCAAACCAAATTAGTTTAACAGAAAAAAAAAATTTTTAATATTTAAAATTTTAATTGATTTTAGAGTGAGAGGGAGGGGAGAGAGAGAAAGAGGAACATCCATTTGTTGTTCTACTTATTATGCATTCATTGGTTAATTCTTATATGTGCCCTGCCTGGGAATCAAACTGCAACCTTATTGTATTAGGACAATGCTCTAACCAACTGAGCTACCCAGCCAGGGCTAGACAAAAAATTTTAATTTAAGAAGCATAAATAATTGAGAATATAATGTCCAGATAACAAGTAGTTAGTCTCATCCACATAGCAACATTTCATATATACCCTTAAGGATTATCTCTAATTCTACATTTCCTATTTTATGAGGGTATGGACATGCAAGGGGGTGTCTAGCAGAGAGCCATCAGAAGGGTTAGTCTATGTCAACATAAAATTATGAGGAAACCCTGAGGGTTTGGTGTGGGAAAGACTTAAGATGCACAGCTGTATTTTAAAATACCATATAGGAAGAGCCAAAGACCTCATTCTGTGAGGCTTTAGAGCAGCGGTTCTCAACCTGTGAGTTGCGACCTTGGCGGGGTCGCCTAAAGCCATCGGAAAATACAAAATGCATATCAGGTATTTACATTCCGAATCATAACTGTAGCAAAATTACAGTTATGAAGTAGCCACCAAAATTATTTTTTGGTTTGGGGTCACCGCAACATGAGGAACTGTATCGCGGGGTCACGGCATTAGAAAGGTTGAGAACCACTGCTTTAGAGGAAAGGGTTGGGAACAAGGGGTAAAGTTTGAAGACAAATTTCAGTAAGCATCTAACCTTTTAACTGATGCACTTGACTGGTCACTGAATGGCTTGCCTTGTAAGTAGCATGTGATTTAACTTCTGTCAGGCATAGGTCATCCCAAAGGTCTTACTTGAATATGTGATATCCTTTGAAATGAAACCTGCAATGGTTGCTTCCCCAAGAAGCCAATGTCTGTCATGATTGAACTTGAACTTGCAGTTTCCAGTATGCCCAGGAAGGCAGATTTCTGCAACTCCCTTCACCTCTGACCAGGACCCATTTAACGGGTGGAATATTCAAATTGGGGAGCAATGTCAAGCTGTCTTGTGACCGTACACCCAGAGCTATCCTTAATCTTCAGGCAACTATTATCTACTCACAGTCGCATGTTTTCATCAGTATTATTCACATGCTTCCTTCAGACAGGCCACATTTAGGATCAGTGCTTGCATCAGTCAAGGATCTCCACAGTAATGCTGTGTAACAAATCATCTCCACCTCTAGTGCGTAACGCTCTTACCAGGATCAGTCGTAGTCTGGCTGATCCAGACTCAGCTCAGTTACTTTATCTTCTATTACTTATTTTCACTCTTTCCTTGGACCAGTCAGCTAGCCATATCATGTTCCTCTCACGGCAAGGACAAGTGGAAGCATACAGAGCTTCCTAAGGCTTTGGGTTGGAGGTTACACATCCCTTCTACGAGCCTTGGGCCTTCTACCAGTAGAAGAAGAATGCAGGTCAAGCCCATGTCAAGGAATGGACAGGTGTACTCTGCCTTTCATAGCAAGGACTTCAAAGCCACCTGACAAAGGGCACAAGGGAGGAGTGAAAGATGAGGAGTGAAAGATGTGGCAGGTCAACCTGCCACAGTGCTGAAAGTGGCGTCTGAATTACTAACCTGTGTTGCTCGATAGATTCTGCTAAGTCTCGGAGCCATATCACCCTTCAAGATCACTTCTCCCTCTGGAAGCGATGCCTGACCTCTGACCTTGAGCATGGTGGGGAGGGGTCTCCCCATCTTCCTGCTCAGGATACCCAGGCAGCTTGGCCTCCAGCTTAGTTTTTGTGCCTGCCTCCCTAGCTCCCGAGTCTGATGCATCGCTTCTAATTTCCACACAGATTTCTACCCGGCCTTTTCTAGGCAGTGCTATTCATAACCCTGAAGTAGGTGACGGTGAGTCTCTATTTTAAATCTCATTGTGGCCAGTGTGAAAAGACAAAAGGAATGCATGTTTTTAAAATGAGTAAGGGAAAATAAGTTCACCTCTGAGGAATGTCACAGCCCTTGCCCTAAAGAGGATTCTAGGTGTACCTTCAAGTAGAGCAGTAATTTTGAAAGACTTTATTTTGAAAAATCACACAAACACACAAAAAAGCACACCCTGTGCGGAAGAGAATTGCACTATACTTTTCTCTTATTAGAATTAACTTTCTATTGCGGCTGCCTTTTGATCTGAAGAAAGAAAGAGGGGGCGGCGGGAACAGTCAACAAAACATGCCGCTCTTTTCAAAGAAGAAAACAAAGTAAGCCAAA
Source organism: Saccopteryx bilineata (assembly GCF_036850765.1). Lineage (NCBI taxonomy): Eukaryota > Metazoa > Chordata > Mammalia > Chiroptera > Emballonuridae > Saccopteryx > Saccopteryx bilineata. The sequence continues at coordinate 15,509,989 of NC_089499.1, read as the reverse complement.
TAATAGGCTCCTTCTAGAAAAGGAGAAAGGGGATTCTAGAGGCAGGAGGGAGAGGGGAGAGAGAAAAGGCAGGAAGAAGGAGGGGAGGCGAGGGAGAGATCTAGGTAAAGTGGAGGCAAGCAAAGGTCCTAACTTCCTGAAACAACGCGTAGACCTTTGTATTCTGCAATCGTGGACTGTGGTGATGCCGCTCCTTTTCTCTTCTTTATTCTTCAAACCTAGCCTCTGTCTACATAGATTCACCTGATGATTTGCATTTTCCAGCCACAGGTCATCTTTATATTCTAAATTCTAGGGAAAGACTCCCTGTTGTTATCCTCTTAGAATGATGTCTTGGAAATTTATATCAAAGCAGACACTTGATTCCTTTCAACAAGAACCAAAGGTTATATATGATATAATAAAGGCCAGGAACAATCAAATCTCACTTCTGCGGCCTCTAGCTGATGGATATTTTGTTTAAAAATAAAAGGAATCTGGCATTCTCACGGACTAGGATTTCTAAGTCAGCATGGACACTGAGAGTTGGGTTTGCAAAGCCTCACGCTGGGTCGTGCCTGACTGCCTGGGCCTTCAAGCTGGAAAGGCTACGCATTTGCCACAAGACAGGGACCAGTGAAAGTAGACCTGGAACCCAGCCTCCATCTCTTCCCATTTGTTTATTATTTCCTTAGCTCCTTCACGCCGTAACTCACTCCCTATTGCCAGCTTTGCCCTTGCCTTTGGAGTTGACACCTGAGACTGTTCTTTCCTGACTAACCTGGCTCCCATGCCTCTTGGGTTAAGCAGACACTGTGTGGCATGCCTTCCTGCCAATCAAATCTTGCCTTCGGGATATTGCTCCCCTTTATGATCCTCCTTATACTATCTCTTTCCAGAAAATATGGTCCCCTGTACAAACTAAGGTGTCAACCCAAGTTTTCTTGGAGAGCCAAGAGAAACAGGCATTCAGGTGTGCCTGTCTGCCCCAGTGCTGGATGCCCCAGTCTTTGAGTCAGCAGGACTCAAGACTCAGTGCTAGACTAGGAGAATCTTCTTGTACCTGATTAGATGAACAGACTTCCTCCACCAAGCACATCCACTCTTGCCATCCTTCGGCCTTGGCAATGGGAATTAAGGGTGAGGGACTCATCTTCATTGTGCATCAACTGAATGTAGTCTATCAGTGGAGCTCTGTCTTTGCGTTGACTTAATTATCTACAATGACTCATTTCAAGAGAGTATTGGATTTCCTTGTGGATCTGCATCTCATTGAAATTTCAAGACCTGAACAAGTCAACATGCACTATTAGCATAAGCATAGCTAACTCAATGGGTGAGTCTACTCCATAAATTAAGGAGGTTTTCTAAGGAGCTCTGTTCTTCAATTGACCAACAGGTATGTTGTTTCCAAAACTATTATTAAATTTACTAAATATTTTTAGTTGGCATTCAAGTAGAAGACCCAACATATTAAATGAGCTCATGTTTTCTATACCAAACATTTAGGAAAACAGCTGGATTTCATTGCCTATAATTTTAAGTTTTCTTATACAGTCAATGCAGAGCCCAAGAATCATTCATTTTCAAACTGTCCAAGTAGCAACCGCTGGGGGAAAATGATGGCTTTGTCTTAGGTAAAAATTCCTAAAGCAGGGCCTGAGATAGAGATTCCTATAAATGTTGTGGGGAGTGGTCTCAGAGGAAGGGGAATCAGAGAAGCAAGAGGGTCAGGAGAGGGAGCTAAGCAAGGATATGGTCTCAGTTAGAATTGGCTTGACTGGTCCAACTCATGGGGAGCTCTAGAACACACATTCTGTCACCTAGTGGTGCCACCTTGAGACAAAGGGGCTGGCTTTTGTATCTTCCCATCCCTCAGTCATTGGCCATGGCCGCCCCCAGGAGGCAGTGAGGATGGGACATCCCAGGCAAGAAGGACCCCATTTGGTGAGAATAATTCTCTGAAAAAAACAGCACCTGTGAGCATGAGCAGCCAATGTTCAGAGTATCAGCACGATAAATAAGATCTGGACAAGGCACCAGCAGCATGACAACATCTGTAAACATAGTCCAGTGCTACAAGATGCAGTGATAAAAACATCCTCCCCTTGGGATGGATTTAAAATGCAGATGGACCCTGGGAAGTGTTGTACCTATAATACTGTGTTAACATTATAATAAACAATATAACATGAGGGAATATTACATCACACTGAGTCCAGGACCTTTCTGTTTGGCTCTTGTTTGACCGTTAGTTTGTTTCCTGAGCTATTCTGATTTCATCTAAATGCTCAAAAAAGCCAGGTCAACCAAACCTTGAATGGAAACACACACACACACACACACACACACACGACTAAAAGGACAAATCCGTTCACCAATTAAGTTGTCTCTTGGCAGGAAAGGCCAAACAGAAATCAAGGAAAATATTATAAAAACAAATGTCAAATCTCTGTATTCTCAGAATGGAATTAAAACTCTGAGGTGCCATCAATCATTTAACTGGACAGTTATGTTAGAAGCTTTACCACTTAAATAAGAAAATACAAACACTCTCTAGAAACATTTTATTTTGTTTCAACTAGAAAATTTCCTTTGAGCCGTGGTACATACCCATCTTAAAAAGCAGTACCCAGAGACCTCAGTGGTTTGTCCAATGGGATTGTTACTATCTGGTGTTTTAACTGCTTAAAAGTGACTTAATTGCTACTTTTTTACTGGGGGACAAAAATGCCATGCAATACCCAGTTCAACAGAAGTAATTTCTTTATATTCTTTGCTCATCGGGTCCCCTTGAGAGAATCGTGCTGATTTGGGGGACTGAGGATTAAGTGAGAATAGGAAAAACTGGAGCGCATCAGGCTCAGGAGATGGTGACTTGACCAGATGAAGAATGCTGGTAGGAGCTGGCAGCATTTGCCCTGGGGAAGGCTTGAGAGAACATGATCACTGTCTTCAAATAGCTGAAAAGATCCCATCTGGACGAGAGATCAAACTCACCCAGAGTCCCGAGTGCACAATGCTGGATGGAAGATACAGTGAGGCAGAGTTCAAGACTAGAAGGAAGAGCTTCTAAAAGTAATTTCAGAAATAGGCACCCTCGATTTGACTATTCTTAGCACGTTAGCACTTTGAAGTCCTATCCTGAAAACCAAGTATTATCAGGGCAGAGCAAATGGATTATAACTGAAGAGCCCTCTCCCCTAACATCTACTTTTCCCTCATTCTTCCTGACTGCTATTGAACACTATTTGGCATGTGGCTCTTTAATGTTCGCCATTCAGAGAGCCTTTCCAATGCCTGCGAAAGCAAATTCATTCAAGAATTAAGACTTCAATTCAGCCCCAGTGTTCTCAGAAAAGCTGGCAACATAGTGGGTATTTAAAAAAATAGCAATTAGTGAGTGGTGAAAACAATAGTCTGCCTTCAGATAGTAACCGACACAAACCAAAGCAAATTTAAAAAACAATATTGAAGAAAAACATAGGAAAATCTTTAATCCTCCTGAGAGCCACTCCCAGGGATATCAAGGCTCCGGCCTGCCCAAAAGGAAGCTGGACACGGAAGTCCTGGTTGCTCATCTGTCATTTTGATCTCTGCTTTGGGTTGTATATTTTAATGCAGGGGTCCCCAAACTACGGCCCGCGGGCCGCATGCGGCCCCTGAGGCCATTTATCTGGCCCCCGCCACACTTCCAGAAGGGGCACCTCTTTCATTGGTGGTCAGCGAGAGGAGCATAGTTCCCATTGAAATACTGGTCAGTTTGTTGATTTAAATTTACTTATTCTTTATTTTAAATATTGTATTTGTTCTCGTTTTGTTTTTTTACTTTAAAATAAGATATGTGCAGTGTGCATAGGGATTTGTTCATGGTTTTTTTTATAGTCTGGCCCTCCAATGGTCTGAGGGACAGTGAACTGGCCTCCTGTGAAAAAAGTTTGGGGACCCCTGTTTTAATGCATACTCAGCACACAAAGGGCTATTACAGGGATATCTTCATTGTTAATTATATCCATACCCAAATAAAATGACATTCTATCACATTTAATACTTTTGTCATGAATGCTCCTGTTAGAGCAATACTTTCACCTAGTTGTGTTTTTTTTTTTCTAGTTGCCTGATATGCCTTTATCTACCCTTTAATTTTAAACCTTTTTTGTCATGTCATCTAAGTGCTTCTTTTGAAAATATACTTAACTGGAATTTAGATTACTTTCTTTCCCCAACCTGAATTTTTATTTTTAAACAAATTGGTTTATGGATTTGCATTCATTGTCATGAGCGAAATATTTGGCTTTTCTTCTCTCTGTTATGATTTCTATTTTGTGTTTCCTGTTTTCTTCCACTGTGTGTGTGTCTGTCTGTCTGTCTGTTAACTGTGTGTGGTTTATATGTTCTTTCTTTTTATAACCTTCTGTGTTTTGGAAAATATGTTTTCCTCCTAATGATTACCTTTTAAGGATTTCAAAAAACACTCTTTATCCTTCATTTCTCAAGTTTTTAAAAAGTATAAATAAATATGGTATTTCGATCCCTGTCTCATTCCAGATAGGCTGCTCAAACCTTTCATCCCAGCTTCCGTCCCACCAGTAATAGCATTTCCATGTCTTGCTTTTGTAAATTAAGTATAGCCCTCTTATCGATCCAGATTTTTATTGTTACTCCAATGCTTTGCAATTCAGACCTTTGATTAAGAATAAATCTTAAGAGCGTCGGCCTAGCGTGCGGAGGACCCGGGTTCGATTCCTGGCCAGGGCACACAGGAGAAGCGCCCATTTGCTTCTCCACCCCTCCACCGCGCTTTCCTCTCTGTCTCTCTCTTCCCCTCCCACAGCCAAGGCTCCATTGGAGCAAAGATGGCCCGGGCGCTGGGGATGGCTCTGTGGCCTCTGCCCCAGGTGCTAGAGTGGCTCTGGTCACAACATGGCGACGCCAGGATGGGCAGAGCATCACCCCCTGGTGGGCAGAGCGTCGCCCCTGGTGGGCGTGCCAGGTGGATCCCGGTTGGGCGCATGCGGGAGTCTGTCTGACTGTCTCTCCCTGTTTCCAGCTTCAGAAAAATGGAAAAAAAAAAAGAATAAATCTTAAGATATGCACTCATTTTATAACAAGACTTGACATCTATTTAGACATGTCTAGTTTTATCTGATTTCAACATGTACCACCAGTTCTATTCTTACCTAACATCTCCAATCTTAAGCTCTTATTTTTGTTTTGTTTCTTAGTTATTCAGTGTATATCTTCCATAATATTTGTCAAGAAGAGAACATGAGCACCAAAGGCCTCCTAAGTGCGCAAGTTGCATGGGCCCCGCTGGCCTGGTTCATGAATTCCTGCAGGTCGGGGCTGATCAGTGATGAGTCCAACCTAGAGCTTCCTGCCGTCTCTACTCAATGTCCCTGGGTCACATTCTGTGGCTTCGTGTCCTCGCCCACTCTGCTTTTACTGAAGCCAGTAGCACACTCCCCCATTCTAAATTAGCCCCATGAAATCCAAAGATCCGGGAACGGCTGCCTTATGACAGTAATGAAGTCATCTGTAGTGTCATTTCTGCCCTTCATCCCTCTGATAGGGAATTTGACTGTGAAATATTTTTTCTGGCTCCTCTACATTCCCCGTACTTTCTTTCAGGTTTCCTAGAAAGTTTTCTTCTTTGACTTCTTTATCATAATATCTAGTACTCTTGTATTTTATTGCCAACAAAAAGCAGAGGCTGTCTTGAATGGCCTTGTATTTAACGCAACTAAACAAAGAATGTCTTCTCTTCCGGCATGGCCGACAGGAGTAAAGGAGACAGGTTATGTAACACAGTCACACAGACAAGCACTAGGCAAATGGCAGGTGTGGCAGCATCAACTCCAGAGGGTGGCATCTGTGGTACATCGTGTTTGTTCACTGTGTCCTTAGCTTGGCACCATTCTGTAATAACAGTTCAGTATGAATTTGTTAAGTAAGTAAATGCATAGGTAAATGAGTGCTCAACCAATGAGAAATAGTGTCAGAATTATGATGATTTTTATTAAACACAGCGCAGAAGATTCAGAAGGAAGAAGGTAGAACTCTAGGTCATCTCAATAACAAATTATCCACCAAACATTGAGTACCAATTGCATGCTGGGCCCTATATGATAGCTGATATCTTCATAAAGTCAAGTGAGGAGACCAAGAGGTTGCAAAGGAAAATTGAAAAGAAGTTATCTAGAAACTGGAAGAAGTGAGAAGGAGCTCCAGTCACTTGAAGCTGTGACCTGTTGGGACTTCCTCCATGGCGGTCTCTGCTGTGCTCAGAGGGCACGGTGGGTTTAACAAGCCTCATGATGCTCTCAATGGCCTTCCTCTCGTAGCCCCATCCAGAGAGGTGATCAGACTAGGATGTCCTGAAGCCAGATCACTGATGGGAGGATAGCTGAACCCCATTTGGGAACCAATTTGGGGAAGTCAAGAAGCAAAAAAAACTGTTAGAGTCTAGTTAGCCTCGACCATATCGGTCATACTTCTATATATGTTCCTCCTCTGTTTTTCTTAATGTACACATGTGCTAATATTAGGAAGACACGGACTCTGCCTCTCTCCTCCACCCCATCATGAAACACCTCATGACTTAAGAATAAGAAAGTGTCAAAAAGAGAATCTTTATATGTGTACAACTTTCCAGAAAATAATAACTCCCCCGGTTACCAGACACTGCCGCTGTCTTAGCAGTGTAAGAAAGAGAATGCGGAGCTTCGTTCCTGTGAACTGTTTACTGTATTTTACCAGTCATTGGATGAAGATCCAAATGGTCAACTTGCGAAAAATTATTTTTTAAATGTGGTCAGTGGTGGAGTATCAGCCCAGCATGTGGAAGTCCTGGGTTCGATTCCTAGTCAGGACACATGGGAGAAGCACCCATCTGCTTCTCCACCCTTCCCTCTCCTGCTTCTCTCTCCTTCCCTCTCTTTCTCTCTCTCTCTTTCTTCCACTCCTGCAGCCATGGCTCAATTGGAGCGTATTGGCCCTGGGCACTGAGGATGGCTCCGTGGCCTCTGCCTAAGATGCTAGGGGGAGCTCAGTTGCTGAGCGACAGAGTAATGCCCCAGTCGGGCAGAGCATCGCCCCCTAGTGGGCTTGCCGGATGGATCCTGGTTAGGGCGCTTGTGGGAGTCTATCTCTCTGCCTCCCCTCCTCTCACTGAATAATAAAAAAAAAAAGTCAGCGAAAGGAAAGAGATTGTCCCTCTGAAATTATAGATCATATGTGTGCAAGTGCTCGGGTGATTTCCTGAATCATGGCATAGAAGCAATCTTTCAGACAAATACTGAGGTTTTTTGGTATCCCAAAGAAGAGCTTTAGATTTCAGGAGCCCTTTAAAACCATACCTTAGCAGAAAGAAATGACAATAAAGTATTTTCGCTGTCTATGTTACAGACCAGAGTGGAGATAATGATAATTTAAGGAGATCTTTTGTTAAAATTTTACTCATTTCCTATAAGTCACCAGCTAGATGCTATTTAGCAATCTCATAGCAAATGTATACTGAATATATTAATATATTTCCATGTTCTTCCGACCTACTGGGCTCCATATATTTTATTATCCCATCCACCAAGAAAAAACAAAAATAGCACCCAGGGCAGAAGGAAAGGAGGAAAAATCGTGGAGCTCAGGTCAACAAGAACATAGACACTATTGTATAAATCCTGGATACACTTGGAGAGTTTTCTAAACTCGAAGCTGCAAAACCTTGACGTGACTGTGCTGCTGCTCATTCGTACTTCCCTGTTTGAGGTTCAGAGCAAGCCATGACAGACAGGTGTCAATAGGCTGCCAGCCTTTGGACCCATGAGCAGTTCCAGGTTTGGAAGCTCGGGATCTATAGGAATCAGCCGTCTCCTGTTACAAACACAGGGATCTAAAGACCTGTTGGAAATGCGCCTCCTGCCCTTCGTTTCAGCTGCCATGACGGGGAACGCTCCACTGACCTACTTTAGAACGGTCATCTTGCCTGTGCAGCCACCGTGCATACCGCAACGGAAAATGACAGTACTGGGCCAGTAGTGCAAAATGGGACATCCCTCTGTGTGTGTCTGCTGCTCAAAGCATCGGGCAGGGGTGTGTGTGTGTGTGTGTGTGTGTGTGTGTGTCACACCTGCGCATTGTGACCCAATCGTTAAATAAAGAGGATGGCAATGAGAGAAATGCACAGTTAAATCCTCCTAATGCATTTTCTCTGAAGCTCACCAAACACTGCCTGGTCGCACAACCAGAAAAACAAAGCACGGATTATTTTTTCACATGTTAAGCCTACCTGGAAAGAAAATCTAAAAGGCTCTAACTATCCTGCCATCCCCACACCAACAACCAGACAGCGATCCAGTTCATGAGTGCACACAGAGACAAGTGTGTACGTGTACACACCATTCACACACATCCCCACACTCCCACCTTCCACCACACGGCAAGTGTGTGTTTCCACTGACACAGCAGGATCGTGGTTTAAAGAACTCACCCCTCCCCCCCCCCCCGCAGCCTGTGCCTGATCTCTTACGATTGCAGACCCAAGCACCATCTTCACCCTGCTAATCATGCCATCAAGAGAGGTCACAACGTAGGAGGACATATCGTCAAAACGTAGGAGGGACAATGAACCAGCCTGACTCTGTTTGACCAAGGAAAACTACATCCCATTCGTCATCTTGCATAAGACCAGCCTGATATTCTCAATTGCAAAGAAGATTTCAAGGAACATTTTTTAAGCATCTAGTTTTTTTCATTTTAAAGAGAGAGAGGTGCCCTGGCTGGTTGGCTCAGCGGTAGAGCGTCGGCCTGGCATGCAGGAGTCCTGGGTTCGATTCCCGGCCAGGGCACACAAGAGAAGCGCCCATCTGCTTCTCCACTCCTCCCCCTCTCCTTCCTACCTGTCTCTCTCTTCCCCTCCCGCAGCCAGGGCTCCATTGGAGCAAAGATGGCCCAGGCACTGGGGATGGCTCTGTGGCCTCTGCCTCAGGCGCTAGAATGGCTCTGGATGCAACAGAGCGATGCCCCAGAGGGGCAGAACATCGCCCCCTGGTGGGCATGCCGGGTGGATCCCGGTCGGGCGCATGCAGGAGTCTGTCTGACTGCCTCCCTGTTTCCAGCTTTGGAAAAATGAAAAAAATAAAAAATAAAAAAAATAAAATAAAAATAAAAAGGGGGGGGGGAAATACCTGTCTGATAGAGGTGGCATAAAGATTAAATGTGACGGTACCCCGAAGCGGCAGTGCAGTCACATGGCCCTTGGCGGCTCCCTGGCTCCCTGTGCTGTCACCGGCCTGCCCTCTCTCCCAGGTCTAGGCTCTCACTCCCACCGCAGACTGTTGCTGCCCAGATGCCTTGTAGATGCTAAAATTCTTAACTACGTCCGCAGTGGAACACAGCACCTTCTTCCCCCGTGCAACCTGCCACTTGACTGATGTCCCGTCCTGCTGGGGCAGATGGCGCGAAGCCACCTGGCCAGAACCTCAAGGCCATCTTGGATGTCCTCACTTCCCTCTCTCTGAACAGCCCATCCATGAGCAAACTGCCGATTCCACTTCTGTGATGTCCCTGTGGTCAGTTCCCTCCTCTCTTCCCCACTGTCCGCACCCCAGTTCCAGACTTCAATACATCTCACACCAACTGTTGCGAGAACTTCCTACGTGAAGTTCTCTCTGTCCCTCTCTACCTCCTCACCCAGTGTACACAGGCTGCCAAGCCTCTTCGGAAAGCAGACAGACATTGAATTACCGCTTTTCTCAGAAATGCCTGCGCTCCCTCATCGCCTCAAGAATCACTTGACGCTTGTTCTCTAACCCCTAGTACCCGACAAAGATGAAGAAGTAAGGGCTTTGCCCCATCTGATTTATAAAAGGCAAAGCTTTGTTTACTACCCTTGACAGTCATTGATAGAACTGATGAGCATCTATTGATATAAGTGGATCGTTACAAACAAACTCGAACTCCAGGCCTGCAAGAGGGGACCGGGAGAGGGATGGCACAGGGTGGAGGGTGGGGGGGGGGGGTCACAGGTGGGTACGCGCATTCTGGCTCTCCCCTTAGGACTTTAACTGACCCTCGCAACTAATTTATCTTCTCTCAATCCCGGTGGTTTTCAAATGACATTGTAAGTAATACCTAATTCTGGCCCTGGCTGGTTGGCTCAGTGGTAGAGCTTTGGCCTGGCGTGCAGGAGTCCCTGGTTTGATTCCCGGCCAGGGTGCACAGGAGAAGTGCCCATCTGCTTCTCCACCCCTCCCCCTCTCCTTCCTCTCTGTCTCTCTCTCCCCCTCCCACAGCCAAGGCTCCATTGAAGCAAAGTTGGCCCGGGCGCTGAGGATGGCTCCATGGCCTCTGCCTCAGGCGCTAGAATGGCTCTGGTCACAACAGAGCGACGCCCCAGATGGGCAGAGCATCTCCCCCTGGTGGGCATGCCAGGTGGATCCCGGTCGGGCGCATGCTGGAGTCTATCTGACTGCCTCCCGTTTCCAACTTCAGAAAAATACAAAAAAAAAAAAAAAAAAAAAAGCAATACCTAATTCTTAAAATTTCTGACAAAGTGACATAAATGAGTATTCTCTGTGTACTATAAAACTTTAGAAATGGTTCACTATTATCAAAGCTATCTTTATGCATGAAAGGTTGATATTAGTAGTATAGCCCTTCTGGGATGGACAGAAGGGATAGCGCATAGATTGGCCGATCCATTCTTGGGAGACATGAGGATAAATACAAATTCTCAAGCCTTAAGCCAGGAGAATAACTGTGAAGAGAGCAAATGAGACTGTGAAAACCGCAGGCCTCAGAGAAGAGAAGGCAGAACAGCGGAGGTTATTAATAACGGGGTCAGGGTGTCAAACTCAGATGTTTCCCAGACGGTCATGAGAAAGTGGTCATCCCGGAGGATGTCTCCTTTCAGAATTTTAACCCAAACACACGTTAACAGAAGGAAAGCTTGGCGACTGTGATATTACGATGTGAACTGGTGACCCAGAGGGTAAAGGCTATGGACTCCAAACTCAAAGCTCTGAGCCAACCCGACTCCTGCTGCTATTTTTAAAGTTCAGCGCGGGTGAGGGGTGGGGGAAGTAGGGAGAGTTTTTCCACTAGTAGTCAGGAACCGAAATAGGAAAGATCAACAGAGGCATTTATAAACAATGAATGCCATTAATTTTTTAAGCTAAGAAGGGGTTGGAAAAGTCGTCGAGTAGCAAATAGTGGGGAATATAGGGAAGGAAAGATGACCCAGGGGGGGTCTTCACAGTTTTTAATGGTCCTTTTTTGTCTGCTTGATAGCATTTCAAATCACTGGTGAATTACTATATTACTGAATTTCCCAGAGAACTCGGAAACCGTTTGTTCAATTGAACTCATAGTAGGGGAGAGATAGGATGGGTTATTTTTAATCAAGATCCCATGACTAGAGTTCAAGTGTGACGGAAAATATGTTTCCCCCTTTTTCCCCTTTAGCAGAAAACTTTCTAACTATTGGGTGATCTCTAAAGTTTGGGAGCAGTTTAAGCTGTATTGCTCTAATTCCAAAGCTCTAGAATCTTTGCAGTACACCACTATGGGGACAGTGACACATAATCTAGGTCTTCTTTTAGGATGGTGAGAAAGAGGCTATTATAAACCCTGGTTTAAAGTATGTCTGCTTAACCTTCCAGCATGGTGCAATGGAAAGACCATTAGCCCAAAAGGCTAGACATATGTATTTTAATACCAGCTCTGCCATGAATGAGCAGTGTAATGTTTGTCAAAGCACTGTGTTTCTTTGAGCCTCAATTTCTTTATCTGTAAAATGAGAGAGTTGGCTACATCTGAGAGAACACAATGGTTTTCACACTAATTGATTGACACTGATTGCCCAGAGAAGCTTCTAAAGCTGCACCATAGTCAGTGCAAAAATTACTATGATTGATTAGTGATGTCTGCCATGTACACAAATTAAGGGCTCCTTTAACACATATACTATGTATTTGCTATCCCTAGGCTACTGATCTCAAAGGTAGGATTTCTCAAAAATTGCATTTGCATGCAAATCACCTGAAAATCTTGGTGAAATGCATATCCTGATTTAATTGGGTCCAAGTTGGGTCCTAAGATTCTGCATTTTTTACAAGGTTTCAGGTGATGCCAATGATGTTGTACTCTGGGCCACACTTCAAGTTGCAAGGCACTAAGGTTTCTTCCTACCTAAATTCTGTGACACTTTTAACTCAGAAAGTCACTAAGAATTGTGTAGAAGTCTTCGTGTACCTGAGAAAATGAAGTACAGAATTAATGGAGAAAAAGAGCAAATTTTGAATTTTTATAAGATTTCTAACTTTGTCTCTCCCATAGATATTCATTTTACTCTTTTCACAGATAATAAGTATGGGGTACCTAATAAATAAATAGGGATATATGTGTAAATATATGAACCAAAGCATATACAAAGTGCTAGGGAAACCTGAGTGAGGAAACAATAGTTCTACCCAAGGACGAAGAGGTCAAAGAAACTTCCATAAAGAATATGGCATTTGAGTTGGGTATTAGAGGATTGATTAGGCGTTCACCACTCCCTGCTAACCTCATAATTCTTAGAAGCACCTTCCTGTTGAGTACAAAGAAGCAAAACACTCCATCTTTTCCTTAAAAGAAAAATGTAACAGAGTGAGCTCTTAATTTCTCAAAGGCTGATGATATCTATAGCCGACAGATTTATCCCAGTGAACCGCTGCCTTTCTGTTCTTTCAGTGGACTCCTGACGTGGAGGCACCACATCCAAAAGGCAAATCAGGTGGTTACACTATTTGGCTTTGGTCTGAAATTGTATTTAAAAAGAGTTCTGAACCACTTCATTCTTACATCCCTGGTTTCCAAATGTGGTGCATCACAGATCTAGTACCCTGATGCATCCAGAAAAGGTTTCAGTCAGACCTAGCTCATTGAGGGAAAGAAATAAGTCAGCAAAGAACCCCCACAGAGATGCAGTGTCAGGAGCAGACTAAGTCAGACCTGCTTTAGAATTCCAGCTCTACCACTTACTAGCTAAATAATGTTGGATAAATTATTTTAACTCTCTGATGCTTAACTTTTCATCTGTTAAATGTGGACTAATAACTAACTTTAAAGAATTGTAGTGTTAGAGAGAACTTATGGAAAGTTCTTAATTCATGGAATCCTGAGCATAGTCCCCATACAAATGACCCTGTCCCTCAGTTTTTCAGCCTTTCCAGAATAAAAAGGGTCAGTTCTTTTGTGTACAAGAAGGACGAGGGGATCTGTAATCAGGATTCCTGAGTTCAGATCTCATCTATGCACCCTTTTCTCCATGGCCTGACCAGGAGTAGGACATCCCTCCCCAAGTCTCTGTTCCCTCTGCTGTAAAAGAGAGTTGGAAATAGTGGTTGCTCTAGATCAGGGGTCCCCAAGCCATTTATCCGGCCCCCGCCACACTTCCTGAAGGGGCACCTCTTTCATTGGTGGTCAGTGAGAGGAGCACAGGATGCGGATCCTGTGCTCCTGGAGTACTTTATGCGGCGGCACCACAAGCAGCTTCGCTCACGTACAGTACTACTTCCGGTGACACAGGACGCACGCATCGTGGCTCCGGAAGCACATCATATCACTTGTTACGGCTAGCAGTGACAAATATGGAACCGGACATTGACCATCTCATTAGCCAAAAGCAGGCCCATAGTTCCCATTGAAACACTGGCCAGTTTGTTGATTTAAATTTACTTGTTCTTTATTTTAAATATTGTATTTGTTCCAGTTTTGTTTTTTTACTTTAAAATAAGATATGTGCAGTGTGCATAGGGATTTGTTCATAGTTTTCTTTTTTTTTATAGTCCGGTCCTTAAACGGTCTGAGGGACAGTGAGGACCCCTTCCTAGATCCATGTTTCTTAACTGGGGCGATTCTGCCTCCCAGGTGGGGTCCAAGACTTAACAAATAAAAAGACAAGACACCCAATAATTAAGTTTGGATTTCAGAAAAACAATCAATATTTTTTTAGTGTAAGTGTGTCACAGACAGTTTTTAGGACACAATTGTTTCATGCGATATTTGAGATATCCTTAGAGTTAAAAAAAATAAAAATACTTTGTTATCTTAAATTAAAACATAACTAGCCCTGGCCAGTTGGCTCAGTGGTAGCGCATCAGCCTGGTGTGCGGAAGTCCCAGGTTCTATTCCCAGCCAGGTCACACAGGAAAAGCGCCCATCTGCTTCTCCACCCCTCCCCCTCTCCTTCCTCTCTGTCTCTCTCTCTTCCCCTCCCACAGCCGAAGCTCCATTGGAGCAAAAGATGGCCCGGGTGCTGGAGTGGCTCCTTGGCCTCTGCCCCAGGCACTAGAGTGGCTCTGGTCGTGACAGAGCAACGCCCGGGATGGGCAGAGCATCGCCCCCTGGTGGGCGTGCCGGGTGAATCCCCGTCGGGTACATGCGGGAGTCTGTCTGACTGCCTCCCTGTTTCCAGCTTCAGAAAAATACAAAAAAAAAAAAAATTAAAACATAACTGGACTCTTCTACAGTTTATCTAGCAATCCTGTCCCTGAGGACATCTGATAATATCTAAAGATGTTTGGGGTTGTCATAGTTCAGTAGGAGGTGTTTCTACATCAAGGGTGAGGCCAGGTCTGCTGCCAACCATCCTACAATGCACAGGACAGCCTACCTTTGCCCTAGTGTGCCTGTGCACGCGCACGCACGCACACACCAAATAATTAAAGGCTCCAAATATCCAGAGTGCTGATGCTGAGAAACTCTACTCAGAAACTTGGATTTTTTTTTTAAGCAAGAGAGAGAGACAGAGAGAGGGACAGACAAGGACAGACAGACAGGAAGGAGAGAGATGAGAAGCATCAAGTCTTCATCGCGGCACCTTAGTTGTTCATTGATTGCTTTCTCATATGTACCTTGACCGGGGGGCTCCAACCAGTGATCCCTTGCTCAAACCAGTGACCTGGAATTCAAGCCAAGGACCTTTGGCCTCACACCAGCGACCATAGAATCATGTCTATGATCCCACACTCAAGCCAGCAATCCCATGCTCAAGCTGGTGAGCCTGCACTCAAGCCAGATGAGCCCATTCTCGAGTCAGTGACCTCAGGGATTCAAACCTGGGTCCTCTTCATCCCAGTTCAATGCTCTATCCACCGCACTACTGCCTGGTCAGGCAGAAAACTTGGATTTTTTTTTAAAAGTGCTTTGACATCTACAAAACATCAAAAGCTATCCATTACATTTTAAAGAAAAAACAACAAAGAGAAATAGGCACTTTCCCTTTGTCCATCAGAGACAGATGAAGTGGAATAGTCTGTAAAGTCTGCAGCTTGGCATTCTGCAGAATGTGCCCTGAGTCACTTAGAGGAAGCCCAGCCTCAGAGGCGAATTTAACAACAGGCGTACCAGGCATGCGCCCTGGAACCCGACTTCTGAAGGGACCCGCAAGGCCCCAAATTTACACTTTTTTCTAATGTAAGGAGCCCAATATTTTCTTCTGTGCCCGAGGCCTCAACCGACCTTAATCTACCTCTGCCCAGCCTTGAAGGATGCGGTTCCCGGAAAGGAAAACAAAGCCTGCTGCGCATGTGCACACGCACAGGGTGTGCGGCAGAGGAGGGAGGGGGTGCCGGGGCCGCGCTGAATGATGGCAGGACATGGTGACCAAGACAACGCTCTACCTAAGTGCCAGGTTGCGGCAGGTGGAGTTGAGGACAGTTGCTGCTACTTTCTTTCCTAAGCTGTTGGACGCCCAACCCAACCACAAATTCCCAACCATGGAAATTCCAGAATCAAAACCCTCAAAGTGATTCCTCGCATCTCTACATGACTTTATTAACTCTTAAAAAACCAAGACGCTTCCTTTCAAAAACATATAGTATCTTATAGAGGGAAATAGGTTCTTTATAGAAAATGAGAATAAAAGCTAGAACTAAGAAGTAGTTTTAATTTCACCAACCAGATAGAACTATTATTAATGTCTTGGCATGTGCCCTGCAAGACTTCTTGACATGCATGCTTATGCTCATTTTAAATAAGAGCTTCCTAAATATTTTAAATATTTACTCTGATTTTCACATTATATTGTGAACATCATATTATATGAGTCATTGTTTTTAAAAAAAAATTATCTCAGCAGCCAAAAATTATTTTGTTTATGTACATACCAAACTTTCATTAACTTACTCTCATAACTTACTCTCTGATAATTAAGTCATTTCCCATTTTCCCAACATTACTTACAAAGCTGCAGTATCTTTGTAGCTAAATCTTTGGAAACATATTTAATTATTTTAAGACTCAGTTCTGAAATTGAAATTACTGTATCAAAGAATTACCCACATGTTTAAAGCTTTGGATGTATGTTCCCAAATTAACCTGAAAACAATCATACCATTTTCTGACACCACATCCAATTACTTATAATCACCTTTTTATTATTTTTCATCTTTGCATATTTGATAGATATCTTGCTATTTTTATTTTCAGTTCTTCAATTACTAATTAAATCTGTCATTCATTTAAATGCTTAACTTTCAATTCTATTACTTTTATAAGCCATCAATTTATATTATGGCCCATATATTTTTGGCTTATTTATCTTTTCTTTTTCACTTGAAAGAAATGCTCATTAATCTCATATAATTCAGTATAATACCCTTAATTTTGCAAGGCAAACATTTCCCCAATTTATCTGACTTTTTCATTTTTGTACTAGTGAGTATTTTTTATTTTATAAAATTTACCAACCTTTTGGTATATTATTTTCTCTTAATGAAATTTTACTTAGAAAGATCTCTGCACAAGAATAAATAAACTGGTTTTATATTATATTTTCTTCAGTTAATATACTAGTTTCAACTTTTATATAAATTTCTTAACCCAGCCAAACTTTTGTCCAGAATATACTATGAATTAACTAGTGTTTTCCCCAAATAATTTGCCAGGTGGCTCACCAATATCTGTTAAATAATTCCTCTTTTCACTGATTTGAAAGTCACTCTTATCAAACATTAAATTATTAAAGATACTTAGGTATATTTTTAGGTATCTCATTTATGGTTATTTTGTTTATCCAGCACCGGTAGCTCCCTGGTTTAATTATTATCATGGTTTACAATAGATTATTTTTCAAAACCATTTTGCTATTCTCAAGCACTTACTCTTAAACATTAATTTTAGAATCATTTTGTGAAGTCCCCACCCAAATCTCATTGAGATTTCAGCTAGAATTCTTGTATATTTGCAGAACTATTTGGAGAAAATTGGCATCCCTTCAATGCCTTTTTTTTTTCTTATTTAATAATAGCATGCTGAGTATTAATAATATCAGGCATCTTTGTCTTCTTTCCAACTTAAATAAAAATTCATTCAACAAATATTCATGAGGTACCTCCTCTGTTCCAGGTTTGCTATAAGCACTTGGGCTGCATCAGTGAAAAAAACAGGCAAATATCTTTGCCCTTGTAGAGTCGACATTTTAGTTGGAGAGACAATGGATGGTTGGATGGTTGGATGGATGGATGAACGGACAAATGGACGGATGGATGGAAGGATGGACAGATGGACAGACGGATGGAGGGACAGATGGAGTTTTCCAACGTTGTAGGTGATATGGAAAAAACAACGTTAAGCAGAGTGAGAAAGATCAGAAGTCCCATGGCAAGAGACAGGTTGCTGTATCCCATGAGATGGTCAGCGTAAGATCCGATCTGAGCAAGACTTGAAGGTGAGACAACTCTAAGAGCATCCAAGTAAAGGAAAGAACTAGAGCAAAGCTTAAGGCAGGAGCAGGCTAAGTTTAAGAGCCAGCCAGGTAGCCAGCATGGGATGCAGCAGAATTCATAAAGAGCAAAGAGGAAAGGAGGGCAGAGATCTTGTGCAACTCTGTTGACCATCAAGGACTTTGGCTTTTATTCCATAAAGTAACTAACCTAATTGTATAATATTTGCAAAGGGTCACTCTGGCTGCTAGGTGAAGAACAAACTTTCCTGGAATGGGAGCAAAGATTGAAGCAGAAAAGAAAGTTAGCAAGTTATTGTTACAGTCATTCAGGTAAGAGATCAAGATACAGCAGGAAGAATGGACAATGGTCCAGATTCATGATATATTTTGAAGGAAGTGCCCAGCGGGATTTTCTGCACATGGGCTGCCTGGGGAAAAACAAGAAACAGGGATGCTTCCCAGGTTTCTGGCGCAAGTAACTGGAAAAATCACGTTGCCATCAACTGAGATGGGGAAACTGTAGGTTGGGTAGCTTCGTTCCTATGAAACCTTTTATGAGCTGAAGTGGCATAAATCAAAGAGTATCACACGCTTGCCAAAAGTTCGCTTTGTGCTGCTTCGCTTTTAAGAAATACTACATTAGTCTGGTCACGGAATTTTTTGTAAAAGCGAAAATCCTCTTCGGATTCCTGTATTTATGTCAGTGTTCATGCTTCAACAGCAGAGTTTAAAAGATGCGATAGAAACCGCGTGGTCTGCAAAACCTAAAATATTTACTCTCTCACCCTTCATGGAGCTTTTCTGGCTCCTAGTATAACTCTTGAGAAGGAAAAAAAACAAACAAAACAAAAACAAAAGGAACTTCCAAAATGTTGTCCAAGCTTGGCACTGCTGAAGGGTTTTCTTCAGGGAAGATCCTCCATTCTGCTGCCAAAATCTCCACATTCTTGGAATATAGGTGTTTTTCAAAGCAGGAATTGGGAGGTGTCTGTTCTTTCTCCTGGTAATTATGTCTTCGCTTGATCAGCCTGCAAACTACATTTTGAAAAGACTATACTAGACGATGAGCAATTGCTCAGATGTTGTGGTGGGGGTCACACTGACGGTGTGCTCAGCAGGGGAGAAGTGAGCAGCAGAGAGCAAGGACAGGAGAGTCATCCTGTCCCCTCTCCCTCCGGAGGGGTAAGCTCCAGAGAAGTCTAAGCTCCATGGTTCTCTGTAGCCCTCAGCCTCTTTTTTCTCCCCCCATTTCCTTAAAATCAGAGGGGTAAATGAGGGCAAGGGAGGGACCCACCATATAAGTGGAACTGACATTCACATCTGACTGCTTCTCCACAACGCTGGCCCAAGCTTCCCAAATCCTAGTCTCATCAGAACCCTGAAGTTTGATATCTCAGTGGCCCATTTTTCTATAGCATGAATGAGAGTTCATACCCATTCATTTTTGTCTTGCTTTTTTCCTTTTTTTAAATATTCTCTCCTCACTCTCAAACCTATCCCAGTGTGGCTTTTGATGCAGAATTCTGGAGGACAGCTTCAGAAGAAGGCCTCCCCTAGCACAGTAGACAGGTTTCCAGAGAGCTGAGGGGTCAGCGGTGTGCACACTGATGATTCACACTGGCTTTCACACAGTTCTCATTTTTTTGTGTGTGTGTGTGACAGAGACAGAGAGAGAAACAGAGAGAGGGACAGATAGGGACAGACAGACAGGGAGGGAGAGAGATGAGAAGCATCAGTTCTTCATTGTGGCTCCTTAGTCTCCTTAGTTGTTCATTGATTGCTTTCTTATTTGTGCCTTGACCTGGGGGCTACAGCAGAGCAAGTGAACCCTTGCTCAAGCCAGCGACCTTGGGGTCAAGCCAGCAACCATGGGGTCATGTCTCTGATCCCACACTCAAGCCAGCAGCCTCGGGGTCTCGAACCTGGGTCCTCTGCCATCCCAGGCTGACAATCTATCTACTGTGCCACCGCCTGGTCAGGCAACACAGTTCTCATTCTCTTCATTTGGGTAAGACTCTTACAACTTATCAATTTGGTCTGCCTCAGGTTGTTAGAGGCCCTTAAAGAGTTAACTTATTCATACATAAGTAAAATTATTATATGATATATTATATATAAATATTTCAATATTACTTAAATAAAACATTGATGTCATTGATAAATATAAATCTCATTTATAAAAGAACAATGGAGTGAATTATTGTATAAGTTAAATATTTCTTTAATATTTGATACCATGTTTGAGTTCAAAAGGAATTTGAAATAAACCTTTGCAAAACAAGGATCTACTTACTCGTTTGTGAATTGGGTGCCAAGGGAGGGAGTTGGATGTGGGACACACAGGAGGGGAGGTTCCCTACCGTGCAACCAAACAGCGCCGCGATTGGCCCATCATGAAAGCTGGAACGCCCACTAGTGGGTGGTACGGACCAGGTCTACCAGCACTGCAAAAGTGGGCGGTTTTTATAAAAAGTTTGACGACCCCTGCAAGGAATCTGGAAATCCTGCCCTCAGGGCAAGTCACTGTTCGGATATGCAGATAACACACTTTGCAGCCTTAGCAATACTGATCTCTGCATGGGGAGTTGCGCTTACCAGAGAAAGGGCCCCTCGGCTTCCCCATTTTGTGCTCATGACACCCTTTCTCAGATGGGGAGACTGAGGCTCAGAAATCGAGTGCCCTGTCCAATGTCTCAGAGCTAAGGACTAACACCTAAACCTTTAGATGGCTTGAGCCCAACTTCCGCTCTTCCATAGTGTCTTTATAGATCGTATATGCAAGTACAAACATACCCACATTTATGTAAGAACACACATAGCCAGATATGAGCATGCAGCTGGAACACAATGTGTGCACGGAAGTTTTGTCTGTCCTGCTTCTGCACTAGTGTTCTTCTCCTCGTGCTTCTCCCACCCGGCTCCACTCTTCTTTGTAAACGAATCAAGCAAGATGAGAACACTGTTTTTATTAAAGGTATTTATGACATCGATATTTTCAAAACAAAAAAAAAAAAAAAGTCCCTGAATGAGTGCATGTCAAAACTAGAAAGAGCAGTGTACCCTTATATCAGCTAATGCATTTACAACCTTGACTCCTAATGCGTTATTGATTGTGTGAATAATCACCAGCTTAGAGAGAGCTTGGCAGTCAAGTCTGCCATGGGAAGGACTCTGCTTCCCACACTTTCCTTCTGCAGGATTTCAAAAGCCTGCACTGGGCTCCAGAGCAGTGGAGCCTGCAATCCGACATCTGGCATTTACTCCGGTATTCCTCAACGCTGCGCTTCTCCTACTGTTTATTGACTAGTCACCCAGCTGTTGGCTTTCTACAACGGAAGACGAGAGAGCATTCAGCTCTCGCCCCTCCCACACCCCCTTGCTTGTTTCCTTCTCCCTTGCTCTCACCTTTTTTTTTTTTTTTTGCATTTTTCTGAAGCTGGAAACAGGGAGAGACAGTCAGACAGACTCCCCCATGCGCCCGACCGGGATCCACCCGGCACGCCCACCAGGGGGCGACGCTCTGCCCATCCTGGGCGTCGCCATGTTGCGACCAGAGCCACTCTAGCGCCTGGGGCAGAGGCCACAGAGCCATCCCCAGCGCCCGGGCCATCTTTGCTCCAATGGAGCCTTGGCTGCGGGAGGGGAAGAGAGAGACAGAGAGGAAGGCGCGGCGGAGGGGTGGAGAAGCAAATGGGCGCTTCTCCTATGTGCCCTGGCCGGGAATCGAACCTGGGTCCTCCGCACGCTAGGCCGACGCTCTACCGCTGAGCCAACCGGCCAGGGCCTGCTCTCACCTTTCAAAGAAAGTTATATCCCAGTCTTTGCTCTCTTGTGCTCGTCGTCTAAGTAGTTTCATCACAATTTTGTGTCAACTAGATAGTTAATTTATATGTTATTAGGATTATTGCAAACTTCGGATTCAAGCATTTGACTATGATTATATTTCTTTCCTTATACAGGCTTTATTTCCTCAGAGTAGAAATTACCCTTTCATTTTCTTGACTTCTATGCACCTATATTTTTTTAAATGTTCCCCTATATCTATCAAATGTCATATCTATTATATCCAAACCCCAAAAGCATAAACTCTGAAGTTATATTTTTTTTTCCCCAAGTCTACTATCTTACTTCATTTTGCAGCACCTGTCTAGGGCTATTGCAGAGTTTTTATTTGGACATATTATTTACTTCTCTGTGTCAGTCCTTAGGTCCTGCACTCAGTCTGACAATTTCCTCTTCCTTGATTTGTTCCCTCACCTTTCTAAGGCACATCCTTCTTTAGTTTTCTAAGAAAGGGTAGGTGGAAAGTTAATATTCTGAATCCTTGAAGTTCTGAATAGGTATTTATTCTGTTTTTATACTTGCTGATAATTTGGCTGGATATAAAATTCTAAGGTCAAAAATGATTTCCTCTCATAATTTTGAAATTCCATAGATTTTGAAGGTCCATGGTCTTCTAGTCTCCAAGTTGCGATTGTGGAATTCAATCTTCTTCTTTTCTGCTAAACTTATGATCAGTCCTCCAGTTGCTCTCTGGCTTCCAAATATACGTTGAGCTTTCTTCTACTCTTGCTGCCCTCCTCGGTAACCTTGTTATTTGGGATTTATATCATTTTTTAAATTCTTGGACTCTTTATTTAGTGAGGTTTTTGGTATGAATATGTGTTGAAAACCCTGTGGCCAGACCCTGGCCGGTTGGCTCAGCAGTAGAGCGTCGGCCTGGTGTGCGGGGGACCTGGGTTCGATTCCTGGCCAGGGAACATAGAAGAAGCGCCCATCTGCTTCTCCACCCCCCCTCCTTCCTCTCTGTCTCTCTCTTCCCCTCCTGCAGCCAAGGCTCCATTGGAGCAAAGATGGCCCAGGTTCTGGGGATGGCTCCTTGGCCTCTACCCCAGGCACTAGAGTGGCTCTGGTTGTGGCAGAGCGACCCCCCAGAGGGGCAGAGCATCGCCCCCTGGTGGGCAGAGCGTTGCCCCTGGTGGGCGTGCCGGGTGGATCCCGGTCGAGCGCATGCGGGAGTCTGTCTGACTGTCTCTCCCCGTTTCCAGCTTCAGAAAAATACAAAAAAAAAAAAAAAGAAGAAGAAAAAAAGAAAACCCTGTGGCCAGTCTATTATGTTTGCTCAAAGTCCAGCGATACCTTTATATTTCTAAGTATTTCAACCTATACAATCCCCTTTGCATATATTTTGACACTATAACTATTAGAAACCCTGAGAGTAGGCAGTGCTATTTCCATCTGATGAAACACAGCTGAGGTTCTAGGAAATGTTAGTACTTTTCTTCTATTTTTTTAAGTAGTTCTCTTAAGTTTAAAAAGCCAGCATGAGACAGATTTGAATTTAAATTCATGTTTTTCTCACTCTGCTGAGGCATCAGGGTCATGTTCAGTGTTGTCTCAGTGATGGAGGTCACTATTATTGGAATAGTCCGTGTCAGACCATCACTTTCCCATATCTTGCTGTAGTAAACTAACACCGCTGCTCTGATGTGAGCCATTCCTTTCAACTGGTCTCTGAGCCACAGCATACAAGCTTTCTTCTTCAATCATTCTTATTATTCCAGCGTCGAGATTGGAACACCTAAAGCCAAATAACTGCTGATGGTCTGA
This sequence comes from Saccopteryx bilineata, assembly GCF_036850765.1. Classification (NCBI taxonomy): domain Eukaryota; kingdom Metazoa; phylum Chordata; class Mammalia; order Chiroptera; family Emballonuridae; genus Saccopteryx; species Saccopteryx bilineata. Next base: position 15,486,690 of record NC_089499.1, on the reverse strand, counting down.
CTCGTACAAGACAGTAGCTTGCACTAGAACAGACATGGGAGACTGCAGTTATGGTGCTCAGGCCCGAAGGAAAACCGCCTTTAATATATAATGGTGCTATTTCAGAGTTCGGCACCCAATAAAATAACTTCGCCCTCTGAAGCTTTCACTTGCATTTTCACAAAGGGCACCAATAGCATTTCTTGATTCAAAAACAAACAAAAAAATAAGCGATTGCTTTCAAAGGACAGTCTTCTAAAGGCATTCCCAACTTTTAGCTAAGTTGTTCTTCTCAAAAAAAATATTGGCTTTCCAACTAGCATTTATGTGCAAACACACATACCCAGAAATTTAGGGTGTGTTTATGCATCCCTTTGGCTCTCTGTGGTTATAGCAGCAGACACGCTTTGTTTTGAATGAATCCTTCCTGAAAGGAATGTTCAGGTATAACCTCCTAAAGGGCTCCTAGGTCCTCACCCAGTGAAAAGTTTGCCTGTTGTTTTTTTCAGCTGAATATCAGGGTTTTGTACTCTGTTATGTTATCATCTTTCTTATTTTAAGATTTTTAAAGATTTATTTATTTATTTATTTAGTTTAGAAAGAGGAGAGAGAGAGAGAGGGAGAATGGGGGGAGGAGCAAGAATTATCAACTCCCATATGTCCCTTGACCAGGCAAGCCCAGGGTTTCGAACCAGCGACCTCAGAGTTCCAGGTCGATGCTTTTATCCACTGCGCCACCACAGGTCAAGCATGTTATTATCTTTTATCCCTAAGTACACCTTCATGGAGGTTAAGCAACCCAAATAAAGGGAGAAAAATGTTTGGGTCAAGCAGTGAAAGATGAAACTAGGAAGGACCTTCTCTGACCTGGTGCCAAACCTTTTCCTGCTTGGACCCTCGGGCTGCTTATCTGTAAAACAAAATCAAATAGGTGAGCAGTCTTCATGTTCTCTTCCAGCTCTTGAATGTCATCGCTAAACCATCAATGAATCAACTGCAATTTATTATCTAAATCAGGCGCCCCTGTTTTAATACATGTGTGACTGTGAAGGGCTTGTGTAGTTATTTATTGAATACATTGGCCACCATACTCAGAGCGGGCTGTGCCATGACAAATGAACTCCACCTCATTGCATTCATAACCCAGAGGAAAAGGCAGACAAAAACAAACTCTTGAATAAGTAATTGTGATTTAAGAAATACTGTGACACCGTGCTGGGAGGAACAATAATAGGAAAAAGATAATTTAGACAGTGGAAGGGGACTGTTTCCAGGAAAGCTTCATTGAAGAAATGGCAAATAACTCAAAAGGATGAGGAGTGGTGAGACCAGTGAAGAATGATAGAAACAGCATTCCGAGCATACAGGGCAGCATGTGCAAAGACCCTGAGGCATTAAAGAACTTGTACTTTACAGGAGCCTGAAGGAGATCATGGGGTTATAGAAAAAGTGAACAAGAGGGGTTGGCCCAAGGTAAAGTGAGAAGTGGGCGCTCACCAAATCATACAAAGTCTCACCACCATGGGGAACATTTTATATAACTTCAGAAAGGCAAGGCAAACCTACTGAAAGATGATTAAACAAGAGACGGAAGTGATGAATACATTTTTCAAAGATTACTCTGGTTACACTACCCAGATTGTAGGAAGACAGAAACACATAAAAGCCAGTTAGTTCAATTGAGAATGAGTCCAGTCAAGAGATAACGATGGTATAGATGAGGAGGCAATGGTGAAGAAGACGGTGGCTTGTACATATCATGAGATATCATTTTGCATCTGTAGTCAGCTGTGGTACACAGTGGAATATCTGTTCCCCCTTCAATGGTCATTTTTCTGAGTGTTTACCCAATGACTCAGAGTCGATGATAGGAATTCCGGGGAAAGTGTGCACAGTTTCGGGACTCACGCTATCAGCAGAACATACAGAAGAGCAGAAACAGGTGACCTGTTTAAAGAGCAGAGAAAGTGAAATTGGCTAGCTTGAATCGAGAGAACAGTGAACAGGGAGGCAGCCAAGACTCTCCGAAGTAACGAGTAGGAAAGACGTGGGGGGAATCTAACTCGGGCGCCTTCAGGAGGAAGTGTGGGAGGAGGTAAAAAGAATCTACCGTAATATTTTGCCCCTTTTGAAAGGTTCATGCAAAAGCCACAGACAAGAAGAATTGCCTGGGTTATGGAAGTACTCCCTTTCCCAGTGATGTCATCGTCGTCACCTGCAAAGCATAGGCTGTATCCTAACCAAGCTCATGTCCATGTCTGACAGGAACGAACGCTAAGCACGGGCTGCGCTGCAAAGCCTGCAAGATGAGCATTCACCACAAGTGCATGGAGGGCCTGGCACCCCAGCGGTGCATGGGCAAGCTGGTAAGGGTGTGTGCCAGGAGCGAGCCCAGAACCCCCTGCACAGGCACTTGCCTGCCCCATTCAAACTCCATTCAAACTCCCTCCCTGCAGCCCCCTTGAGAACTGGACACCAGGGAGGCAGCCTCAGCGTCCCTGGCCTGCCAACATGGCTTCCTGGTTGGCAAATGGATAGGGCAGAGGAGGAGCTTTGTCAGTCTAAGAGATGAATGCTCCACATGGAAAAAGGACTCAGGGTCCATAATAGGGTGACTGGCTTGTCTCAGAGTGGGACTTTCTCAGTTTTAGCTTTGGAAGCCCCCACAGCCTGGGACTGTCCAGGTTTTAAAAGTTAAGCACCCCAGGAAGCATGCTCCGGCCTCAGGCAAACTAAGGAAGTTGGTCACTCTGGTACTTAATTGGCTGACAGTCCAACAGATGCCATGCACGGCATAGAGAATAACCACCCTTCCGAAAGTGAAGAGAGTGATAAAAATCTACAACATTGTAATAGAATCGTGGTGGCCAAACCAAAGGAGGTTGGGTAACCCCGGCCCGATCTGGACTGATTATACATCTCAGGAGTGTGGGCTTCATTAGGTAGTGTGGTGCCACACATAGTTAAAACTAGGGTGGCCACAGAATGGTATAAGGCAGTGGTCCCCAACCCCCAGGCCACAGACCAGTACCAGTCCTTGGGCCATTTGGTACCCGTCCTCAGAGAAAGAATAAATAACTTACATTATTTCCATTTTATTTATATTTAAGTCTGAACGATGTTTTATTTTTAAAAAATGACCAGATTCCCTCTGTTACATCCATCTAAGACTCACTCGTGACGCTTGTCTCATAAGTTCAACAATTATATAAATATTTAAAAATACCACAGTTTTTACGCCGGTCGCATAATTTTATTTTGTGCATTTATCCATCCCACCCTAAAGGCCGGTCCGTGAAAATATTTTCTGACATTAAATCGGTCCATGGCCCAAAAAAGGTTGGGGACCACTGGTATAAGGAACCAAGAATTCCTTTCCTAGACATATATAGGGTGCGACAGCTGTCTTAAAAAATAATAATAAAAATTTAGACCTGTCACACAAAAGAGCGCTTCTGTTGTATTCTGTGACTCCAGAGGAAAAGACCTACGAGCAGTAGGTTCCAAGGCCTAACACTCAGAATACAGTCACCAAAGGCCTGCCTCCAGGGCTAGGGAGAGCTCCCCCCACTCACCCTCCATTACCGGCAATGTCCAAACAAAGGAAGACGCGGTTGCCAGGAACATCGGAGAGGGCTGTGGAATTCCTGTCTTAGTGGCTGAGCCACTAAGTTTTCTTTCACACTGGGTTATAGTAAGTCACAGTTCTTGAGAGATCATCAACTTACTCTGATTGACAATGTCCTCTTCTCTAAAACGCTACCTCACCTGTTTCCTTCCTTCTGCTTCCGTGGTGATACCCACAAGCCAAGGCAAAGACCACGGATGAGACATCAGAAAAACAATGGAATCTAGAACACAGAGCACGTGGTTCAGGGGAGATAGAGCTCATCAGACAACATGCAAAGGCTTTTAGGCCGACCTCTGAGGTCTGCTTTCCCATTCCCAGGCCTTTTATGATTTTAACAAACCACAATAATAAGTCATAGTGAAATAAGGCCAATGGGTCCATTTGCATTCTGGGAGATGAGGAGCGCAGACAAGAGGGAGGCCGCACTGGGCTGCGGAGAGGGGAGAGGCAGGACGGGACAGGGCAGGGCTGGGGCTTGCTCTCTGGATGGTGTGTGGCTTGCTTGTTGCTGCCTTCCAGGGTTAAAGTACAGGACAAGTCAGCGTCTTCAAGGGAAACAAGGAGGGACCCCTCGAAAAACCAACTAGTTTGATTTTTAAAGTTCTTACGCGGTGTTCTCCATCTCCTCAGTAACATTAAACCTTTCTCTTTCTCATTCTCCCTCCAGCCAAAGGGGTTTCGGCGTTACTACAGCTCCCCCTTGCTCATTCATGAACAATTTGGGTGTATTAAGGAAGTTATGCCCATTGGTGAGTCGGGACATTGATGGGCGGAGCTGGGTTTTGAGTGGTAATGTCAGCTATTAATGACAGCTGTTCTCCTGGGGCTGCAAAACCCATGGGTTGTGTTTGTGCATTTGTCTGATGGCTGATGGTTATGATCGTCTGTGTATTGTGCTGGAAGGGAAACATAAATTGGACCAAATTCAGCAGGAATATTCATCCTCTCCCCAAAGAAGCTCAAACAACACCCCAGTCCCAGAGGCTGCTAATACGCTACCCCGCCCACCAGCAGCTCCATGGAGTGCAAAGAGCAGAGGGTGTGGCATCCCATAGACCTGGTTCAAAGCCCAGCTTCCCCGCTGACCAATGTGTGTCTGAACAAGCTACCCAACCTGTCAAACCCTATAGAATGAGGACAGTATGGCTGCTTTCCCTAAACGTTGTAATATATATAGATAGATATAGTATAGACTAATGCTCTGCAGGAATTCAGTGACCATCAGTTATTCTTTAATAAGGACAAAAAAAAATGTCTTATATTTACAGATATTTCTGGCTAGAATTTATTCTTTAACCATATCTTTCTGTGTACTTCCATTTGTTTCTCTCTTAAAATCTCTAGCTTGATGTTGGCCTTTTGGTGAGGGGGGCAAGTTTTGAACTAAAGATTTATAAATGACAATGTTTTGCGTTAGAATTTATGCAGCCGGGGAATGTCAAATTCTTTCAAAAACACTTGCTTCCTCCCACACACTTTGTGCCTCAAAGCTTCATCCCCGGGAGAGCCAAGCCTCCAATGGAGGAAGTAGAGCCGGTCTGTGGGAGGAAACTAGAAACCAGAGTCCTGGAGATGAGTACCGAGAGAGGAAGACCGACCCGCCAGGAAGCATTTGGGAGCAGAGGGTGCTGGGTGCAGCAGAGGGACCTGCAAACGGGCACATGTTTTGAGGGCACATATGTGAGGAAAGCTAGGACCCCCAAAGCCCCATGATCTTAGGTGTTAGTGCAGACCCTGCATCTCAGGTGCATGTGTTAGGTGATGCATGATGCAACCCGGGTGCATGAGCTAGGTGGTTGGCTGCATTCCTGACTGAGAGCTTTCTCTTCCATTGCAGCCTGTGGCAATAAGGTGGACCCTGTCTACGAGACCCTCCGCTTCGGCACCTCCCTGGCTCAGAGGACAAAGAAGAGCAGCTCCGGCAGTGGCTCTGATTCACCTCCCAGAACCTCTGTAATTGTCCTCTTCCTCCCTCATCCGCCATGGTGCTCTTGGGCAGGGTGGGGCTCAGGCGCTGGGGTGTGAGGCTTCCACCTAAATGCATCATGAGGGCGGGTCTGTTGAGAGTCAGGCTACCTCCCTCGGGAAACCCAAAGGACTTCGGGCCACGAAAGGTTAACTTTCTCCTGACAACACTCAGGAAGCATATAACTTTCCTCCTTCGAGATTTCGCTCTTGGCTTCACGCTCCTGGGCTTCCTCTTTGGTGTACTCCCTCTCCATCACCCTCCCACCAATGTTAGATAGATAACATGTCAGTCAGCACCAAAATGTTTGACTCAAACAACGGGCAGAAGTAGGGAGTCCCAGCTGTACCCAGTCCTCCCTCTTGCTACATCCCAGTTAAACAATACAACCACTCTCACATTTTCTCAGTCCTTTATCTCTATGGCAAGGTATACCCTTGATTTCACACAAAACTCCCCTTCCCCGAGGCACGTGACTCGTGACTTAGTGGGGCTTCTCTCCGTGGGGCACTTACCCTACCCAAGCACCTCTCCTATGTTTTCCCTGATCTAAAATGAGTGCTTTGTGCCTCTCTGTGACCTGATGTCATCATCTTGCCTCTAGATGTCCCAGCCAGAATTTCTATAAATGCCCCAAGCTGCCACACAGCTCTACAGCTCATGCTGAGAGCCACCATCTCTTCTGCAAAGAGACAAGGATCTTCCAATTCACATTTCCAATTAGGATAACTTGTACCCAGTTATCGGTTCCATTGTTACAGCCTCTGCTAGACTGGGGACTTCTATGCAAAACACAGATAAGACTTCAAATGGTCTGTCCCACAGGGTCCTCCCAACATGCAGTGATTAGGGTGGGTTTTGGGAGAAGGGTGGGCAGACCCCTGGGAGGGGTTCTCAGGGTCTGAGTTGAATGAAGCAGATCCCTCACTGGGGGTAGATCAATCTTCAAAATAAGAGATTGTAATGTGTGGTAGGTACGCAGGTCAAGTGGGTGAGTAGGCGCAGGTTTATAGGTCCTCTGGCCAATGACATATGGGTATCTTAGAAGCCATCTTTAAATTTACAGAAAGCCCTGTTCTTCATACATCCCACTAACTTCTTTTTTCTTTTCTTTTTTTGTAAAGGGGGGGGACAGACAAACAGGAAAAGAGAGAGATGAGAAGCATCAATTCTTCATTACGACATCTTAGTTGTTCATTGATTGTTTCTCATATGTGCCTTGACAGGGTAGGGGGGTGGGGGGATGTTTTCAGCTGAGCCAGTGACCCCTTGCTCAAGCCAATGACTTTAGTCTTCAAGCCAGTGACCTTGGGCTCAAGCCAGCAACCTTGGGCTTCAAGCCAGTGACCTTTGGGCTCAAGCCAGCGACCATGGCGTCATGTCTATGATCCCATGCTAAGCTGGTGACCCTACACTCAAGCTGGTGAGCCTGAGATCAAGCCAGATGAGTCTGAACTCATTCCGGTGACTTTGAGGTTTTGAACCTACATCCTCAGCATTCAAGGCCAACACTCTATCCATTGTGGCCACTGCCTGGTCAAGCCACCCCACTAACTTCTAAGAGGGAGGAACCAGAAATGATTCTTTCTCTTTTTCCTTGCTGAACATAAAATTGACATCAACTAGTTCTTTAGCAAAAATGAATGAAATGCTTACAATTACTAGCAATGTAGGGAACACAAAAGTGTTCTGGTCAAGATGGTGGCATAGGTAAATGTGGTACTCAGAATCTCCCACGACCACTTCAAAATTATAGTTGTAGTACAGAACAACCATCATGAAGAACTGCCTGACATACAACTGAACAGAAGTACAAAACTAAGGTTATAAACAATAAGCCAGGTAGAAACTGGTAGGAAAGGTAGAGACGAAAAGGGCAGGTTCCACACCCACGTATGACTGTTAAAAGTCAGGAGGCATATCTCAGATACAGAGGTCCCACCTGAGGAGTGAGGGGTCCCAGCCCCACTGCAGGGCTGGAAAGAGAAGTCCCCATAATTTATGGCTGCGACAACTAGCAGGATTGTGGCTGAATGAGACAGAGGGCTGAAGGAGCCCCAGGTGTTCTTCTTAAAGGGCCCCTGCTCTCAGCTCCAGCACTGGGGCAGCAGCTTGAAAGGCAGTGGGGCCATCCGGGGAGGAACTGAATGTCTGACATCAGCATGAGAGCTGGGGGGACAGCTTTCTCCCAGGCAGAAGTGCTGGCAGAGGCCAGTGTTCCTCCAATGAGCCCTCCCCACACAGAGCTGGCAGACAGGCACCTTACTGAGTCTCCATCAACATGGCTAACTCTGTTTGCCCCACCCTGGTGATTCCCTGAGACCCCGCCCCACCCAACTGCTGGCCCACCCAAGTCAGTTCCTGGCTTTTCTATATAAACAGCCTGTCTTGGCACAGGCTTTGGACCTTCCTAAAATCTCTCAAACAAGCAGCATCTGGCCTCAGAGTGCCCTGTACCTCTCACTAAGCACTAGTGACAGCTGGCCTCGGCTCACAGATTATCCTCTCCCACGCACCTCCAAGCTCAGCACACAAGTACCAGCCATCTGCAAACCACCTTGTAGCTCATGCAGGTTGACCCTGGGCAGGACAGAGGTGGCCGCTGACCTTGGCCTGCACCTTCAAGGAGGTCCCAGAGCCAGCACACCTGGTAGACAGCTTCAGACCATGCCACGCACCACCCAACCACCTCCACAAGCAACACACTCAAAAAGGTGGCAGACTCAGCAGGCACCGGAGTCCCACTGATGTACACCTGCTCTGTGGGGTCGGCCCCTACACGGCTGATTCTCCGCAGTCGTCGCAGCCAGTCCCTGCAGGTGAGCTGCCTGGGGGTAAACCCCTGCTTGTGAGGGGCCAGCGGCAATCAAGGTTCAACTACAACAAGAGGGTGCACGCAGCCCACATGGAGGGGGTACACCCGGTTAGAGTGCCCAGCTTGGGTGATAGAGGAGGCTAAGCCACCGGGCCATATAGAATACCTACTATGTAAGGCTACTCTAACAATTCAGGAGATGTAGCAGCTCTACCTAATACTATATAGAAACAAACACAGAGGGGCTGCCGAAATGGAGAGGGAGAGGGTATGTCCTGAATTAAAGAACAGAACTCCAGAAGAAGAGCTAAACAAAACGGAGACAAGGAATCTACCAGAGGCAGAGCTCAAACCACTGGTTATAAGGATGTTCAGTGAACTTGGGGAAGAGTAGAGGAACTTACTGAGAACTTCAACAAAGAGATAGGAAACATAAAAATGGAAATAGAAAACATAAAAAAGAGCCAGTCAGAAATGAATACGTTACCGAGAATCAACAGTAGGATATATGAAGCAGAGGATCAAATTAGAGATTTGGAAAATAGGGAAGGAGAAAACACAAATCAGAACAGTAGAAAGATAAAAGAATCCAAAAAATAAGGATAGTATAAGGAGGCTCGGAAACAACTTCAAGCCCACCAACATTCACATCATGCGGTTACCAGGATGAGGAGAGAGAGAGCAAGGAATTGAAAACCTAAGTGTAAAAACAACGTTGGAAAACTTCCCTGACCTGGTGGAGAAAATAGACACACAAGTTCAGGAAGAATAGAAAATCCCAGACAAGATTAACCCAAAAAGACTCACACCAAGACACATCATAATTAAAATCCCAAAGGTTAAAGACAAAGAGAGAATCTTAAAAGCAGCAAGAGAAAAGCAGTTAGTTACCTACAAGGGAGCTCCCTAAGACTGTCAGCTGATTTTCAAACAGAAACATCTCAGGCCAGAAGGGAGTGGCATGAGATCTTCGAAGTGATGAAAAGCAAGGACCTACAACCAAGATGACTCTACCCAGCGAAGCTATCATTTAGGATAGCAGGACAGATAAAGTCTTCCCAGACAAGAAAAAGCTAAAGGAGTTCATCACCACCAAACCAGTATTACAAGAAATGTTGAAAGGTCTTCTTTAAGAGGAAGAAGAAAAGCCTGACCTGTGGTGGCGCAGTGGATAAGGCATCGACCTGGAATGCTGAAATCTCTGGTTTGAGGCCTCAGGCTTGCCTGGTCAATGCACATAAGCAACTACTACGAGTTGATGTTTCCTGTTCCTCCCTCTCTGCCTTTTCTCTCTCTCTCTCTCTCCTATCTCTAAAATCAATATATAAAATATTTTTTAAAAAGAAGTAAGGCCTGGCCTGTGGCGGCTCAGTGAATAGAGCATCAACCTGGAATGCTGAGGTTGCTAGTTTGAAACCCAGGGCTTGCCTGGTCAAGGTACATAAGGGAGTTGATGCTTCCTGCTCCTCCCACCCTTCTCTCTCTCCTTCTCTCTCTCTTCTCTAAAATAAATACATTTTTAAAGTCTTTAAAAAAAGAAGAAGAGGAAGTAAAACAGCCTGACCAGACAATGGCACAGTGAATACAGCATCGTACTGGGACACAGAGAATCCAGATTCGAATCCCCAAGGTTGCCAGCTTGATTGTGGGGTTGCTGGCTTAAATGTGGGATCATAGTTATGACCCCATGGTTGCAGGCTTGAGCCCAAAGGTTGCTGGCTTGAAGCCCAAGGTCGCTGGCTTGAGCAAGGGGTCACTTGCTCTGCTATAGCCCCAGGGTCAAGGCACATATGAGAAAGCAATCAATGAACAACGAAGGTGCTGCAACTATGACTTGATGCTTTTCATCTCTCTCCCTTCTTGTCTGTCTGTCTCTATCTGTCCCTCTCTCTGTCTCTGTCACACACAAAAAAAAAAAAAACCAGAAAAGATAAAAATATGAATAATATAATGGTAAAAAATACATACCTATCAACAATTATTTTAAATGCAAATGATTTAAGTACTCCAATCAAAATACATATGGAAGCTGAATGGATAACAAAACAAGACCCTTACATATGCTATCTTCAAGAGACTCACTTCAGATTGAAAGACACACACAGACTGAAAGTCAAGGGATGAAAAAAGATATTTCATTAAAATGGAAACAAAAAGAAACTGGAGTAGCAATACTTGTATCAGACAAAATAGACTTTGAAGCAAAGGCTATCTAACAAGAGACAAAGAAGATCCCAGCAATAGCACTTCTGGTATTTATCCAAAGAAACCCAAAACACTAAGTTAAAAAGACATATACATCCATATGTTCATTACAGCATTATTTACAACAGCCAAGATATGGAAGCAACCTAAGTGTCCATCAATAGATGAAAAGATAAAGAAGAAATGGTGCATGTATACAATGGAATATGACTCAGTCATAAAAAATAATGAGATCTTGCCATCTGCAACGACATGGACGACCCTAGAGAGTATTGTGCTGAGGGAAATAAGTCAGACAAAGGATGACAAATGCCATGTGATTTTACTTAGGTGTGGAATCTAAAAACCAAAATAAACGAACAAGCAGAACAGAAACTGACTCATAGATACAGAGAACATTTTGATGGGTGCCACCTGGGAGAGGGGTTGGGGGGCAGGGTGGATGAAAAAGGTAATGGTATTAAAAAGAAAAATTGATGGTTACAGAGTAGTCACAAGGATGTAAGGTACAGAGTAGGGAATATAGTCAATCTATATAAATAAAAATGTAAATGTTCATTTGTTCAATATCTTAAATCTCCAAAAGTTCTTCACCGATTGCTTTGAAATTTTGACACAACATTGAATTCAAATACGTGCTCTTCTTTATATATGTACTGTTATATAGATATAGATGTCACACCTGTGACAGGTAAAAACATGCTTTTTTGAAAAACAGCGCCATCTGTTGGATGTAAAAGTAACACATGCTATACTAAATATTTTACGATTCCATTTCAATGTTTCCAATTTACAATCATTTACGTGCAGCCAGACTTGAGGATGCACAGTTGCGAGCATAATGATCGCATTCTGCAGCTTCAGATCTGCTTTGTTCTCAACAGAATGAACGTGACAGGCTGAGAGTGGCTGAAAGATGTCAATGAGAAACAGCAGATCAGCATGAAACACGACTCTGTTCTCAGCAATCATGCAATTACAGTCGCCTTGCATTCCGGAACAACCCAGCTGAAGATTATAGTTTGAGCCGGCATGTTCTCATTGGCACTATGACTAAAGTGTGTCCTTATTGCAAGGCTCTGAAATTTAATGGAGAAATGAAAGAAATGTGTTGCACCACTGGAAAAATTAAACTGCATCAACTTGGAGAACCGCCAGAGCCATTAAAAATTTTGCTTGCCAGATATACTGCCAAATCAAAGCATTTCCTATCTAACATCAGGAAATAGAACTCATGCTTCCAAATTATGTCGTTTGCCGCAGAAATCGTAACAGCTCAATTCCTGCCAACTTTCAAAGTGAAAGGACAAATTTATCATAAAGCCGGCTCCCTGCTTCCGTTCCCAGATGGTCAACATAAATTCTTACAAATGTATTTCATCAGTGATGGCAATGATGAATTGAATGCACACTGCGGAATTTCTACCAGCATAAAAAGGTCCATCGTTTCCCAACTGCAAGAGCTTCTTCACGAAAAAAAAAACCCAAAACAATTTAGTGCATTTGTTCAAAACAGCAATTGACATTATGCTATCTGATACACACAAGATTGTTATTCATGCTGACAAAATGGCTGCTGGAGAACAGGTGCGAAGATTCAACGCTCCAACTATAGATGAAGTGGCAATTGTTATAGTTGGAGATCAATTCCAACCTAGAGATATTGTTCTTCATTGGAAAAACAATCAATTGACAAAAGTTGCAGAAACTCATTGATGCTACAATGCCCTGCAATTTCCAATCATTTTTTGGGATGGTGCCAATGGATATCACTTCAATGTTAAGGCGATAAATCTAGTCAGTGGCAAAGAAACAAATATGAAATGAATCACAAAGAACTATTATTCATACCGATTAATGATTTGAGAGAATTAAAACAATCACATTTTGAAATGCCGTCAATTGTTTCACCAATACATCAGAGATATGTATGCAAAAATTGAAACAGAACGTTTGATATTCATCTGTTTGAATCAGACCAAGCTTCCCTCTGAAGAATACGTTCATTTGCGAGATGCAGTTGTAAATGATGGTAATACAACTAATGTTGGAAGACTATTTTGCCATCTTCATATACAAGCAGTGCACATCATATGCATAAGTATGCTTAAGATGCAATTGTGTATGTTTGTCACTATGAGTGTCCTGAATGTGATTGTATGTCATCACATCCACATGCAATCCAACTTGGGACAATATACAACAGCTCTTACTTCCTGGCCAATTGCCGGTGAATAGGCATGACATCACAGCACATGTTTTCAGACAGAAGTTGAAATCACTGATGGATTTCATGGTAAAATATGAAGTGTTTGAGTCTGTGTGCTGTAAAAAATTAATGAGCAACATCGTAGAAGCAACAATCTTGACAGGACCTTTCAAAGGTGAAGATGTCCTCATTCCTCACATTCCTATGATTCCAACAGATATGCCATTTCAATTTAAGAGATTGGCATTCCCAATTTGATTGGTGTTTGCAATCACCATCAACAAAGCTCAGGGCCAATCTTTAAAATTGTGCGCTTTAGATCTAGACACGGATTGCTTCTCACATGGACAATTATATGTTGCGTGTTCTAGACTCAGCAAGCCAGACAATCTCTATATCTGCACAGACAATGGAACAACAAAAAATATTGTATACCCACAAGCATTGTGAAATTAAACATATTAGAAATGTGCACTTTCTCTTTTCTTTCTTTTCCATTTAACCAGACTGAGCCACAGCAATGCGTGGCCGGGTACAGCTAGTAATATTACAATAACTACATATGGCGTCACCCTGATAACTAGATCACTCAGTAAATGATATAAATTCTAATTACTGGCTTATACACCTGAAACTAATATAATATTGTATGTCAACCGTAATGAAAAATAATAAATTAAAGGAAGTAGTCAAACAAAAAAAATGGAAGACATGACTCTATACCCTCAGAAATCACAACTTATTTCTGCAGATCAAACTGATAGAGAAAAAAGCTGATGATAGTGGTTTATTTAGCATTTTTAAATACAGGTTTCTATGTCTTTCCTGTCTTTATTAGCAATAAGAACGTAACATGTATGTGGTAAGGATATTATAATAACAATGTCGTGTAAGTTCTGAAGGATTTCATTGCAAAGATGGAAGATGTTTAGCTTTAGTAGCCATTGCCTCAAAACAGTGAAAATATAGTTTGTGACATTTTAAGATACATAATCCTGATGAACTCCCTAGGGCAGCTATAAATCAAATCGGCAGTCCCAATGATAATGTTAATTAGTTTACTGAAGGGAGGCTAGCAATGGTGCTAAATGTAATGAAAACAGACAAGGGTATATATGGATAGAATTTATATTAGATACAAATGCATTATGGCTGTGTGGGTTGGATAATAATAATAACAGTATAAGTTAAGTTCCTAGCACAGGGCCTGCCATAATTGACACTCAGTGAGTGGAAGTTGCTATTTTATTTCATTAGGCATTTAGGCTTTAGCTGGGTTTTCTCCGAACTGGAGTTATTCACTGAAACAAGGAAGGTTGTAATCCATTCTTGTCCTCTGAGAAGAGCCACCTTTAACAATTGTCCGTTCTCAGTTCCGTAGGAAACCCTTGCATCACTCAAGGGTTCCGCTTTATTCTGCTCAGCCTGCCTGCCCTGTCGTGTCCTCCAGTTGCTCCTTTGTTGGGGTGTCCCCAGGGATCTGCTTTGGCTTGGTCCTCATGATCTCCATGCTCTTCCTGGTTACCTTTTTCACACTCCGCTTGCCCAACCATCCATCTCTAAGCTGAAGCGTCCCTTAGATATTTGCCATGTTAACCTCTTTTCCAAATGCCAGGCTAGTCTGTAGAGACCTCTCAGAATCAGCACGTCCAAACTAAACTCATACTCTCTTGGTGACTAGGCTCTATACTTCAGAACTCAGAGACGCGTACCAAATGGGTCCTTTTTATTACCAATGCCCGAGGTTTGAACCTCATTATCTCACACCCAGACTATCACAAAGGTACTCTCTTCCTTTACAGTTTACTCTTAGCAATACCTCCAGCTTTATCATCTTTTAAAGAAAAACTTCATGCAGTTAAGCACTCTATGGACTCTTTTATGCCCCAACTGTTCAGCAAGGCAAATGAGGACTGTCACTACCTTAAAGATCCTCCTTCCTCTGAACTCAACAAGCTTCATAACACCTGCATACCTTAGCCCCCAGCTTGAAATTCTTTAATACCCAGCTTGGTTTTTACACAAATTGTGAAGAGTTCTTGGACTCCCCAAGCATGGTGAATTGCTCCTCCCACAAGCCTTCAAAACCTTCTTTCTTATAGAATACAGGTCATCGTGTTGTAATTATCTGCTTTTGCATTCCCTTCCCGAATTCATGCTGAGCCTCTACACATCAGAGCCCACAGCTCCAGGGACAGTGCACCGCGTTCTGGATAGCCAGACCCTCTCAGGTCACTAAGCTTGCCCACACTGTGTCTCTGCCACTGTGCAGTCATCACCTCTCTTCCTGGTCTGGGCTGGGCACCCCTTCCCCGGGTTCACATAGCATATGAACCCTTCCTTGGGTTCATAATAATTTACACCAGGGGTCCCCAAACTAGGGCCTGCAGGCTGCATGTGGCCCCTGAGGCCATTTATCTGGCCCCCGCCGCACTTCTGGAAGGGGCACCTCTTTCATTGGTGGTCAGTGAGAGGAGCATAGGATGCGCCACAAAGCGCAGCATCACTCACGTACAGTACTACTTCCGGTGATACGGGACGCACGCGTCACGGCTCCGGAAGCGCGTCATATCACTTGTTACGGCTAGCAGTGACAAATATGGAACCGGACATTGACCATCTCATTAGCCAAAAGCAGGCTCATAGTTCCCATTGAAATACAGGTCAGTTTATTGATTTAAATTTACTTGTTCTTTATTTTAAATATTGTATTTGTTCCTGTTTTATTTTTTTACTTTAAAATAAGATATGTGCAGTGTGCATAGGGATTTGTTCATAGTTTTTTTTTATAGTCCGGCCCTCCAACGGTCTGAGGGACAGTGAACTGGCCCCCTGTGTAAAAAGTTTGGGGACCTCTCATTTACACACTGCTTGGAAACTTTCACTTTTTGGTTTCATTTTTCTGTCTCTTTTCTGCAGTCCCATCCTCAACTAAACTAAGCTGCTTAAAGGCAAGGTCTCTGTTCACTTCTTATTTCCATCAAACTTTGGTCAGTACCAGAATTCACTGAAGAAGGCCAAGGCCATGTCCTGCTTCAACGAACCTGGGCCTGTGTGTGCTTTACTAGGTCTCCAGGGGATTCTGACACCCTCTGAGTTTGAGAACCACTGACCTCTACAGTCCCAGTCTGTTGCAGAATCTCACTAAGTATGTGGTGAATGAATGAATCAATCAATAAATAAATGAACACCCTCCTTAGTCAAACTCTCTGAACTTCTAAGACGAACCTAAAGCCAGCAGTGAGTTCATTCAGTGTTCCTCAATGTGTGGTCCCTGCAGCATTGCCCGGGAACTTGTTAGAAAGACAAATATTTTTCCTCTGAGATCTACAGGATCAGAAAATCTGAGGATGGATGGAACCCAATAATCTGTGTTTTAACAAACCCTCCAGGTGATTCTGATGCACATTAACATTTAAGAATCATTGGATTAAATAAAAGACTTACACTTATTTCTCAGAAACCAGCCCCTGCCAGCCTCTCCTTTTCCTTTTTCCTATTCTCTCGTGCCTGCTCCCACGTGTTCTCCCTCCCTCTCTGTGGGACCAGCTCTTGCATCACACATTCACCCATCCACCCTGGACCTGAAGTCTAGAGGTTAAACAACGCTAACCACATCCCTAACACCCCACACCACGTTACATCCCCTTCCTCAGGAGAGTGCGGTGGATCATTGCTGCCAACAAGTCACCTCCCTCAAAGCCACACAGCGCTGGCTCTCACCCTGCAATCACCCCCTCCTTGCAAGTCACGACTTTTTGTAGCTACCACCCAGCAATCCAAAAGAAAAGCACAGACAGCACTGGTCAGAGCAGGGAGACCTCTATCCACCCTGACCTGCATCCTGAAAGGGCCCTTTCTCACATCTCTGGTATGACCCTCTATGTCCTCATCCCACGCCCAGCTAACACATCCCCCATGCTTGCCCGAGGCCACCACTGATGGAAATCAAATGGAAAGCCAGTCCCCCGGGGAGGTGACTGAGGACAAGAGGCTTCCCCAGAGATGGCCTGACATGTCCACATCACCCCAGGTGCTGCGCCTGTGGGGGCTCTCCCGAACTGATGAGGACGAGACAGCCTCAGAAATGCTCACAGCAGGCAATGAGCATTTATTTCCATCTCCACGAGTTCGGCTCGTGCTAAGAAGCAGCAAGGCCATCAGAGAGACAATTTGTTCCAGTCTACTTTCGTGTCTAAAAGAGCTTCGTTTCTAGCCAGGTCTGAACCCTCCAGACCGTCTTCAGGAGCAAAAAGCAGAGTTTCCTGAATGTCAACAAGGTGTCCACTTGTCACAGTCCACTTAACGCTTCCTGGCTCTGGTTCCATCAGTAAAGATCTCTTGGAATTGCGCTCTGTGACAGCAATGCTCTAAGACCTGCGGGGAGACGAAGGCAAATCAAATTGCGCTTAAATATCTGTCACTTCTCTCTTTCCCCCGGAGCTCAACTTGCCTCACGGAAGAAAGCAGAAACAATTGATTGGTACTTTAAAATGATGTTGCTTCCTTTCTGCAGGGGCAAATGATAATGAATTTCAGCCCCTTGCCATCCTTGCTGTATTAAGTCCTGAACGTTTCTCCCGTAGCAAAGTCTGGCCCCACGGGCTGACTTCCTTCCAGGGCTCCAGAGGCACTTTGCTTGATGTTGTCTCTACATTGTGGAGAAGTCACTGCCTGGCTGTTTGTAAATCGCTTTGTTTCTTTTAATGGTCTTTCGCGTGCTGACTATAAAAGGCTTGATGGCTTTGGGAAGGGCTGTGGAAACCAAATTCAGAAAACTTCCTGAAGGTTAAACAGGCTAGTTTATGACTAATCTTCAATTTCATAAGATTAAATTAACATACTAATAGCAATTTTTGTTCAGAAATCGTGAGTTTCAAAGGAGCCGGATGCAAATGACTCAGAAACCCTGTGACAGTTATTGTTCTTCTTATTTCTGATGTATCATGAAAGTATGAATGGCTGGAAAAAAAAAATCTTCAAGTTTAAATTTTTGCAATAAAAATGAATCTCAGAGAGTAGTCCTAAAGTGCTCTAGAGCTGACTGGGAAAGGTAGGAAGGGAAACTTGTTCTTCTCTGATAAGATATAAACAAAATGTTTTTAAAATGTGAAGCGCCTTTGAGGGCCCCTAAATTTCTCTTTTATAGAGCCAGGCAGATAGAAGTGAGGGCGTCTGGCTCTTTGAAAGAAGCAATCTGAAATCAATGATGTGCTAGTAAACATTTAACCACCAGCTGGGGCTGGACTCGAATGTGTAGTGTTTGCCAGTTTCCATTGTGTAAATACTCCTCCCGTGACCGATTTCAAGCTACCAACAGCGAAGCTTCTGAAGCCTCTCACCAGCCCTGTGAATCACTCAACGCATCGCTGGATGAAGCACCGTGCTTAGGAGCGTGAGGTCTGGGGTTTGAACTTCAGACCCACCACCTATCAACTGTGGGACCTCAAGTAGCATTATTACTTCTCTCTAGGCTTCTCATTTTTATCTGAAAAATCGCTCTAGCATAGGGTTATTGTGAAGAATAAACGAGATGGTGTATACAAAGAACTTACATGAGAGATGATCGAAAACCATTACCATGTAGATAGAGTGCTATTATTGTTGTTCTTGTTCTGTAAACTACATGGAAGGCTGACTACGACTTCTCTTATTTTAAAAAAGGGGCAAAATAAATATTACAAAAACAACTGATTTTTGCAGCAATGGAAACAGCATTTAATCATACCTAAGTAATGCATCCCTCAATCGCTCATCTTAGTCTCTATGATTAATATTTGAAACTCACCTAGAGAAAGAGTGTCAGTTCTCTTGAAATTTTTAATTGACAGGGTATGGGCAGGAATTCTGATTTCTTGCTGTTGACTCTTCCTGGGGAGAAGCCTCACTGTGACCTTTTAGACGTGTCATCCAACAGTCATTGAGTGCCTATCATGTGCTAAGCCCTGAGCCTGCCAAAAACACCTAAGAACAGGGGAAACAGTGCCCAGGAGGCAAAGCACAGCCTCTCTAAAGTTAGTCAAACAGAGAAGACAGCAGTGATTGAATTCTTAACACACCTTCATGAGAATTCTGCCCCCGCTGTTCTACTGACATGGAAATCTGTTCAGTTGCCCCCCTGACATGCCCATGGCTCATTCCGTGCTGTTCTCTCTTTTCTCCAAGACTTCAGATCTCGTGGAGGTTCCTGAGGAAGCCGATGGGCCAGGAGGCGGGTATGACCTACGGAAGCGTAGCAACAGCGGTGAGTGACGGGCTGGGAAACCAATCAGGCCCCAGCACAAGTTGCAGATCATATTAGCCCGAGTCAGGGGGCAGGGGAAGTAGATTCCCAGTGACCTCGCTTTCTCAGTGAGCTCTGGAGTTCAATCTGGGCGATTGTTCAACCTTCTGGAGAGAAACTGGGCGTTGGTCGTCACTGGTGACTTTCAGGGATTTGACTACCATGTTCCTGAGTTCTGTCTCTTGAGTGCTCCTGCCTTATAGACTTGACTATAATGGGATTCAGGGGTCACTTCCAGACTTTTTGTTAAGGCATCGTGTCCCCCACTCACCTACGTAAGATCAGCAAAGCCAAAGAGAAGCTAGTCCACCCCCACCCCCCACTCACCTACATAAGATCAGCAAAGCCTCAGAAAAGCTAGTCCGTGTTCCACCTGAAGTACCTCAAACCAGGTGGGTGGTGGCACCAAGTGGGTGGTGGCATCAAAGGCGGGAGTCAGGGACTCACCCTTGGCTCCTCCTCAGCTGAGATAACAAAGTCTCTGGTATGTGCAACCTAGCCAAACATTCTTTATTAACATCATTAGATTTTCTAATAGCTTAAGTCCTGTTACACTAATTTCTAAAATAGTTATTAAATGCTAACTGCATTCTATTGCTTGCTAACATTAAGAAAGAAGTGCCTCTTAAAGCAGAGCTTAAGGAAACATAACCAGCCTCGTATGAGTGTATCTTGCTGAGCTTTTCTCATGGGAACAACTAATTAATCTCCACTCGTTTATTCAAAAAAAATTTTATGAAGCATTTACTGTCACCAGCAAAGGTACATAGGTTCCTAAACGCTATCCTTAAATCACTCATAATCCAGCAAGACTGCACGTCCTGACTTGTGTCATTTACTTGGGCTGAGTGCATCCTCAGAGCAGAGATCACCCCTTCCGACTCTCACGCCTGCCTGGGAAGCGGGAGGCTGTGCCCTTTGGGCAGGGTTTCCCCTTGACTGTGCGCCCTGCCTTTTCCAGACGGGACACAGTATCCCGTAGCCGCTTTGTCAGCAGCTAGCTCAGTCTTACTCTCACTTCCTCAGTTCTAGGGATTTATGCATGTCCCTTAGCCGGTCAGGACGGTGACTGGAGCCCCACAAGGCAGCACGCGCTTAGCTTCCCCCATGGCTCTCCCTGAAATCCGGTTCAGCACGGCCCCCTTGCCAATCCTGCACACATCTGCTAAAGCACGCTGCGAGGGTAAGGATTCTTTTGCATCATGGAGGGAAACTGCACTTTAGGTGAATGCAAACACACACTGAGCATTTAGGTGTGCCTTTAGAGAGGCAAATTAAAGACTTCCCATGACCAGGGGACCCTCACAACTGGCAGTAACATGGCAGGACCATTGCAGCCTTGCAGGTCCAGTAGCTGAATTTGGTCAGCAACCCCGGACTTTTTCAACATCTGGGGAAAACTCACCAGAGACCAGTATATAAACCAGACATGCCTGCAGTTTAATGCTCCAGGTCTGGTCAGCTGCTCTGTCTCCGAGTCTGAATTCTATTTGTATCCCTTCCTTGACACTTCTCACCAATGTGATGGCCTCCTCAACCCTGACCACACTGGACATATCTGGTCCTTGGCCCCTCCTTGCTCTGGAGCCAGACTGCTGGACTTCACTTGGTGATTATGGGGCTATAAAGCAGTGACCTAGCTCTCTCAGCTTAAGTCGACTCATCTGTAAAATGAGGATAATATCATCAAACCCAAAAGATGCTGTGATCTTTAAATGAGATAATGGGTGAAAGTACCATGTATACATTGATGACTCTGAAACCTCATTTCCAGCCGTAGCCTCCTTTGCTGCATCCGCACACCAACAGCCTAGCCCAGTGGTCGGCAAACTCATTAGTCAACAGAGCCAAATATCAGCAGTACAACGATTGAAAGTTCTTTTGAGAGACAATTTTTTTAAACTTAAACTATATAGGTAGATACATTCCTTATCGAGGTAGCACCCACACGTGGCATTTTGTGGAAGAGCCACACTCAAGGGGCCAAAGAGCCGCATGTGGCTCACGTGCCGCAGTTTGCCGACCAGGGGCCTATAGGATATGGCCAGCTGGATGTGGAATAGGCACCTTTAATTAACACTGGACTCTAGACTCTTTCACTCACCCACCCACACCGGCTCGTCCCGGGTTGTCCCCGCTCAGTAGATAAGAAATGCATTCCACTAGTTGACCAGGCCAAAACTTTGGGCATCAGCCTTGACTCCCCCTCCTTCTCACACCCTGTATCTAATCTGCCAGCAGATCCTACCTGCTGCTCCAAACTCTTGCCCAGCATGTGCCCTCCACTTATCTCTCTGCCTCAGCCATCCTGGCCGGCTCTGGTGATACTGCTCTTGCCCATTCTTTAAGTAGTTATGGTCTTTTTCTGGCCCTGGAGGTTTCTTTTACTCAAAAAGTAGTCTTTATAGGATTTTACAGTGTGAAAGAATCGTCATTTATATAGGGATCATCAATAGGAAGTGCAGTTGCTATCAATTAAGTCATCATAAGATCACAAAGTGTCCGAAATGCAGCTTAGAGCCTCCCTACTCCAAGTGAGGCCCATTGACCAGCAGCTTTGAGAGCCTGTTAGAAATGCTGACTCCCAGGCTGTTCCGGAACACCTTCGTTATCAGGATTTATGTATGAATCTGGGGTAGGAACCTTGTTCAAGTTTGAGAAGCAGGATTAGACGTCATGGAGTCAATCCCCTCTCCTCCAGTAAACACACACACATACAACACATACCATTAGATCAGCGGTCCTCAACCTGTGGGTCGCGACCCCAACGGCGGTCGAACGACCAAAACACAGGGGTTGCCTAAAGCCATCGGAAAATACATATTTGTTATACAATACATTTTTTTTTTTTTTGTATTTTTCTGAAGCTGGAAACGGGAGAGACAGTCAGACAGACTCCCGCATGCGCCCGACCGGGATCCACCTGGCACGCCCACCAGGGGCGACGCTCCGCCCACCAGGGGGCGATGCTCTGCCCCTCCGGGGGTCGCTTTGCCGGGACCAGAGCCACTCTAGCGCCTGGGGCAGAGGCCAAGGAGCCATCCCCAGCGCCCGGGCCATCTTTGCTCCAATGGAGCCTTGGCTGCGGGAGGGGAAGAGAGAGACAGAGAGGAAGGAAGGGAGAGGGTGGAGAAGCAAATGGACGCTTCTCCTATGTGCCCTGGCCGGGAATCGAACCCGGGTCCCCCGCACGCCAGGCCGACGCTCTACCGCTGAGCCAACCGGCCAGGGCCTACAATACATTTTTAAATAAAATATGTATTTCAGATGGCTTTAGGCGACCCGTGTTTTGGTCATTCGACCCCCGCCAGGGTCGCGACCCACAGGTTGAAAACCGCTGCACTAGATAATGAAACCAAGGCACGGAGTAATATATTCAAAGTTGATTATTCACCATCTCTGTTATGTCAAGGGGCATTTTTACAGAATTACTCAAAGAATTTGTTAAAAGAATTTAGCAAGCAATAAACGTCTCAAAAGCTTTGGAGCTCTATTAGCTATTCCTTTGATCAGCGGTAGCTTTCTTTACAATGCACCCTTGGAAGCAAGAGAGATTAATTATGCAGCAATTTGCTTCAGAAATTTTTTCTTTGATGAGATTGAATCCCCTGTCCGTGCAGTTCGAGAAAGAACACAGAGAAAACACCCTGCTTTGGGGGTCCCCGTTCCCTCTAGTCCTCTCACCATCATGGGAAGGATGGTATTGGCTTTTCAGAAGCAGTGCTTAGGTTTCTAGTCACAAGCAGTTCTGCACTCTATGTGTTTCATTTCTGTCCGAAATTATGCACAGTGCATACAGATACTGTTTCTGCCAGCCAGGTGGAATGTGAAATCCTAGAGGAATATTTTCAAAGCCACCTTTGGAAGTAAATGGTATAAGAATACAATTTATGCTTATATCTCTACTGTTATTAGTACAGTCTCTGCCTTTTCTTTATAGAAGATCTTGGGCAGGTCTGAGTGTGTCTGGTTGTTGTTTCGACACTATTCCCAGAAGCCTCAGAAATAGAGATGGGGTGAGTTGTTGGTCTTTGCTTCTCACTGCCAGAAACTCCACTGGAAGCAAGGTAATAAGCAAAGGGAGCAGAAGACCCTACGCTTCCTATTTCAGCTCAAGAGGCCAAATGATGATGTTACTGACTGCCTTCAATAACTGCATTTCAGTCTAACTGTACACGATCCTAACTTTCCTGGAAGAGAAACAGAGGGAAAAGGACACAGCAAGACAGATTCTTAGAAACATTCTTTTAAAAGAACTGGGCTAGGCCCTGGCCAGTTGGCTCAGCGGTAGAGCGTCGGCCTGGCGTGCGGGGGACCCGGGTTCGATTCCCGGCCAGGGCACATAGGAGAAGCGCCCATCTGCTTCTCCACCCCCCCTCCTTCCTCTCTGTCTCTCTCTTCCCCTCCCGCAGCCAAGGCTCCATTGGAGCAAAGATGGCCCGGGCGCTGGGGATGGCTCCTTGGCCTCTGCCCCAGGCGCTAGAGTGGCTCTGGTCGCAACAGAGCGACGCCCCGGAGGGGCAGAGCATCGCCCCCTGGTGGGCAGAGCGTCGCCCCTGTTGGGCGTGCGGGGTGGTGGATCCCGGTCGGGCGCATGCGGGAGTCTGTCTGACTCTCCCCGTTTCCAGCTTCAGAAAAATACAAAAAAAAAAAAAAAAAAGAACTGGGCTAATCACATTGACTTGAGAATATTACAGAGCCCAATAGTACTTTATGTTGTACTAAAACAAAGAATTTTTCCTAGAAAGAAAAACGGCATCCTCATCTTTGTAAAATCTACCCTTGCCTTTAATACACACTGGTTCTATATCTCAAATTTTGAGTTGTCACACAAAATAAGGAAGCAAATATTTTAATGGCTCTTTTGGCAAGATCCTCCTGGTTCTGGTCCCCCCTCCAGTGGACAAGTCCCAAATTACAGGTGCAAATGTTATGGTGTGTTTTTGCAAGACACAATTAGTAGCTAGACCATTTGCAACAACATGGATAGACCTAGGGGGTGTTATGCTAAGTGAAATAAGTCAGACAGAGAAAGACAAGACCCACCTGATTTCACTTATATGTGAATCTAAAAAATAAGAAAGAAAGAAAAAAAGAAAACGGAAATAAACTCATAGATATGGAGAACAAATTTGAGGGTTGACAAATGTGAGGGTTTGGGGGTGAAAAAGATGTACAAATTGGTAATTATAAAAAACAGTCACAGGGTTATAAAGTACAGCTGAGGGAATATAGTCAATAGTATTATAATAAGTATGGATGGTATCAGATGGGTGTTAGACTTATTGCGGTGATCACTTCAAAAGTTATATAAATGTCTAATCACTATGTTGTACACATGAAACTAATATAACATTGTATGTCAACTGTAATTGAAAAATAATTAAAATTTTTCAAAGTTACTATAGGCAAATATTTAACAAAAGAAAGATTATATATGTGTGAAAAAAATGAACTTTAAGACCAAAAAAAAAAAAAAAAAGCATTACTATAGAAGATCATCACTACATAATCAGGTTCACTTCACCAAAAGATATAAATTCTGAACTTGTATCCACTTAATAGCCTTTAAATAACAGAAACTCAAAGAGGAATTGATAGCCTGACCAGGTGGTGGTGTAGTGGATAGAGCGTCAGCCTAGGACACTGAGGACCCAGGTTCAAAACCCTGAGGTTGCCGGTTTGAGAGCAGGCTCATCTGGCTTGAGTGTGGGATCATAGACAATGACCCCGTGGTTGCTGGCCTGAGCCCAAATGTCGCTGGCTTGAAGTCCAAGGTCTCTGGCTTGTGTTCAAGGTCAATGGCTTGAGCAAGGGGTCGCTGGCTCAGCTGGAGCCCCCTAATCAAGGCACATATGAGAAAGCAATCAATGAACAACTAAGGTGCCACAACTAGGAGTTGATGCTTCTCATCTTTATCCCTTCCTGTCTGTCTTTCCCTGTCTGTCCCTCTCTCTCAGAAATAGAAAAAAGAGAGAGGAATCGATAGAACTGTTAGGAAATTTGACATTCCCCTTTATAGTGAGGGATTTTAACATGCCCTTCAGTCATTGATGTGTCAGATAGACAAAAAGATTCAATACAAACATAGAGGAATTGAGGACACATGACAATTCCAATTGACTTAAGAAGGATATTCCATCTAACAAATGGACAATTCACGTTCTTTTTAAGAACCTTTGGAACAACTATAAAAATTGATCACCTGCCAGGCAACAAGCATGCTTAAAAAATTGATATTATAGCCTGACCTGTTGTGGTGCAGTGGATAAAGCGTCGACCTGGAAATGCTGAGGTCGCTGGTTCGAAACCCTGGGCTTGCCTGGTCAAGGCACATATGGGAGTTGATGCTTCTAGCTCCTCCCCCCCTTCTCCCTCTCTGTCTCTCCCTCTCCTCTCTAAAAAAAAAATGAATAAATTTAAAAAAAAATTTTTTTAATTGATTTTATATAGAACACTTCTTTCTGACTACTATAGAAATCAATAGTCAAAAGATTAGAAAAAACCATAATTTGGGACATTAAAACATTTTTTAATTTTTATTTATTTATTCATTTTAGAGAAGAGAGAGAGAGAGAAGGGGGGAGGAGCAGGAAGCATCAACTCCCATATGTGCCTTAACCAGGCAAGCATAGGGTTTCAAACCGGTGACCTCAGCGTTCCAGGTCCACGCTTGATCCACTGTGCCACCACAGGTCAGGCGGGATATTAAAACATTTTAAAAAGCTCTTGTGTTAAAAAAGAATTCATAATGAAAATTGTAATATATTTAAAACTAAGTAATAGGGAAAACACTACATATCAAAACTTGTGGAATTCAGCTAAAGTTGTGACTAGAATATTTACCTTTAAAACTATTTAAAAATTTTTGAAATGCTGAAATGTAATCATCTAGGCATCATTTTTAAGAAGTCAGAAAAAAAGAAATAAAGCCACAGAAAGTAGTAGGAAGACAAATAAAGATAAAAGCAGAAATGATTAAATTATGAAGATAGATCATAAATCCTAGGAGTGGTTCTATAAAAATCAAATTTACAACATTGAACAATTTTTAAGAATAAAATAGAAAGACAAAACAAAAAGCAATATTAAAAAGTATGAATATAACAGAGACCAAAAGGAAAATGAACAACGCTTATGACCAACTTCATACCAATAAATTTTAAGTATTTTATAAAGCGGGCAGATACCAAGAAAAATATAAATGACCAAAGTCTGACTCAAGAATAGAAATAGAAAACTTGAATTTGCTTCTAATCATGTTAGCAATGGAATCAATATTTTACATTTTTGCACAGTGAAAATACGAGGCCCAGTCAACTTTATAAATAAATGCTACCAAACATATAAGGAATAGAAACTTTCCATATGACATTAGTTCTTTCTGGACAACAAAACGTGTCAAAGAGGGGAGACAACAGCATTGTCTAACTCAGTTTATGAGGCTAATATAACAAAGACAGTAAGAGAGAGGGAAAGCATGGGCTGGTGTCTGTCCCATTTGAACATGGATGCAGAAATCTAAAACAAAATCTCAGTAAACTGAATCCAGTAATGTCTCTTTAAAAGATAATGCATAATTACCAAGTTGAACTTATGCCAGCGTTGCAAATTTGAGTCAATGTCTGAAAAGCCAATAATGTAACTGGCTGCATTACCAGGTTAAAGATAAAAAAGTAATAATAATCATCTCATTGGAAAACACAGTGGTGGTCATGGGCCTTACAGGACTGCAAAGCAACAGGAAAGACAGAATGTGGGGAAGGAACAGAAGAGACCCTTCTGGGGATATGGCAAATAGAAAGATTCATTTTATGTCTGTTACATTAGAAAACATTACTAAGTGAAATAAGTCAGGTGCAAAAGGATAAGAACTATATGATTTCACTCATGTGTGGGTAATAAAACAAAACAAACTCACAGACACAGACAACAGTGTAGTGGTTACTAGAGGGGGAGGGAGTAGGGGGAGGGAGGGAGTAGGGGGAGGATGAAGAGGTCAGAGGGGGTCAAATATGTGGTGACAGGAGGAGACTAGCCTTTGGGTGGTAAGCACACAATGCAGTATACAGATGATGTATCAGAACAGTACACTTGTGAGCTCTATAATGTTATTAACCAATGTTACCCCAATATATTTAATTTAAAAAAAAAAAACACAGCCTGACCTGTGGTGGCGCAGTGGGATAAAGCGTCGACCTGGAACACTGAGGTTGCCAGTTCGAAACCTTGGGCTTGCCTGGTCAAGGCACATATGGGAGTTGATGCTTCCTACTACTCCCCCTTCTCTCTCTCTCTCTCTCTCTCTCTCTCTCTCTCTCTCTTTCTCTCTCTCTCTCCCCCCCTCTCTAAAAATCAATAAATAAAATATTTTTTTTAAAGTGTAAAAAAAGAAAGAAAACACGTGTGCATAAGGGACATAGTCATGGAATACTTGTCGCGGATGAAATTAATAAAATAAGTTGAAAGCACCAACCTAAAAGGTGTACGATATATTTTTTGGTAAAATAATAACCTCTCTTTATTCCTTGCCCTCAAATCAAAGTCTTAGACTTGACTCCAGAAGGAATAGGTTTTCATTTTGGCACTGTTTGCTTCTCTTTGCAACCATATAGCTGAAAGCACACTTGGGGGTCACTACAAATGGTTTTTAATGTAGCTCACCAAAATAATACACATTTTGAGCCAGATGCTTAATGGATATTCAATAAAAAGCTAAAATAATGTGACATTACAAAATTGTAAACCCAGTCGAAATTTATCATTGCATATGTACCTTATGTAGGTCCCCTTTTGAGCTCCGATCAAGAATTTTCTAGGAAGATTCTCTTTGGGTGTTTCCATTCCAATATTTAACATTCTTTTAGAAGTAGCCAGTTCTCTATTTATGGAATCAAGGATTTACACCAGGATTTTAGGTGATCACATTATACCAGAGAAAAGTATTGCTCGCCTCTACTCTTTTTAAACTAAGCTGAGTGGCCAAACAGTAAGGCTGGTAAGTTCCCATAGGATTAGGTCTTTTCCACTTACCCACAAACCAGAGCTCCTCCAATGACTACACACTGGCCTCTTAGGGATAATAGAATTGCATCCACAGACTCTGGAACTATAAACCAAAGAGCCGATGTGTACTAAGCATCGGCACATTTCCAGGGGCTCTTGTTTTTACATCACAGTAATCGAGTCCATTTTCGGGAGACTGTTAGTGGAGATTGTCAAAGCACTAACTGCAATAGGTGATAGAGCTTTCTAGCTTCATTTTCAAAATAGAATGCAGTTATCATTAAGAACCTCACCATGATGGTGAACCTTTTTATAAAAACCACCCACTTTTGCAATGCTGGTCAACCTGGTCCCTCCCGCCCACTAGTGGGCATTCCAGCTTTCATGGTGGGCCAATTGCAGTGCCGTTTGGTTGCTCCGCTACCGCCCACCATGAAAGCTGGAACGCCCACTAGTGGGCGGGAGGGATCAGGTTGACCAGCACTGCAAAAGTAGGCGGTTTTTATATTTTATAGTTCGCCATCACGGCTCTAGAATCAAGGCATTGAAAATAAATATGAGAATCTGGTATTTAGAAAAGGTCATTCAAATATAATTAATTTGGGCCCTGTGTCACTCTGCATCCCATAACAAATTATTTGGTGCATTCAACAAAGACAAATGGCGTGGTTTCTGTTCATGAGAAGAGCACTACCAAATGAGTCTGGTTTGTAAACACAGCACGGCCAGGCAGCCAAGAGGCTGAGTGCTAGCTGGAGGCGTGTCCAAGGGTGTGGGCATGCAGAGGAGGCGGTGCAGCCTGCTGCCTGGGGACCTGGGGAAGCGTCACATGAAAGACAATATGAAAGCCAGGTCACTGAGAACAAGGAGAGGGCAGAGAGAAGTAAGGTAGAATCTGTGGTACCGGGAATAATAAAGCCACACCTTTCAAACATGTTTCCAAAACATGGTGACAGGATTCATAAAGCTCCTGCTTTCTCTTGTCTCCTGCAGTGTTTACGTATCCAGAAAATGGCACTGACGATTTCAGAGACCAAGCAAAGGACATAAACCACCAGGTATTTATGGTTGTCACAGAAGCAGGTTGTTTCCACATACGTGGAGTCCTCGGGTTACGACAGTCTCGTGTACAACATTTCGAGTTTACAACACTCACTCCCATAAAAACTTTAAAAAACTGAGATGTGAGTGTTTCAGCTTACACCATTAGCGTCGTACTTACGGACTCCGTGGGCAAACTAGTTTGGTTGTGCACGGCAGATGAATATGCAGTACAGTGTACAGCACAGTATATTTATGTCCTTTTCCTTTTTCTGTGGCTTAGTTGTATTTTTATGTTCTAGATCAGCGGTTCTCACCAAATACATTTTTAAATAAAATATGTATTTTGGAAAATACATATTTATTATACATTTTTAAATAAAATATGTATTTCCGATGGCTTTAGGTGCGACCCCTGTGTTTTGGTCGTTCGACCTCCCGCCGGGGTTGCGACCCACAGGTTGAGAACCGCTGTTCTAGATTATGATTTTACAACTGTGTTAGGATAGGTAAGTGACTTAGGATAGGGTGTGTTTCAACTTACACCAAAATTCTGGTTACGTTACTGACATAGGAACAGAACTGTGTCGTAACCCATGGACCTTCTGTACATGTTACATACCAGTAGATACAGACTCTATAGTGTATAAATTACATAATATGTAATTATATAACTACATAATATATGGACTATATTTTATAGTACACAAGTATATATATTCGTTATACTTGTGTGTTCATTTGTATATAATTAGAATAGAATCCATAAAATAGAACAGAATAAATTGATAGAATCAATAGAATAAAAGATATCTAAGCTTTGGATAGCAGACTAATCAGATAAAAAGGATATAGTTGTGTGCAGCTTTTGTTTGTTTTATCCATAGCATATCTTTGTTACATCATCATGTATTTGAAGATAATATACAATTATATATTATTTCATACTATATATATTATACAATTATGTCATATATTATGTAGTTTTTACTTTATTATATGTATTACAAAGTATAAACATTTATATTGCATTTCCATTTAACTGGTTAATAATAGTAGCTAATATTTATATAACACTTGTAGTCTTCCATAGTCTACAAACTGGGGATAATAATAAAATCTACCTGGCAGGGCTGTTGTGAGGCTGCAGTATGCCCATGCATGTCACATACATGCCTGGCACACGGTAAGCTATCAAAGCAGTAGCTTTTATTATCATTGTTGATGCACTTGCTTCAGCAGCACCTATATTATCATTGTTGCAAGGTTTCATAGCCAGTAGATGGTGATTCCAGGATATAAACTAAATCTACCTGAGCTCAAAATCTGTGCTTTTTATCACAAATAGTCACAAATATTTTTGGCATAAATAAACTAATTGCCACAAAAATATATCCAGCTCCCTTTGATATTTTAGATACCAAATTTTAGGCTAACTGATAAAAAACCAATTTTATGGATCACTTCATAAATTATGTAAATGTCTAACCACTATGTTGTACTCCTGAAACTAATATAATAGTGAATAGCAATTGTAATTGAAAAAAACAAAAAAATATTTAAAGGTCAATTTTAGGAAGTGACTGTTGTTTATCCCTAGTCACATGTCCCTCTTTTTATAGAGAGAATATTCTCATTCCTTGGGTCAAACCAGTGTCACCATTCATGAACAACTATAGAAAAAAAATATTATTTGAAGAAAATTTTAGTATTTCTGATAAAGACCTTTACGTGATTGTTTTCAACTGGTTTGTAATAAAATCTATCTCAGTTAAAAAATTAAAAATAAATCAGTGGTTGAAACACAGTCTTTAATAATGCATAGCTATTTAATACTAAGAGCCATACACGATTTACATTCCATTAACGTCACCATTTTTTTTTTTCTTTTCCCCCTTGATTCTCTCCATTTCTTCCTCCTTCTTTCTCTAATGTTTCTTTTATTATCTCTTTCAGGAACCTCTTTCCAAAGACCCATTACAGATGAACACCTATGTTGCCTTGTACAAATTTGTACCACAAGAGAATGAAGATTTGGAGATGAGGTAAAAAAACATTTTTTAAAGGAAAGAATGAATGAAAAAAATAATAATAATTCCCTTTGTATCATCTCTGGGAGATTTAGAGCAATTCTCAAACTTCAGTGTGCATCCCATGACCTGCAGGGCTGGTTCACACACAGCTTGCTGGGCGAGCCCTGGGGTTTCTGATTCACCAGGTCCAGGGTGAGGATTGAGACCATATTTCTAACTGGTCTGCTGGTAGTTTGGATGCTGCTGACCCAGGACCACACTTTACAAAGCACGGTTCTAACACATGGCCAACAGAACTGCTAATGCGAGCTTTCGTAAAAGTTGAGCATCAGACGCTCTTGGCATCCTGTGGGGTCTAATAGGGAATCCAAACAAAAAATGTATTTGATCCCCAGATTAATATTGATTGAAGAATCACACTAAAACCATTTATGTCTCCTGTTGGAGACTGGCACTCCCCCTGGTTCACACCCGGAGACAGGCTTTCGTTTCAGGACCCATTGTCATGGTAACTGACACATGGAGATGGTAAGGTGAACTTTGGGAACCCTCGGGAAATCTGAACCTATCTCTTGACTACAGTTGTGGTTCTTTGGTGCGTCCAGGGTAGTGAAGCTGGAGTCAGTCCTGCACTCAGATCTTATTGTATGACCTTAAGCCATTTATAAAAAAAAACTCATTACTCCGGTTTCCCTATGAATAAAAGAATAAGAACGACATCTTCCCCCCAAGGTATTTGTGAGGATGAAATGGGTAGTATCCATAAAGCCTGTCGCACAGTGCTTAGTCACCATAAACACTCAGTCTGGGGAGTTCCGTTCTTATAACATGGTGTGTTCGCTGGCCTGTCTCCAAGAAAAGGCCTTAATCTCCCTCCTTCATTCACGGCCCTAAAACATTCGTGTTTTGGGGGAAGGCTTTGGTGGTTTCCAATTGGAGAGCAGGATAGAGAGGGCTGCCTTTCTAATCAAATGGGCTCTTGGAGACTGCTCCTTTCTAAGCCGAAAGAGAATGGAGAGCAAAGTTAACGCTGAAAATATTGACATGTCACTGGTGAAACAGCCTCACTTTGGGGTGGACTCCACTCGTCTGGGTGTCACAGAAGCCAAGTGACAGTCACCAGTCATTCCTTTCAGACGGCTTTCGGAGGGCCTTGTCTCTCCACCTGAGGGCTATTTGGGCTTCTCTGCATCCTCAGACTTCTGCCTTCTGCTTCAGTATCCATTGTGCTCTGCTTCCGAGTGATGCTTGGGCCTTCCCAGGGCAGAGTTCAAGGTCTGGCTCCCGGCTCCTTGGATATCTGCAGACATTTAGGCCCTGATATATCTGATTGTTCTCCCTGGCCGTGCTGAACTGGCTGGAGTTATAAACAGCGGCTGGGCAGTCTGGCACCGGTACAGGAGGAAATGCAGTTGACCAAGTGAAGCCCTGTTCTGTCGGAGATATAACCCGCGCTGAGGTTAGAGCCCGCCAGCATGTATTCCTAGGGTGGTGCCTGCCCGTCAGCAGATGGTCCGCAGTGAACTCTCCGCTGACGAAGGCGAGGATGACATATATTGACTTTGCAATAAATACAGTATCCCTTGTTCTTTTTGAGATTATCATTTGACTATCTAAAAAATTTAACAACCTCGTATTGTGCAAGTTTCACTGTTTTATATTAGAAAATTATCTGAAGTCATCAGATGAAAAAAAAAATTCCTGATAAATGTAGAATGTTACTGAGAAATAACGTCTATCTGCCTGGTGGTGGTCATGACTTTTTGTGCTTATTTTAGTCAGTTGCAGGCCATTAAAAATCAAATTGTCTGGTCACGAATCAAATGTTTACAGTATGCTTCGAGGCACACAAGACTGTTTCCCAGGAGTGAAATGTCTGCATTACATAGACTGCAAGACTGGAGTGATAAATCATACTTACATTTTTTTTTTCTCTTTTGCCAAGAGATTCTGGGTTCCTATTTGAAAAGCCAGGCGCTTGATTTAGAATGTGTAAGGCAATGCTTTGGGGATTCGGTATAATTCTGTGAATGAACTGGGGCTTAGTGAATTCTCTTTTTTTTTTTCCTTAAACCATAAAGTAGAAGGAAAAAATTCCTTTTAACAAGATGGCATTCCTATCCACCTGAGTTCTGCTCCAGGGGTGCACACAGAGTATAGGCCTCAGGAAAGAGAACAGGAGGCGAAGGTACAGGGAATGATGGGAGTGGGAGGGGAGGGGCAGAGAGGGCCCAACTGGCAAAGCCAACAGTCGTAGATCAGAGCAGGTGACCCTTCACTTCAGCGAGCGTTTGCTCTCTATCTGCTCAATAATAAAGAAAGCTTTTTCTGCCAGCAGCCAACAGTCCAGATCTCTCTACCGACTTCTAGTTGCACATCCTTACCTGTTTGTTTTGTTTTATTTTTGTATTTTTCTGAAGTGAGAAGCGGGGAGGCAGAGAGACAGACTCCCGCATGCACCCTACCGGGATCCACCCAACATGCCCACCAGGGGGCGATGCTCTGCCCATCTAGAGTGTTGCTCCATTGCAACTGGAGCCATTCTAGCACCTGAGGCAGAGGCCATGGAGCCATCCTCAGTGACCGGGCCAACTTTGCTCCAGTGGAGCCCTGGTTGCAGAAGGGGAAGAGAGAGACAGAGAGGAAGGAGAGGGGGAAGGGTGGAGAAGCAGATGAGCGCTTCTCCTGTGTGCCCTGACCAGGAAGATAACCCATGTGTTTTTTAAAGAATTCAGAAAATTATACTGCATGGTCTGCCAGCTTAAGTCATGAGCAAAAAAATTCTTTGAAATGTTACTTGAGTCCCTGGCCAGGAACTCGGTTGGAGCATCGACCCAATACACCAGGGTTGTGGGTTTGATCTCCGGTTGGGACAAATATAGGAATCAACCATTGAATACATAAATAAGTAGAACAACAAATCAATGTTTATCTTTCACTCTCCTCTCCTCCCCCCTCACTTTCTCTCTCTCTAAAAACAATAAATAATAAAGTAATTAAATAAATAACTAAAATGCTACTTGAAATACAAGCCGGAGAACCCCATTACAATCAGTATTGACAGCATTAGCACCACACACTGCCTCATGCCGTCACATCGGCCACGTGTCCAATTATCCTCTTGGCCAAGTGGGTGAGTGAGTATGTGTTTGTGATACGCTCACATGTGCCCACGCATTCCCACATACTCGGACGGATCTGCACAAACACAGTCACACACATTCATGATCACGCATTCGTGCA
This sequence comes from Saccopteryx bilineata, assembly GCF_036850765.1. Lineage (NCBI taxonomy): Eukaryota > Metazoa > Chordata > Mammalia > Chiroptera > Emballonuridae > Saccopteryx > Saccopteryx bilineata. The sequence continues at coordinate 15,452,279 of NC_089499.1, read as the reverse complement.
CTCATGCGAACTCAAATGTACATGCATTCGCGCGCACAGGCACGCACACACGTCATTAGCACACGCATGTTAAAGAAAGTCAATCCTGCCCTCCATCTGTACAACGTGCCCAGTCCCGTTACCCTCACTGCTTCTGTGTTCAGAAGTCTGCAGTCTTACAGAGCCATTGCTTTTTACTCGCATCAACACACCTTTTAAAAATCAGTAACAGTGACTTTTATGGCTTTGCCGAGTGGATATATCACATTAGTAATGAGCAGATGTAAATAACTCCAAGGAAACACAAGCCCCTACACATCTGAAGAGCTCTGAAATAAAAGATCCAGAGTAAATAAAAGACTTCAAGGTTCAAATGCATATTTTAGTGACCATATAATGCTTATCCCAAAGAATCCATTTTGGCTTCCCACATCTAAGCCACTTTCATTTTATTAGTTCTCCCCAGATTTATATGATGATGGCCACGTTTCATAGGAGAGCCAATGAGAATAAAAAAATTTTTTTTTTTTTTAAAAAGGCTTACGAGCCAAGAGAGGGAAAGCAGAAACTGCTTTTTCAATATTATTAAATTCTAAGAAAGACACAAATTAATTACCACTGCAGTGTGTGTCAGAACACCAAATTTGGGAGACTTCAAAGAAAAAACCTACTGTCTTCTGTAACCTCAAATAATGATTTAGATTCTTGCCTCACCAGACACTTTCCTGGAAGCAGCGAGCCTCAGATTTTTCCATGGGTGAGTCTGAATGAAGCCAGGCAACTTTTTGTCTCATTAGCTAATATTCATAGGAACCTCTGGAGATGGGATGGCCTGAATTCATCTCCTTCTGGGTTTTTTTTCAAAGCACCATTTGAAGTCAAGTTTAAACTGATTTTAACCCTCGGATGGCCGCTTCCAAGATTTGTTTCATCATCTGTCTACCACTCGTCACATGGCGAGTGAGTGTCCACTCTCGGCTGGGGGAACAATTCACAGGCCAGGCGACAATTATATTTTAATCAGCAGGTTCAGACAAGTGTATTCATTTAGCCCATGTTAGCCACTCACATCACTTCTTCCAAGCCTATTAGGATTGCTGAGATCATTTATTAGACCAGGCAGCTTGTGATCTATAGAACGTGTTCATGAAAAGTCACTCCTGTTCAAGGATCATCTTTTTAAATTAAGATAAAAAATCATGACTCTTATACAAGTAGAAATTGAACACCTGTCAAAATTTTTATGAGACTCGGCAGTTAAGGAGAGGACCAGCATTATGTCATATCTGGTTCAGAGGAGAATGCAAGCATCGTACATAGGTAGGTAATCAGGAGTGCCGATGCGAATGTACAAACCCGTGGAAAACGAGTCAGTATTCACAGGGTAATAATTGATTATATTCACCCAGACACAAGTCAGTTGCATTTCTATGGAGAAGAGTCATTATCATCAGTTTTCTACAACTTGCAAAAATGAAAAATAATAGCTCGCAGACATGGAAAGGTGAACTAGACACCCAGATCAATCATCTTTTTGGACCCATTTTTAAATCTTTCACAATTTTCCCTGACACCCCTTTGTGTTCTGTTAGTAAATCTGTTGGGTTACCTGATCGAGTAGTATTTTACAGAGGAGGAAACGATGGTTAGGATGGTTCCTACTTGTTGACAAGTCACATGAACCTTCTGGAGAGATTCCTGGGCTTCACCCAAGCCTAGCGAGTCAAATGCCATTTGGAAATATATATATATTAAATATTTCCGCCCTGGCCGGTTGGCTCAGCGGTAGAGCGTCGGCCTGGCGTGCGGGGGACCCGGGTTCGATTCCCGGCCAGGGCACATAGGAGAAGCGCCCATTTGCTTCTCCACCCCCCCTCCTTCCTCTCTGTCTCTCTCTTCCCCTCTTGCAGCCAAGGCTCCATTGGAGCAAAGATGGCCTGGGCGCTGGGGATGGCTCCTTGGCCTCTGCCCCAGGCGCTAGAGTGGCTCTGGTCGCGGCAGAGCGACCCCCGGAGGGGCAGAGCATTGCCCCCTGGTGGGCAGAGCATCGCCCCTGGTGGGTGTGCCGGGTGGATCCTGGTCGGGCGCATGCGGGAGTCTGTCTGACTGTCTCTCCCCGTTTCCAGCTATAGAAAAATACAAAAATATATATATATATATATATTTCCCTAGATGCCGATTACCTTCCAGATTTCAGAACAACCATGACTTATCCAAAAATACGTAGTAGGCCAGTGGCAGGCCTAAAACCGGGATGCAGGTTTCCTGATTCTCGGTCCTGATGCTCAGTCCGCTGGTCTTCATTGGATTTTGGGCCTGTCACTGATGTGATGATGTCCTTGACTCTGGAAGGCTTTATACACCTGCCAGAGAGTAAGAAGAGAAGAGCCCTTGGGGAAAGAACAAGAGAATAAGACTCCCTTGGTGCCTTGATTTTATCCTCTAAGTACATTACTGCTTGGCAAATGCATCAACTTAATTAAAACTAAATGTAATTCTAATGCACCAATTTGATTTAAAAATAATCTTCACAGGCACCAGGATATCAAAATGCAATTAAGGCTATTTGAGGAAAGTCTCTGATGTGTATTATGTTCTCATGCTGCACTGTGTCAGGAAACCCAGATCGCCCCGAATGTCACTAATGTGTTTAGCAGCCTCCCTCTCACTCAGATGCCTCTTTCCATTAGGTTCTGGAGAGCATGATCCAGGACAGTCCAGGAACACTCACCAAATCCCATCCCAATGGCCCTCTAGCTGAATGCTTCCCCTCCGATCTGATCTGGTGTCTGCACTTGGCAAAGTGCAGGCAGTCTTATGGACACCAGGCTTAAGGCAAAATCAAATTGCATCGTTCTGGAGTTCCTCGCTACCTACCCATGTTCTCAGACTGCAAAAGGCTCTGGACCCGGATATGGGAATTGAGAGATGGGTCTAGCGAAAAATTAAGCGGTAGATCTGAAATGAATGGAGCAGCTTGTTCCTCTCAGCCTGTTTTTTTTTATTTTCCAGGGCACCTGCTTTGGCTGAGTGACTATAGTTGCTGTCACTCTAAGCTTCATTTGGGGATCTTTTTGCCTAATGAATGGGAAGGGGCGAGGAGGATTAAAGATATCTCAAAGTACTTGCAGACTGAAACGGGCAGTTCTGATGAGTTCCCGCAAGGTTTGGGTCGTACAAGAGGCAGCTTGATCTAGTGGTGTTAGTAATGGATTCAAACCCTGCCTATTAGTGGTGAAGTCTCCCGGAACCTTCTTTCTAGGGGAAAATGCTACACATCAGGCCCACTTCACTTGTGAATATGGCCATCCCCCTCCAGGTTGTCCTCCTCAGTCTTCTCAGCCACTCTATTGCAGTCAGTCCCGAGGTCGCTGGCCCCCAGGCGCTGCCACACTTTTGTGGTCCCTACCTAACGTGGAGGGGCAAGTGGTATGGGGAAGGTAGAGAGGGAAGAGCTTTTCGGAAGCTCGGAATCACACCGAAGATTAGTATCTAGAGCCACTTAGACAAGAGTTCAAAGGCCATCTCATTACCCAACTCTCCCTGCCAAAAAACCTAGGAGGACACTCAATTAAAAAGTAATAAGCACTAAGTCTTCTCGTGTCCAAGTGAAAAATTACATTTTAGGAGGAAATTAGAATTCGTAAACCCTTATTGTATGCCAGTCACAGTGCTGAAGGCTTTCCACATAGGCATTCTCACTTAATCCGCACAGCAGCTTCGCAAAGTGAATACGGTTCATTATCTATTTGTTGCGCATAGTACGTAATTATATTAATATAATTGAGAGAGCTGAGTCTTAAAAAGGCATATGTATTTTGGGGTTTTAGAATTATTGATTGATTGATTGGAGAGAGACATCGATTTGTGGCTATCTATGCATTCAATGGTTGATTCTTGCATGTACCAGGGATCAAACCTGCAACGTTGGTGTATCAGAACAATGCACTAACCAACTGATCTACCCAACCAGGACTATGTTTGGTTTTTTTCCGTACGGGGTCAATTTCACATTTGTCTGTGCCCCTCCCCCAGCAGAGTTCTCATTCAGTGATCACACTTACTGTAAATTACCAGTCGACATGTCTTTCCCCTTTAAAATTAGCAGCCTCTTCAGGGCGGTAACTACTACGTCTTAACAACAATAATAGCTACCATCTATTATGGGCTTCTCTAAATGTGCTTTACTGATATTAGCTCACTTAGTCCTGAAAAGTACTGATGAGATAGGAGCCATTATTATCTTCTCCTTACAGATAAGAAAACTGATGCTTAGAAACATCTTTTCCTCTCCATACGCTCAGTGCACACCCAAAACCTAACCTGTCATAAGCGTTCAAGAAAGAAATACGTGTCGTGTAATTTCCTCCAGCTTAATAGGCAGAGATAGCAAGATAGAGAAAGACAAATGTCCTTGGTATTCCAATGTCTGCAGTATATTGAAAGCACGGTTCAAGTGTAGAAGGGCCCAGAGCAGCCTGCCTGTCCATGTGCTTCCAAAGGAAGGCTGATCTGAAGACTCAGGCTGTCACAGACAGAGGGGAAGGTGTTTCTCAGAAGCAATGACCCCCAACACAGGACGTCAGTGTCCCCTCTCCTAGGAGTCTGTGCCCTACATGGGGAACAAAGAGAGGCAGACCCAGGGAGGGCAGGATGGGGCGGGGGCCTCAGGACAACTCACACCCCGCCCTGCAGGAACTCCCGCCCATAGAAAAGCCAGCCAGCTTTATGACACCTTGCAGAAGATTCCCTCTAGCTGGCTGGGCTCAGCATGTATATCATTCATAGAAGCAGTGCATTCTGTGCCCTCCGAATCCCTGAAACCAGTTTACCTGGTGATAGAGAAAATGAGAAAATTGAGAAATGAGGGAGGCAGAGGACCGCTGAGAACAAACCCAGAGAGTAGCCGTCAAGGTCACGGGCAAAGACACATGAGCACACAGATACGCTCACAAAGAAACTCTGTCCTTTCGCCATTAAACCACAATTCTATAGTTAGCTTTTGTTACCTTATTCCTACTCTTGGCGACAGCTCACGGTTCCCTCATTATTTCAAGATTTTCTGTACATCATGCTGTAACCAACCTGGAACTTCCTCTGGGCCTAAGACAAAATTTCACCGAGCGAACAAAAAGAAGCGGCCAGCTGCGGGGCTCTGATCATCTGCACCAGATGGGAAACGGATGCTCTCATTGTTATAAATTGTGTCCTACCGTGTATCACGCTCTGTATAGAATCTGACCTACAGTGCAAGCAGAACTTGTACCAAAACTTAGGGTATTCTTGTTGAATGGAGCAAAGGCAACCCTTTTAAGTACTGGGGGCCTGACAAGTTCATCCTCAAAAAATTGGAAATAAAGATGGAATTAAATTGTAAAATGTATACATACTGGATCAGGAATACCAAGTCATCAGAAAGAAAGAGAACGGCTGTCAGAGCAGAGCAGGACTTTTCTTCGAAAAGGCTGGGAGGGTGATGGACTGAAATGAGAAAGAATGTTCCCTGGAATGGGGCCCGCTCAGCCACGGAAGCATGAGGCACTTGAAGGCAGAGAGTCATGCACGGGCCGGGTCCATCCTAGGACCAACCAGGGCCAGGAGAATTCCAGGCACTGGGCTTCCATTCTTCTGTGAACAATGGCAAGGCTCTCCCTGTAGAGAGCAGGTGGGCAGACTGTTTGGATTGAGTGTTCTGCTGGCAGGACATAGCACCCCTACAGCACAGGAAGGAGAAGAGAGCTAAGTTGAGGAACAGTTTGAGAAGACAATTTCCAGTGGAGAGTGCAGGGCTGCCACAGGGCCGCATGGGCTTGCCCCTGAGAGTCAGGTCATAGCAGGCTGGAGCAGTAAGGGCAGCTCAGGGGTGGCCAGCAGCTGGGGGAGCTCTGTTTCCCAGGCTCCCTGTGAATTAGCTCATTTGAATAACTCCACGGGTTCTAAGTCCTCTGGGACAGTTAGGGCTGGGGCTGGAATCGAAGAGCCCGAAGCAAAGTGGTTAGAGAGAGCCCATTGGAGTGTTGACTTAATCAGTTCCTTAAGGGGAACTCTCCAGTCTCCACCCAGAGTTTCAAAACTGGGTCAAGACATGTTTTTAAAAAATTGAAAACATGATAGTACACAGAATGGTTTTATCTTGCATGCTGACTCAGATCGATCCCCCTCCTGGAGCCCAGCGTGGAAAAGCATTCTACAGTCTGAGCGCAGGCTCAGCATGGAGCATGCTGAGATTGATAAGTGACATCGGGCAGGGGTATGGGGCAGCACAACCCCCACAGCTGGCCCAGATGTCAGAGAGAGGCTGTCTTGGCTTCAAAGGCTGCCCTAGAGCAAGATCCTCCCTACAGGGAAAAGGAGGCATTAGCTGTCTCCGCCAGATGGCAAGAGCATGGACTAAGATCAGGAGCCTACTGCATGCTGTTTATTTCCTTCCTTGCCCTGAAATCACAATTTATATACACATTATATATATATATAAATATATATATATTATTTGTACGTTTATTAACTGTTTTACTATATATTTGCTTGTTTACTATTCATCTTCTCACTAGAATATTTTCTCCAATGGGGACTTTATTCACCAGAGTATATATAGCCAGTGACTGGTAAAATAGCTCTTCTGGAATCGGCATCCCAGAATGTTTGTTAAATGTGTGAATGAATAAAAACAAACAAGGAATAAGTGGATGAATGTAACTCTCCTCACTCACCAAGCAGTTTTCTGATTCTGGCGGAGCTCTCATTTAGGAAAAGACAGAAACCCCATCAGAATGTCAGGAGTATGTCTGGTATTTCTCATAAAATTATAGCTTGTATTCCCAGGAGTGCCTTATTCTAATGTGTGGTTTTGTTAACATGGGTCCTGCATGCAGGGACAGCCCACCTCGGGGCACAATAAGAACTGAGTTTCTATCTAGACTAGAAAAATAGAGGTTAGATCTGGGCAGCATCCTCCTGCACCCTTAGAAGAGGTGCCCCTCCCTCCCAATCTCCAGTTTTATTTTCCACTTACAGTTTCTACCAGACCACCAGCAAAGTCTTTGTCATTGATACTAACACATGGTTTCTTAGGTTACTAGGTTAAATAAAATCTGCTGGAGCTAGAAAGATTTTTCTACATCGACTTTCATCTTTGCTGCTTAATTAAATCCTTCACCTGGGAAAAGAGCAATTTTTAGCCACCTTCCTTTCTGGGGCATCAGCATGAAAAACTGTGACTGTTGAAATACCAAAATGCCAGTTGTGCTTAATGTTTCAGGTGCAACAAGCCTGTTCTAGTCGGGATCCCCTACGTGGATAGATATGAACTGAGAATTGAAAATGACAGCAGAGGAGATTGAATCAGAGGAGTAAAATGAGCTCACACATCTGCTTCCCCTCTTTCCTCAATCCCTTAAAATGTCAGGAGAAATATCTTTTGGCAAGAACTTATTAATAACAGTCGTAGAAAATGAGAGACCATGCTATCAGAGACGCCAAAATCTGGGAAGTTTCCTAGGAAATAGCACTGAGTTGAGAACAATGAAGATGACCAGGGACCAAGCAGGCTCAGGAAAAAAGCAACTTTAGATGTAGGAGCACGAAGAGACATCGAACTCACAGCACGTTCATTGAGGAGCAGGAGGGGTCTCTGGTGGCTTGATTGCATTAATGACCCAAATTCTTCACCCCAACCTGTATCCATGAGACTTCGTGATTCCTCTTACCCCATCCCTAGTGTCTGGACTGGCCTCATGACTTGTTTGGCCCAATGAAATAAGGCAGACATGCCAAAAATGTAGAAGGAATTAAAACACACATCCACACACTGAAACACATGCGCAGATGTGAAAATCAAACAAGAAGCGGCACATCACCACCACATCAACAACAGCCTGTACGTCTTCAAAGTCAATACTTGATGAATGATGTCACACACACACATACATGCAAGTCTAGAACAAAATTCCAAATTTTACCAATATAAAATTATAGGTGGCAGACCAGGAAAGTAGAGCTAAGCGGAAGCATAGTAGGTTTTAAGAGGGTACTGAGAAACTATAGATAGTGATAAATATCATGACTATTTTAGATGTCTGTAGTAAACAAAAGAAAAATCAAAATGCATATCTATCTGTATCTACATATAAGTGTAAGTGTACGGTAAGGGTCTAGAGGAAACAGGAAACCACTAACAGTGGTCAACAGTGGTCACCTCTGGGCAAGGAGAGGAGGATTGGAGGCAGAATATGAAGGGCAACTTTCACCTAGAAAATTACCAATGTCAAATTATTGGAGTTTTTGACAGTGCAAGTATGATTAACTATATATGAAAGTAAAGATCAGGATTACTTTTTAATAAAGCATAGAAATGATACTTTACTTTCAATATCGAACAAAGCTCTTTTCACAGGTGGGAAAACTGGTAAAAAGCTATGTTTATTTTATTTCTATTTACTGTAGGATTATTTGTGCAAATGAAAAACTCTTACATCTGACTTTTAAATATCATTTTTATTGTTGTTTTATCCCCTTCTGCATCCTCACTCAACTCCTTCACTCTTTGTCTTAGACCAGGAGACATGATTACTCTTCTAGAAGACTCCAACGAAGACTGGTGGAAAGTAAGTTATTTCTCTTTCTCTAAAAAATAAATCATTTGGGCCTGACCTGTGGTGGCGCAGTGGATAAAGCGTCGACCTGGAAATGCTGAGGTTGCCGGTTTGAAACCCTGGGCTTGCCTGGTCAAGGCACATATGGGAGTTGATGCTTCCAGCTCCTCTCCCCTTCTCTTTCTCTGTCTCTCCTCTCTGTCTCTCTCTCTCTCTCCCTCTCCTCTCTAAAAATAAAAAAAGAATAAATAAAAAATAAATCATTTGGCCCTGGCCGGTTGGCTCAGCGGTATAGCGTCGGCCTGGCGTGCGGGGGGCCCGGGTTCGATTCCCGGCCAGGGCACATAGGAGAAGCGCCCATTTGCTTCTCCACCCCCCCCTTCCTCTCTGTCTCTCTCTTCCCCTCCCACAGCCAAGGCTCCATTGGAGCAAAGATGGCCCAGGCGCTGGGGATGGCTCCTTGGCCTCTGCCCCAGGTGCTAGAGTGGCTCTGGTCGCCACAGAGCGACGCCCCGGAGGGGCAGAGCATCGCCCCCTGGTGGGCAGAGCGTCGCCCCTGGTGGGCGTGCCGGGTAGATCCCGGTCGGGCGCATGCGGGAGTTTGTCTGACTGTCTCTCCCCGTTTTCAGCTTCAGAAAAATACAAAAATAAATAAATAAATAAATAAATAAATAAATAAATAAATAAATCATTCGGTTACTACAATGACAATGAAGGCTGTAGCTACCATGAATTGTGGATGCATGCCTCCTTTTTTCCTTCCAGGGGAAAATTGAAGACAGGATCGGCTTCTTTCCAGCCAACTTTGTTCAGCGAGTACAACAAAATGAGAAGATTTTTAGATGCGTCAGGACCTTCATTGGGTGTAAGGAACAGGGACAGATAACATTGAAGGAGAATCAGGTGAGTAAAGCACACCTACATATTCCAAGTATGACCAGAAGAAAGTAACAATCATTTTACCAAACATGGCAATAGCTATAAATCTGAAGGATGGAGTCACATTCCACGTATTCACTTTGAGAGAAAAATATACTTCCTCCAATAATATTGGTGTAGTAGGATCTAAACATGCAAAACTAACATGTCAGGAAGCTCATCTGGTGGGTTGTCCACAAGAGGAAATGTAGGCAGTGCCATGGTAGCAGGGTGAGGACACCTGGTTCCCATGCCGTTCTCTGAGGATCGCTGGCCTCTGATGTGGGCAGCTGCTCCAGCCTGGGCTCTAGGCTGGCTTCCACTGATACGTGTGGTTCATTTGTCACGGTCTCTTGGGAATAAGCAGTTGTTACTTGCTGCTGTATTCCACAGTTCACTGCATTTGTGTTCAGTCACAAAGACCCATGTTAAGTCTCCTTGTCCAGAGTCTAGGCTTCTGCCTGCTCACTGGAAACCATGACATTCCACGAGCAGGGACTATTTCAGACCCATGCGCTGGACATCTCCCTACATCTAATCTAGAGGCGTCTGGTGCCATCTTGCTCCAGGGCCACATTGACTATGGAGTTCACTATGATGACATTATTCTCCTGGGAAGTGAGGCTTGAACCCCCTGTACCTGTGTATCTTCAAGCTCCCTGCTCCCCCATCCCACTCCTGGAATGTTGACAGCGATAAAGACACACACAGCTCAGCTCTCTGTCCAGTGGAGAGGGGTGTCCCTCCTGCTCCTTCTGTAACTGTATCATCATGTAGACTAAAGAAATATGCTCAGAACTCCCAAGTTTGCTCTCGATATATCTGGGGATACTTTTGGAAATTAGACATTATTTTACCCCTTTGTAAAGTCTCACTGGACTTCAGACTCAGGTCCTGCTCACCACTCTCCTCCCAAGATAAATACGCAGAGGGAGAGGTGAAAATGAGGCCTGTGCCATGTTTTTACGATTGGGAACATATTGAATCAGATGGGATGTAGGGGCCTAAGCATCCTCACCACAGCCCACCACAGCCACCACTACCACGCAGGCCTGAATCCCAGATCCTACAGCACCAGAGGGCCCGTAGGACAGTTGACGGATCAGGAAGCAGTGTGCCAAAACCAGCATGGCAGACAAGATGGCCTCATGGCCTCCCAGAGGGGACCAGGAAGGAGAAGCCACAGCAGATGATGATAAATCCCTGGAACGTTGGCAACCAGACCCCCTCCCTTTGCTGAAGTAAGGGCACACCTAAGAGATAGAGATCTTCAAGTGTTGTGTTGCCATCTGTAATGATGGCTTTATAAACAGGGAAGGAGTATGTTAAGTATTAATGATATGGTGGTAGTGAAAATTTTATAGAGAAAAGAGAAAAAATGGGAATTTTGTTTAAGGGTTTTTTCTTTCCATTTAAATAACTTGCATAATTAAATTTTTAAAGACTAAATTTTAAAAGAATCAAAGTTAAAAATATGCAGTCTTATCTTTTGAGTCTAATAATGTAAAAGTACACAGGGTTGCTGTGACTTTCCTGGGTCTCAGTCTTGTACATACCCAGGCCATATACACATACACACACACACACACACACACTCACACTCACACAACACACCACCATGTCCCACCATTACCGCATTTAATTGCCATAGCTATTGCTTACAGAAATCCAAGTACCTCCATTTAGTGACTTGTGATTATTAAAATTTCTAATATACTTAAGAAATTAGACATTATTCTAATAATGGGCTCTGTGGTTTTATAGTTTTACTTGATATTGTCATTCTTCCCATTTACACAAATTGCTTACAAAGCATGCCCACTTTGGAACCAACTCCACTTTGCAAATGACACAACCTGTCCTTTACCTGCTGCCTTGTAAACAGAAAATATGTTTGAGCAGATCAAGAGCCATCAGTGTGCCAGCCTGAAGTACATCTGGCTTCAGATCTCCTGCTGCTTCATTTTCTGCCCAAAGTTGCTCCCTCTCCCTGAAGTTGGTGTCTGCCCAACACACCACTTGCCCACATGCTCCCTGAAGATAGCAGAAGCCATCATTCCTACAAAGAACAGTGGCATCTGAGAGACTCCCTTTACCAACAGCACCCCTGGGGCACCCCACCACCTCCCCTACCCCTGGCAGATTGCACAAACAACTCTGCCTCCCATAAAATATATGCAAAACTCTCGTGGTATTTTTTTATTATGATTATGATTATTTTGATTTTTATTATTTTATTCCTTTTTTGATTATGATGAGCTCTTTTGGGGTCTGCTTCATAAGAGAGACCCTTTTCTCTCCAGCCTCTGGTTCATATGGTAGGGGAGAACAAATTAATACTCTTCTGGACATTGTGACAATAACACTTATTGTAAGTGTCATCACTATTCTTAGTCATTATTTTAAAATGTCATACATAGATATTGCATAGTATTTATAAAGCTTATGCAGACCTGCAACATTTTATTTGAGATTTCATACATGCCCTGTGAATTTTATAGATCAGTTATTCACTATTTATATTTTATAAATGAAGGAACAAAGGCTCGTACAGGTCACCTGCCTTACTCAAGGGGGCAAAAACCTGGTAAGTGGACAGGCTGAAACTTATATATAGTCTTCAAGCTCCAGGTCAAAGCCTCCCACTAAGCCATCTGCCCTGGATAATTGGGAGCAAACCAAACAGTAAGGCACTATTTACTCACTATTTCCTTCACTTGGCTCCCAGGGAAGGCAAGGGTCCTAAGACCAGAGAGCCCCTTGAAAACAAATTCTTGCTCATTCAAACACCCTACTGAGTCTATCTTGATTCCAGGCAATGGAATCATCCTCATCAGACTGAGACCCCATCTCTATTGCCACACACACCCCACAAACCAAACACGCCCATTCCCTCCAGATCCCATGCCAACGCTTAAACTCCTCCAAGTTTACCCAGCTGTAATCCTTCTGTTTCAAAAATTTGGAAAGTCTTTCGAATAAAATGAATTCAGGAAGAATGTTTATCTTTATTGGCAAAGTGTTATTAAATCATTTTGCTAGCATGTTTGATTATTTTCCTCGAAATAATCTTGTGCATCCCTATTTGAGATTAAACATTGTTTTCATGTTATTAATACACAAATCAGTAAAACCAGAAGGCAAATTAAAATTTGCTCAAGTTGGTCAATTTGCAGAAGCAGAACATCTTCTCAATGATTTGTACACATTCCTTGGTCATAATCTTCCCCAAAATATATTATCTGGGAATGGGTTCCCACATGCATTCTCCACTCTCATGGTTGAACTGGTCATCTGTGGGTCAGATTAAGTTTTACAACCCAGCCTCTTCACTTAGGTATCTTTAAGACACATCATAGCATTTCGGCCTGAACCTGTAACCACATACTTCTGCACATAATTTCTTAGGCAAATGACCACCCCTGATACATGTCCAGCCTGGTGTTCCTTAACCTGTGGTCTTTGGACCACCTTAGAATCCCCTGGGAACTTGCTGAATATGCAGAGTCCTGACTCCACCCTAGACCTGTTGAAACCTAACCTTTCAGGGTCAAAGGCAGAGAGAATCCGTCTCTTTTACAAATTCCCCAGGTGTTTTGATCAGTTAATGGTTGAGAATAATCTTCATTCTTATGACCTCATTTTAAGTCTGACAGCAGTTCTGTGAGAACAGAAGGCATTTTTATTTCTATTACATATCAGCAAACTAAAGCCACGGGGGTGTCTTTATCGCTACACTAATTCACTTTTCAATCTTTGTCAATGTGACAACCAATTTCAAGGTCCGCCACTTGAAAGAAAATGTACATTTTAAAAATCTGCTGTTAAGAAAAAATGCTTTAAATTTGTCTCCTCTTTTAGTATCCTAAATTATTTCAGGTACAAAATTTCAAAACATGCTTGTTAATTGCGTGGAGTAGAATGTAGTCCGAGAACAAGGATGCGAGTGTCACACAGAAATGGACCCATATCCTATGTGGTTTAGACAGTCACCTGTGAATATCAACATTCTCATCTGTACAATTGGGATAGTAGCATCCTCCTTTTGATGTGGAGGTGAGGGTTCAATGTTATCACCTGCATAAAGCCCAACACAGTGCCTGGCCATGAGGACAGCTTAGCAAAGGTCATTTCCCTTGTCACCAACATCATTCAAAATTTAGCCTAAATGGGGAATTCATCTGCAGTGGCCGATGCCACCTCAAGTTACCTACTAAGCATCATAAAATAGTCAGTATGATATTTATATCCCTAAAAATATAAAGAGACAAATGGCCATTAGCAGGGAAATAGAAGAAATTTGATTCTGAAAATAAATGCAATGGGTCTCTGGTTAAATCACATTTCTGCCTCTGGGGTTAATTTGTCTCACAGTCATTATATTATTTTTTCACAGAGCCCTGGTTTCCGAGTAGAATTAAGTTACCCTTTTGTTGTGAACACAGCTAGAGTCTGCATTAACATTAGTGTGTTTCTTTTATTTTTGAAATTTTAAAATACCCTTATTAAATCAACTTTAAACACCATAGAAGTATTTTTTTAGTTCATTCTATAGTTCTGCCATCCCTATAGAACTGTTCTCATTGCTTCTATGTGTTCTCCTAGCAAGCTTTAAAGAAAAATAATCAGTTATTTCAGATTATAAAACTAAACTGCATTTATTTTGGGGAAAATTTGGAAAAGACTCCCAAAAAATATATATAATATAAAGAAGAAAATAAAGATTACAGGAAATATACCAAAGTGTTCATTAACATAATTTCTTACCAAATTTTCTTCTAATTCATACGTTGTTATCATGTTCTACTTGGTTCCCAACTTATTTTTTTAACTTAGTCACTAAATATTCATGAAAACACAGGTTTTTAACAGTTGCTAATAAACATGTCATATAAATCAGAGGCTGACAAACTATGACCCATGGATCAAATCTGTCCTGGTTTTCAAAAAGTTTATTAGAACGTAGACTCATACATGTAGTTTGTGACTGCTTTCACATTACAGTGGCCGAGTTGGGTCATTGCAACGGAGACAAAATGGCCTGAAAAGCCTAAAACATTTAACAGTTTGTCCTTTACAGAAAAAGTTTGCCGACCCCTAATCTAGATGTATAAGGATGTATTTAGGTATTCCCCATTGTTGGACATTCAGAGTGTTTATGTGTTTAACCTATTATCGATAACTGCAATGACTATCTTTAAACATAAATCTTCTTCATAACTCTGATTACTTCCTTAGGCTATAATTTAAAATTTACAGGAAAGCATATAAAAGATTTTTACAATTCTTGACACATATTACAAAATTGCCCCTAAAACAGTTGGTCTGATTTATACCCCACATCAACTGTTTATAAGAATATTCAGGTCACCACATCCTTACCAGAATTAAACGTTTGTATTTTTTATATCATTTGGTAGCTGAATAATAAATAATGTTTCATGTTAATCTGAATTTGCAGGATGGTTAGAGAGGTTGAAATTTTATTACATTTGTATTAGACATCATATTTCATTTATATAGTAATCCATTTGAGTATTTCACCTATTTTCGTACACTATTGAAAACGTTTTCTATCTTTTATTAATCTCTATAACTGTTCTACCACAGGTGGCCAGCATTTTCCAGTTTATCATTTGACTTCTAATCTTAATGCTTCTCCCTTCAGAAACTTTGATTGCACCATCTCCATTTTATCCTATTTCCCTGGGGATGTTCATTTCCTTATTGCTTTCCACTTTACCACTCTCCACTTCGTCCTAAGAGAATGGTTCAAGACACCCACTTCACTTCAGTTTCCTGGAGTTTCAGTTCAGGCTTTCGTTGCTCCTCACATAGATTTTAATTTAGCAATTTAGCATTGTTTCCTTGTAGTGCTTTCTTCCCGGTCAGCCCGCTGTTCTCTGCAGCATGATCTCTTTCTCTCTCATGACACCACCCTTCACCTCAAGACAGTCTGTCCTTAAAACTTCAAGGCCAAGTCTTCTTCAACCCACCACAGTCAATGTGTCTGAAGGAATAACTTCAGACATGTGCACATATTTTCTGCAATATTGTAATGTGTTATAGTAGCTGCCTTGATCCATCTGTCTTGTGGGAAGCACAATAACGGCCTCATGTCTTGATCCCCAAAACTTCTAATGGCACTTTAACAGGGCAAAAAGGACTCTGCAAATGTGGTTAACTTTAGGATCTTGAGGTGGGGGATTATCCTGGATTGTCCACGTGAGCCCTTTGTAATCACAGGAGTCTTTGTAAAAGGGACAGGAGGGTCAGAGTCAGATAAGCAGACTTGGTGATGGAAAGAGGGGTGGGAGAGAGAAATTTGAAGAAGTTACCCTATTTCCCCAAGTATAAGATGATCCCATGTATAAGACGCAGCTTAATTTTGGGGCCCAAAATTTGGGGGGGGGAATGTATTACATAAAGCTATTGAACTCAAGTTTTAGAAATCATAAAATTCATACAACTCCTTATCTGTAAGAAAAAGTGAGAAATGCAAGTAAAAATCTACAAAAGACTGTAAAGACACACCCAGTTTTTAGACCCCAAATTTTTCGCAAAAACATGCATCTTATACATGGGGGAATATGGTATGCTGCTGGCCTTGAAGATAGAGGAAGGGACCAAGAGCCAAGATACAGGTGGCCTCTAAAAGCTAAAGGCAAGGAAGCAGATTCACTCTTACAGCCTCCAGAAAAAGATGCTGCCTTATGGACAGCTGGATTTTAGAATTTCTGATCTCCAGAACTGCAAGGAAACTAATTTTAGTGTTGTCTCAAGCCACCAAATGTATGGTAGTTTGTAATAGCAGCCATAGGAAACTAATGCAAAGGGGACTTTGCAGATAGACTAAGATTATGGATGCTATGGTGGGAGGCATCTTAGACTGTTTTGGTTGGTCAAATCTAATTACTTGCACCCTTAACAGTGGTGAAATGCATCTGGCTGCACTCAGAGAGAAGCAGCAGAAGAGGGAAAAGAGAGATGAAATCAGAAATTAAGTGTGAGAAGGACTCAGCCCACCCTCACTGGATTTGAAGATGTAGGTAGGAGCCACAAGTTAGGAAATGCAGGTGGCATTTGAAGTTGAGAATGACCCCTGTCTGGCTGGCTGCCAGCAAGGAAACAGGCACCTCGGTCCTACAACCATAAGGAACTGAATTTGGCAACAACTTTAAATGAATCTGGAACTGGATTTTTTCCTAGAGAAATAGAAAGGAAAAGAAAGAAGAAAGAGGGCCCCATTCACTTCTTGATTTGGGCCTTGTGACCCCCAGAACAGAGAGAACTAGCAAAGCCCACCAAATAGCAGAGCTATGGAACTGTGATATAATAAACTGTGTTCTTTAAAGCCACTAAATTTGTGGTGATTTGTTACAACAACAAGAGCAAACTAATACGCATCTCAAGTTACAAAACTCAAATTGAGTCAACCTCAGAAAGTATATTTTATTCATATAATAAGAGATCTGGATTCAAGGACGTTCTTAGATTCATAAGTCAGCAAGCAGCCTGATTCCATGATCAGGGACCCAGATTCTTCCACCCTTCGACTGTGCCATCCTTAAAATAGCAGCTGCCTCCTCTCATGGTCAGAGATGGCTACAGCCACTTTGAGAATCCCTTCCAGACAAAGGAGAAAGATTTTTCTCCCTAGTCCATCTCTTTACGTGAGAAGAATATACACCTTCCTGTCCACGTTCGTTGGCTCAAACCGCTAAGAGATTCGCTAGCAAGGAGAATGGAAGCAGACTTGAACTACACTGCTCACAGAAATTAGGGGATAATTCATCGCCTCATATTTATTTTGAAATATCCCCTAATTTTTGTGAGCAGTATAACTAGGGTTTACCTGAATCATGATACATAGATACGGACAACAGACTAACAGCCAGGACTCTGCCTCCAGGGCAAAGAGCAGATATGATTGTAGTATCAACCAAGAGTGTCTGCCCCAAGCAATTTACGTATCCCAGAACAAGGTGTGATGGGTGCAGAGCCGAGGCTTCCCAGCTGGAAAGATGAGTGGATCAGTGTGGGTTCCGCTTAGGGTCCACTCAGGCGTATGCAGTTGTACTCAGTTGGAGGAGGAGGAGGAAGTATTAATAATTATGCATGACTCACACTAACTGCTGGTGTCTAAGAGGCATTTACCCAATGTGGGTCTGCGGGGTTGAGTTGGGATTTTCTTCTGTCACCATTGCTTTCCTCCTCTCCCAGCATTCTAAACTCCTGGAGTACGTGAAAAGCTACCTTCTGCTTCGTGTGTGACCTCCATGGTCTTTCTGTCTCCATTCCCACCCACTGTGTTTTACTTGTTGGGACCTTGACTCCCAGGAGACACTTGTGCCACCCCTAATTTGTCCTACTGGGAGGACCGCGGATTCTAACAAATGTAGAAGGAAAGACATTGGTTGGGAGGAGGGTTATGTGGGAAGGAAAAAGAATATTTTAGCTCCATCAGAAAGTAGAGCCCATAGTCATAGAGAAATGGCTGCATAGCAAAGAGCCCATAGTCATAGAGAAATGGCTGCCTGATTTCCAGCCCAGGGCAGCTGCTGAATCTCTGAGCCTGGGACAGACCTTGGAGGAGGAGATCTCTTTTAGGCTGGTAAATTTGTCCTGGGTACAGCAGCACAACTTGCTTCAGTCATCAGTTGAGTTCAGCACCAAAGGCTGTACAGCAGTTCCAATCAGCTTCTGAAATGGCCGTCAGTCTTGGCATTTAGTGTCAGGACATTTCTTCTCCATCCCCAACCCTGTATCTTTCCACAGGTATTTTGAGGGGAAGACTCAGTCCAAGAGTGCTAGGCAGAAAAACACCTGTTTCAATAAAATGACTTCTCATCTATTCCAAATGACCGCACATTTGAATGTTACTGAGTCTGGAGGCCAGGCAGGAACAACCTTCGATGATATTAGTATATGTGCTCCCAGAAGTGGGTTAGATGTAGGATGGTAGCCAGATGGGACTGGGCCGATAGGACCACTTAACCGTCAGGCAACAGAATTTGGTGAAACATAGGAGAAGCACAGGAGAAGCAGAGGGCCAGGGAGTGAGTCAGCAAGCAGGTATCAGGTAGAGATAAGAGCATGAAAAATCCAGTCCACTCCCATGGTCTTTAAGAATGAGGGAGTGGGCCCTGGCCGGTTGGCTCAGCGGTAGAGCGTTGGCCTGGCATGAGGGGGGACCCGGGTTCAATTCCCGGCCAGGGCACATAGGAGAAGTGCCCATTTGCTTCTCCACCCCCCCCTCCTTCCTCTCTGTCTCTCTCTTCCCCTCCCACAGCCAAGGCTCCATTGGAGCAAAGATGGCCCGGGCGCTGGGGATGGCTCCTTGGCCTCTGCCCCAGGCGCTACAGTGGCTCTGGTTGCGGCAGAGCGATGCCAGGAGGGGCAGAGCATCACCCCCTGGTGGGCAGAGCGTCGCCCCCTGGTGGGCGTGCCGGGTGGGTCCCGGTCGGGCGCATGCGGGAGTCTGTCTGACTGTCTCTCCCCGTTTCCAGCTTCAGAAAAATACAAAAAAAAAAAAAAAAAAAAAAAGAATGAGGGAGTGTAAGCACAGGAGGGTAATAGAGCTACAAATGCAGAAGCTGAAGCAGAAACAGGATGAGTGGTATTGAAATAGTAGTAGTAGTAGTAGTAGTAGTAGTAATAACAACAACAACAACAATATAGACTAAGAGATCAAAGATTGACTGCTAAGTGTTAAAGGTAAACTACCAAGTTGAACTTGTAACCCAGAAGGAGTCTAGGTTCTGGGACATGAGATTGGGAAAAAATAGGGTAAGTCTTTTAAGATAGAAAACCATAAATTGTGTCTGTTTCATATTAGAAATGCAAAGTCTCTGAGTGACGCTGAGGGCTGGTTGTAGCAGGGCTTGAGAGTCAGGGAAGCACCGGGCTGGCTGGAGATGGTGTGCTGAGCGTGTGGGGCGCCTCTGCTCTGTCTCCGCTCCGCCCACCTGGGTACCGAGATGCCCGGCTCACCACGGCTACACACGTGTCAAAGTCAGGTCCGCACCACTGTCGCAGGTTGGGTGGACAGGTCAGGATTGGTCAGCAGTGGGAAGAAAATTAATTCTGCCTTTGGAAGTCTTCTGAGTATAGAGCGAGAGGGAGAGAAGAAAGAGAGAGGGAGGGAGAGAGGGAGGGAAGGAGGGAGGGAGGGAGGGAGGGAGGGAGGGAGGGAAGGAGGGAGGGAGAGAAAGAGAGAGAAAGAAAGAAAGAAAGAAAGGAAGGAAGGAAGGAAGGAAGGAAGGAAGGAAGGAAGGAAGGAAGGAAGGAAGGAAGGAAGGAAGGAAGGAAGGAAGGAAGGAAAAAGGGAAAAAGGGAAAAAGGAGAGAGGCAAGGATGACAAAGGTAATAAAAGAAGAGGAGGGGAGGGGAGAAGAGAGGAGGGGGGAAAGAACTGCCTTAAATAAATCTGACTCTCTTCTTCCTCCACCTAAAATCCTTTAACACCCAGCTGTGATTGATGCCATCATTCACTTCTGCTCTTTTCTCATGTTGCAGGGCCCTGACTTTTTTTTTCTCTTGTCTATCTGTCCCTTCCATGACTCAGGTAAATCCTAAGTGAATTATTTAGTGGGTCCTGTTCTCCTTCCTGTTGATTATTTTAGCAGTTGGCTTGTGACCCAGTTCCAGTCAATGAGATAGATCAGAGGTCAGCTAAGGGACCTGGCAGGGCTGCGCATGGCTTGCATGCCCCCATGTTCTTGACCCTGGCAGCCTTTATCTCACACCATTCACCACTTGCCCCTCTACACTGTTCCAGAAGTCATTCCAGAGTGCCACAAAGTTACCCACTAGGCTAGATCAGATTGCCACACATTTTCACATTGACACCTTAAACTTTACTCACGAATTAGTTCAAAAAAAAAATAGTTATTTATCTTGTCGGTCAGTTTACTGAGTGTTGTTCACCGGATGATCAGTGATTAAAACAGCATGGCCCTTGCACTCAGCACTCACAGAATTGCTCATTGAGAAGTCTTTCTACCCAGTTCTGCTCAATAAGCAATATAAGAGCAGGAATCTGCCTTCACTGTTTCCCAGCTTCTGGAATGGTCTCTAGCACACAGTAGGAACTCAATAAAAATTTGTTGAATGAATGGAAGCAGGGAACGAAGGGTCTTGAGACAACTGAGGCATGCCTGATGAGTTAAACATTTGCTGGGATAATAAACCAGCCAGTTTGTCTGGGACAGAGGCATTTCTAGGATGGGGGACCTCCAGTGTTCACATCAAGAAAGTCCTGGGCAAACTAAGACAAGTGGTCTCCCTCTCTGTGACCCTTCAACCCTCACCTCCCACCCTTTTCTGCCCATAATTAGCCTTCTCAGCCAGCCTCCCAGCCCACCTCTGAATGACAGGCACCGTTCCCAGCTCCAGCACTGCTTCCTAAAGTGCCACATCCTCAAGTTCAGCTTGACCCTCACTTGCCAAGCTGAATCTCAGAAAACATTCATCATCTGGACCTAGTTCCACACCCAGGGTCCCGCCTAATTGTTCACCCAGCTTCATTCTCGCAGAGCCACAGTGTCCCACCCTGACACACCCTTTCCCAAGGTGACGCCCCGCCGCCCTCAGTCAGCACTGATTCAAGCCGCGGGCTCTAGTGCCGTCCTTGTTGACCCTTGGCTTTTTGTTTCCTTGGCATTCAGATCTGCCTGACTGCTGAAGAGGAGCAAGAAGGCTTCATCAGGGTCCTCTGCGGGAAGAAGAGAGGCCTGGTCCCCCTGGACGTCCTAGAGAACGTCTGATTGCCGGCCCCTCCTCCTTACGTAGCAGGCAAGTTCTGCAACGCCTCATCTCACACTGTGTCAACCCAGAGGAGCTGTCCCATTGACCCGGCCACCCAGGAAACAGTGAGACCAGACTCAAGGATCTGAGACTGTGGAGTGACAGCCACAGGACAGAGGGAACCTCACACGGCATCTTCAAGCTGCCGAGGTTGGGGTTGAGGCAGAGCTGGGGACCCCACCTGGCGGCAAGAGCCGGGCAGCGACCACAGCTGTCCCCCAGGACTCAACCCCCTCCCTGTCCACGTGGCGTCAGTTCACCCACCGGAGTGGACTCTGGTCTGCAGTGTGGTCCCAGGGCGAGGTTCAGATCCATGTAGCCAAGTGTGATTCTGTTCTGATTCCAGACCTTTGTTCTCAATACCGACCAGTGAGCGTCATCACATCTGAGACCCCAAGCACTCCTTCTGCGGAGCCTCGGGGAGTCCTATTTCCTAGCCCCCAATGTTCCGGGGCTCCCCTGGGCCCCTTCACTTTGTGATTGTGCCGTCCCTGTTGTCTGCTAAGTTAAGTCCTAGTGGTGTGCATTACATGCAAGAGCTAAGTTGATGTGGCACCAACTGCAAAGACCTGGCCTTCCCAAAGATGGCTGACACGCAGTCCCTGCTGCTGCTCTAGTGACTGACAGGTGACAGAGCAGGACAGGAGGCACAGATACAAAGGGCAGAGTGGGGATAAGGTAGGGCAGAGGGTCCTTATTTACTGAAGATGAGACAGCCTTTCAGTAATGAAGTCCTTTCCCCGAGGAGAGGGAGCCAGGGAAGAGAACATGGCCAAAAGCCTCCATGAAATGCTTCATTTTCATTCACACCTTCAGTATTAGGGGGACATCGTTCCATCATGCCATCTTGTAGGACTCCCTCTTGGAGGCTGAATCCACCCGGCAAAGGACCGGAGACATGGAGGAGATCCAACAGCATCTTAGGAGAAAAGTAGACAAATTGGAATCCCTTCTTCTGTAGGCTGGTATATTATACCCTAGCAGATTGGAAAATGGAAAAGAAAACCTTTCATGCTTCAGCCTCTGAAGGCAGAGGAACTTGGGTCCTATTTAGCATCAACTAGGGGAGTCTCTGTTACTCTGTACTTGTTCTAATGTTTACAAGAACGCAATATACTGTGATGCCTTCCTCCTCATCCAAACTTGCATCCTGTTCCTCATTCACATGGCTAAACTTCCATTCACAATGATGTTGGAATCAATGTCAGTTTGATTTATTCTGTTGCGGAGCAATAAAACCATTAGAACAATTGGGTTTTTCTAAAGACTTAAATGGATGCGTCCCGTGCATGTTAGCATCATTGGGAAACCAAAGCCTCATTAGTCTCCATTTATTTCCTTCGTTACCACTCAGCGTGAAGTTGGGAGCTGAAATCGGATGGTTGCTGGTTTCACAGTAGTTTGGATGCCTTACCCTCATTTTAAAGCCAGCCTCCAGAATGCCCCTCCGTATCTGACACCACGTGCAAAACTGTGTGCACAGAGACAGATGGGTTCTTTGAGCGCCAGGTTGGGTAATGTGACTGCCATTCTATAACATGGAATGCCCTAGTACCAACGCTCTTTGCCTCTAATTCCATATTCCATTTAATAAAAAACAACACAGTGGCTGGAAGGAGCCTAGGAAACAAACGTGTGTCTTGATCTCTTCTTTCTGGCGGAATGTCCCCTGAAGCTCTTTGTTAAGGTGGTGTCACCTATGCAAATTTAATTCACACTCAAAAATCAGTTTGCCTCTGGAAGTTGAATAGGGGGCGATCCCCCAATGATCCCTTCCTCCTGGTATTCTTGCCTTTGTGTAGCCTACTGCCACTGGGATATCTGAGGCTAGGTCAAAAAGTCCTTACAGCTCCTGCCTTGATCTCTTAGAACAGTAACTCTGGGACCCTGAGCCACCACAGAAGTATGTCTACTCTGAAGCCACCGTGCAGGAGGGGCCCAGCGGAGAGACCACACATTTCTACAGTTGAAGTCATGGAGCAGAGGAAGTCAGTCCCGCTGAGCCTTGCCCATAGTATAGATTTATGAGCAAGATAAATACGGTTAGGCTTTTTTTTAAGTTACTAAGTTTTGGAGTGACTTTTTTATATATATACAGAAATAGATAACTGGAACAGGGACTTTGTAATTTGAGCCAACATTAAAAAGGAGAACACGTACTCTTTCTGCACAATGAGGCCCCAAAGTTTTTGCAGACATCAGTGACCCTATGAATGCAAGAGAACTAGTGTGCCTTAAAGATCTGGTCATCCAGAGAGCAGAGAAAGGGGAGATGTCCCTCATGGCACAGAGAGCTGCAGATGCTTACACACACACACACACACACACACACACACACGCATGCACACAGACAAACACACATTTCAGGAGCCATAGCACTTTTTCTCCTGCCTGTCTGCAGAAAGAGGGAGAACAGGACAACTATGACCTACCAAATCTTGAAGGTTTCCATGACCCAAGAAATGACCGGAAGAAGAAAGGCCACAGTTCTGGAAGAGAGATGAGATGAAGGACTCCGGAGACACTCTGGTGAGGGGGCAGGGAAGGAGAGGAGAGAGGAGAGTGCTGATATAAAGAAGAACAAAGGGCCCAGGGGTGTCCCCCGCAGTGGGAGGGAGCAGGCTGGTGCCCCTCCCCTCCTGCCCCGCCCACAGCAGAGGGGCGGCGTGACAACGCTTCACCACCAGGGCTGTGGGACGTGAATTCAAGCGTGGTGGGTTTGAACTAAAGAACTGATTGAACCTTCCTCAGACTCCAGAAGGGGAAGCTAGAACTTCTTGTGCATCCATCACCAGCACAGTGAGGCCCCTTTAGTGTGGGCAGTGAGGCTGTAGAGAACCCGTGTGTAGCTGTCCAGAGGGCTACCGATAGTGCTGTTTGCACAGGTCATTGTAACTCCTCAACTCTACACACACACACACACACACACACACACACACACCCTTCCAGCAGAGAGTCCAGCATCTGGGCTACATATTCAAAGCAGCCAGTGGGGTGGTACATAAGTGCGAGCTGATTAGAGTTGGCCCTCTTTGCTATTAAAGAAAGAAAAATAAAATCCATGAAAAGTTTACAACATATGTAAATAGCCTTACAATAAGTCCTGCTAAAAGTTAAAAAAATTAAATAAAATTAAAAAACACTACGAATGTCTAAAAGCAGGTCCAGGTCACTGGCTGCTTCAAGGAGGAGAGCTCAGAAGGAAACTACTGGTCAACCCCAACCTGGAGTAAGGCTCATGCAGCTGTGAAAAATTGTGTGCTCAAATAGAAGCTTGGATTTAAATAAAGCAAACTAGACTTCTTCACTCAAGACTTCCCAGAGCCTATAATTTGCTCGTTTTCATGGTGAATCTATAAGAGGGGATTTAGAACCATAGAACAACTAATAACACCAGTTAGTACATTCCAAGGAATATAGTTTAGAAAATGCTGCAGCAGAGAATTCTCATATAGTATTGTATCCACCTCATAGCTCCAATGCTCCCTAATAGCCTCTCTCTTCCTCCATCTCACTAAGATGCCTGTGAAATATTGAAAAGGACAACAGTGTACAATCATAGTAAAAAAAAAAATGAAGGCTAAAAGACAATCTACCCTGGAATGTGAGTCTGTAGCGAGTAGGAGAAAGTGGGAATCTGTGACCCCAAGGGGTGAAAAATATACTGGGACCAGTAGCTGTAGCTTGCTCTGATAGTTTAGCAAATACTGACCAGCAGGACATATGCTGGTACAAATCTGCGAATAAAAGAATATTCAGCATTGCCCAAAACAGCATCCTCAGGAAGCTGCGTGAGCAGGTGTATTCCACAGAGCTATCACAAAACAGAACCCTGACCAACAACAGGGACAAAAAATTATAACTAGTATAATGACATTCTGTAACGGTCACTGAGACTCGGCTCAGTTGCCATTCTGTTGTGCGTTTTGTACACCTGGTGTTTTTGACCCTTAGAACAATTTTTTTCCTTCAGCTTCCTAATAGCAGTTTTAAACAGTCCTTAATCTTCCCGTGGGTAGTAGCAATTTGGAACTGTACTTTGAAATGTTAATACATAATGGCAATTTATTTTATAGTTTCTTTTGATAAATAAAATAATGGCAGATATTTTTATCGTCACATCATCAAGTTTAAATACTGTTGATTATCTGCCATGTCTTCATGAAAGTCAGGATGTGCTCAAGTCCTGAAAATACACCCGGGTAAAGTATAATACCTGTTTCCAAGAAAAAATGGTAGGTCATCTTTAGATTTCCTCGCTGGCCTCATTTATTCAATTCCTCAGGTTAATCCCCAGATCCTGTCTTTTTTCTATGCATGGCAATATTTTTCTTTGTCTATCTTCTCCTTTTAAACCAGCTTTTTGAAGATTATGTGCTTAGTTCATTTACTTTCATTCTTCGTTACAGTTTAAAAAAAAAAATCATCCAAGGTTATGAATTTTCCTCTGACTTTAGCTTTGACCCTATTAAAGTGTTTCCACTTTCATTCATTTATCAATACTCTGTTGTTGCTGTTTTGATTTTTTTCTCTTAAATATTTTATTTCATGTGTGTTTAAAATCATTATGTGTTGTGGTCGAGAAAATGTGGTTGATGTTGGTTGCTGCTTCAAGGAATTAATTGCCATTTTATTTTGTGCTTTAATATATGAGTAATCTTTATTAAATGTTCAATGTGTGTTGATGGAAAAGAAAAGTCATGTCTGCAGTGTATAAAGAAAATATGTATTTACTAAATAAATGCTTAAAGTATTCAGGTCATCTATATTCTCACTTGTTTTTGCTAATGTACTTTCTCAGAGACAAAGAGCTCAAGACCGAGCAACAGGGGGACTGAAATGAGAGACACCTTGCAAGGACCTCCAATCGCTTCTTTAGTGCCAGTTCATGGAGGAAGGAAATGCTGACCAGTGCTCTCCACCACAGCTTCCCCTCCCACATTTAGGATAAATCAGCAAGGCCATTTTCTAAATAAACACTCTCTTTCATTCCCTGGAGTAAACTAAAGAAACTGCTTTTGAAGTGAAGCAGTTCCAAAATTATTCTTGGAAACCTTCAATACTGAGTCAGGGAGCTTTTATAGAGAAAATATACAGTGAAATCAGCAATCACTGTTGACTGAGGACCACATTACAGCTCCAGTGTGTGCTACTTACACACTGGTAAGGGAGAAAAAATCACATAATGAACGGATGAAATGTATTCACACCAAAGAATTTAAACCTGAACGTGGTGTATCACAAGCCACTGGTTTCAGCCATAGCTTTTCCTTTGGTCAATATGATATTTAGAATTTTTACAGTGAAATAAACAACTATTTGTTGGGGCTTACTGGGAAAGACTAATCAAATGAGCAATACCAAAAATGTATGATTAGTGCTACAATAGAGAAAGAACAGTGAACCATAAGACTATACAGGAACTATACTGGTCTCATAAGGAACAAGACCTACAAAAGTTTAAAGCTCTAATGACAAAAAAAAAAACTGTTCTCATTTTTCAAAAAGGTCATTTTAGGCTGGAGATGGTCAAAGTTTTCAGCTCTCTCTCTTTCATTATTTCCCTAACATTTGAAGCACTTCAATTTTACTAGAATTTATGGTTGATGAGGGAGGATATTATGTGGGGATGATGTGAAGTTAGATTTTTGTGGAGGTAAGGCAAGTCATTTTATTTTTTTAGTATAGATGCTTCCAGCACTGTGCTTCCTCTTCATGCTGCTTTGCTGAACGTTTGATCAATGTTAGCAGTATTAGAAGAAGATTGGATGGGAAACAGAGGAGATGATGAGGAGGGGATGGGGTTGGCTGAGAACATAGGGGTAGAGGAGAATGTTGATTACTTCTCTATGCTTTATTTCATTCCAAAAGAGTTTAGTTTCATAGCTCAGTTCCAGAGAAATAGCCCAAGGAGTATGGGCTATTCAGGTAAGATCTCATTCATTCCACATCAATCCTGATGTTTAGGACCCCAGAAAAAAAAATTAATTCATAGACTAATAAAAGTTAAAACATCATCAAAATAGAAACAGATATACAGACTTCTTCACTACAGG
Source organism: Saccopteryx bilineata (assembly GCF_036850765.1). Taxonomy (NCBI): domain Eukaryota; kingdom Metazoa; phylum Chordata; class Mammalia; order Chiroptera; family Emballonuridae; genus Saccopteryx; species Saccopteryx bilineata. Next base: position 15,424,927 of record NC_089499.1, on the reverse strand, counting down.
GAAAACAAGGGTTCTGTTTGTTTGTTTTTTTAAATCACAGACATCCTGTGATTTGGGTCAGATTCTTATACTCGTGGTGAAACTGACAAGAGCCTTTCTGCTATAAAGAAGTCAGAAGCATAAAACTGCTCACCCCCACTGCTTTAAAAGTTGCTTTTCCGGCCCTGGCCGGTTGGCTCAGCGGTAGAGCGTCGGCCTGGCGTGTGGGGGACTCTGGTTCGATTCCTGGCCAGGGCACATAGGAGAAGTGCCCATTTGCTTCTCCACCCCCCTCTCCTTCCTCTCTGTCTCTCTCTTCCCCTCCCGCAGCCAAGGCTCCATTGGAGCAAAGATGGCCCGGGCGCTGGGGATGGCTCCTTGGCCTCTGCCCCAGGCGCTAGAGTGGCTCTGGTCGCGGCAGAGCGACGCCCCGGAGGGGCAGAGCATCGCCCCCTGGTGGGCAGAGCGTCGCCCCTGGTGGGCGTGCCGGGTGGATCCTAGTCGGGCGCATGCGGGAGTCTGTCTGACTGTCTCTCCCTGTTTCCAGCTTCAGAAAAATACAAAAAAAAAAAAAAGTTGCTTTTCCCTCCTTCAGCCATAGAGAAAAAAGTTCAAATCTTGAATATTCAGAAATTAGTTTCATAGAATCCATAAGTCTTGCACACATGTGATATTAAACCCCTAACATTCGATGCAAAGCAGCACCTGAGCCAGTACTGGAAATAAAGACCTCTGTGGGCTTTGAGGCCCAAGAAATGTTACTTGTACTCACAAGATCAGCTACCTGAGGAGAACCATGTGATCTTGGGGAAAAGGCAGGGGTGAGGGGTGGACAGTGCGGACAGGAGGACAGCAGTGGGAAGCAGAGCTGGACTCAGATGAGATTTCCAGCAATCTTGGTGTGGGGATGGAGGAATGTCTGGCATTAAAGAATCACTAGCACAGTAGCAAGACTGAGCAGGCTCTAGTATTCACAGCTCTAGGGAAGGTGTCTGCTGAAAAACAAATCCTGTAAGAGCCCTTGGTTTGGAATGTGAGACCCTCAAGGGACCAGCTGAAGTAGCAACAGACTGATGCTAACCTGGCTTTTAAGGAAGGTGGGTCCTGTTACTTGCAGGGTTATAGTTTTGTTGATGGAGCCTGCAAGCTGGATCCCACCTGAGTCTCCTTGAACCCTAGAAGAGAAGTCTTGGGCCCTAGCCCAACGAGATTCATTTAGGATTTCAGACCTCCATGACTGTAAGGTAATAAACTTGTATTGCTTAAGCCAATAAAAGTGTGGTCATTTCTTATAGCACCAATAGGAAACACAGTGTCACAATGCCACTTGAGAAGGTGAAGAGATGATGGGAGGAATCTAACTGGACCCCGTGGTTGTGTGTTAAGAATATTGCCAAAGAGAACAAAAGCCTGAAAACACAGATCAGGGCCAAAGAAACAGATCCAAAATTCAGAAAAAGCCAAGCAAAGATGATAAGGAAAAAAATCCAATAGCATGGAAGTAATATATATATAACCTATATTATATATATATAACCTAGATTACATATCATATATTATAGATATTATATAGAGAGATATTTTATATCTATATAGATATAGATATAGGTAGAGATATAGATATAGATATAGATATAGATATAGATATAGATATAGATATAGATATAGATATAGATATGATATAAGTAGTAGTGTGGACAGCTATTATTTCTTCCCTGGGAAATACTAACGTAGTACACCAAGCTAGCCTCTAGGGATGAGAAAAGTGAGGAGAGATGGCTGAGTTTGGCCAGCAGGACTGCATCCGAGAGATGCAGGCATTCACACACACATTCTCAGGTGAGACTGACCCTTCCCCTGATAAAGGTGATAGCAGTTTTTCTGGTCTTTAATTTCAAAGCTATTCCTTCCTCGTTTTTTACACAAAAAGCGAAGTCTCGTTGCCTAGATTTCTCTCTTCTTACATCTATCTCTCTTTAACCCTTTCATCCTCCAGTGACTCTATCCCCACCACCACCACCCGCACCCAAGACTACAACTCAGTGCCCATAGAAATGATCCGGCCTCCTTAAGGAAATAGCACCTCTCTTGTGTCTTGCCAATTTCGTATCCCCAATAGATGCGTGTCAATGATTTGTTTTTCCTCCTCCCGGTTTCCATTTCTCCTGGAAGGGAAGGGTGAATTTTGGTCTCAGTGACCTCTGTTCCTGCATGATAAGGGAACAGAGGCAAAGATGAGCTCTGGGGCAAAATGATAAGGAAATTGTTAAATAACGAGCATTTCCACCCCCCGGATGCAATTTGTCTTTCAAATACACTTTATATCTCAAGACAGATCAATCACTAACACAGCAACAAGTAATTTACAAAGCACGGAGAAAAGTAATACCTAATCATGAGAGGATTGTGGGAAATAAAGAAACTATAACACATTTGGGATGATTTAGACAGCGATGAAAAACATCAAGAAGAGAATATACCCCAAGGACACCATAGAACGGCTCGAAAAGGAGAAATGCACCCCCATGTTTGTGGCAGCATTGTTCACAATAGCGAAGATCTGGAAACAGCCCAAGTGTCCGTCAGAGGACGAGTGGATTAAAAAGCTTTGGTACATATATACTATGGAATACTACTCAGCCATAAGAAATGATGACATCGGATCATTTACAATAACATGAATGGACCTTAATAACATTATATGGAGTGAAATAAGTAAATCAGAAAAAAAACTAAGAACTATATGAATCCATACATAGAAGGGACATAAAAATGAGACTCAGAGACATGAACAAGATTGTGATGGCAACAGGGATGGGGGTGGGGGGAGGGGGGAGGGGGTGAAGAAGGAGAGAAGGGGTGGGGGAGGGGCACAAAGAAAACCAGATAGAAGGTGACAGAAAACAATTTAACTTTGGGGGAGTGGTATACAGCACAATCAAATGTCAAAATAATCTAGAGATGTTTTCTCTCAACATATGTACCCTGATTTATCAATGTCACTGCATTAAATTTAATAAAAAAGAAGAAAAGAAAAGCATCAAGAAGAGGCTTATGGGACAGCAAGAAATCCAGGTGAAATCAATATTCCGTCAAGGTTGGGGTGGAAACAGGGTTCGTACTGGGAGAGCCAACACTGAAGGGTAGGCACTCTTAGGAACAGGAGAGGAAACAGGCTAGGAACGAGGGCAGCCGTGCCCAAGTGGCAGAGTCTATTGCCATATAGGGCAACAACAAGGGACCCAGGCAGCGCAGCGAGGTCAGCCAGCCTGCTTGGCAGCATCGCCCTGGCCCCACCGTGTGCTCACAGCGCCCCCACCACTGCAAAGCCTTTTTTGGCGGTGACTCTTCAGAGCCCCTTAAAACCGTTACCATCTTTCTAAAGCATCACATTCCTCCTGTTGGCTCTCTGCCCCAAACCCTCAGTGGCTCCCCAGATTTAAAGAAGCCAGCCCGGCCTCTGCAATGGAATCTTCTCCACTGGCCCCGACCAAGTTCAGCAGCTCTAAAACTGCTTAGCCCCAACGAGAACCACTCCACTGACCCCTATCACTTCACGTTTGACGGGAGGGAATTTTAAAAATTTATTTCAGTGAAGAGCCTCTAAATTCCTTGCTAGGCTGGATTTCCTTGAAAAAGGAAATCACCATCTTCTGTGATAAGTTCAGAGCACCAAGGAGTACTGGCATCATCAGAAAAATCCCCAGCCCTGTCCGTCGTGACTAGCACATTCTTCCATCTCTTAGTATCTCCCGGTTGTGGCATCAGATGACCAAGACCTCTGACCTAGAGCAGGTTGAATCAGTCAGCAAAGCCCATCAAGATAGCTATCAAGGTCAAGCCCTGGACTAGAGATTGAGTTTTGTCGTGTTCTTGGCAGGCAATGCAGCGCCGGCCCCAGTCACAAGGTGGGGGGTGACGTTACAGATCCATCGCCACCTCCAGGAAAACAACCTGAAGGGCATTTGATGGCGGGGCTGCCCCCACAAGGCCCCTTTGTGCCTCTCCCGCTCCCCATCTCCACTGCTGTTATTGAGACAGCTCGAGTCAGGTGCAGAGTGGGGAGAAGAATAGGGATTATTTACATTGTATGATTTTAAGTCTCCAGCTATGAATGATGGTAAAAGTAGAGTGTATTGAGTGAGTCGGTGTCTTAGATTATCTCAGACTTGCCGTAGCCTCCAGAAGGAGGGACTGTGAGACTTGCTCAGATGTCCCAACAAATCATCCCAGTCCCCATGCAGTTTAGTGACAGGCATGAGCTCTGCACTCAGATGGCTGGGCTCCAGCCTGGCTCAACACTCACCCGCTGTGGGAACTTACAAACCCTTTCCACAGCCGTAAAATAAATACCAGTATTAGTCTGTTCTCCTTGCCCAAGCCTATCTCTGCTTCATTTATTCATTTATTTTGTGTGGTTTTTTTTATTCCACATGTAAGTGAAATTATATGAATTTGTCTTCCTCTGTCTGACTTATTTTACTTAGCATAATACCCTCAAGGTTCATTTACGTTGTTGCAAATGGTAAGATTTCTTTCTTTTTGATGGCTGAGGAATAATCCATTGCATATATGTACCACAGCTCCTTTACCCAATCATCTCTCAGTGGACACTTAGCTTGCTTTCATACTTTGGCTGTTGTAAATAACGCTGCCAGACGGCAGGGGTGTTGGGGGCTGGGTGAAAAAGGCGAAGGGAATGAAGAAGCACAAATGGGCAGTTACAAAATAGTCAGGAGATGTGTAAAGTCCAGCATGGGGAATATAGTTTATAATGTTTAACAACTATGTATGGGGTCAGGTGGGTACTAGATTAATCAGGAGATCACTTCATAAGTTATATAAATGCCTAACCACTATGCTGTACACCTAAAACTATATAATATTGAATGTCAATTATAATTGAAAAAAATAATAAATAATATTTAAAAAACAAATAATGTCCATTTCAAGGGGTCGTTTAAAGAATTAAATAGAAAAATCTTAGCATAGTTATAGCATATAGTAACGACTCAATACAATGTATCCATAAATGTACATCATGCATATGGCAAGAAAAACTTCTCTGAACCTACTTCCCATTACATACAAAAGCTCTCTGGCTGTCTCTGCCCAGCCAGAACTCATTCTGTTTTGTAAGGTAGCTGTTTGCTTGTCTTTCTCTCTCTTTTCCTTCTCTATTTGTCTCTTTCTCTCTCATACTTGATTTTAAGCAAGTTAAAGGGAGGGATTAATCTTTTTCACAGTTTCAAGCAACACACATTGGTGGAATGTTTTTGCTGAATCTCTCTATTTTCCTTGTACCCTACACAGTTTTCCACTGATAGTGAATGTTCAATAACTAATTTGGAGATAAAACTGAATTTTTCTCCAAAATAGAGGTGTCACCTGGAATCTTTCCAACCTCTGAAATCTAGAGAAGGTTACTTGGGAGTCTGTAGTCTGTAGTCTCATAAAGTCTAAAGCCTCCATGTAAATCAGAAATGCCCCTATGGAAAATAGGAGGGAGGTTTCTTCAAAAAATTAAAAATAGAACTACCATATGATCCAGAAATCCCACTACTTGGAATATATTCAAAGGAAATAAAAACAGAACCGCAAGGAGATATCTGCACTCCCGTGTTCGTTGAAGCATTATTCAAAATAATCAAGATACAGAAACAACCCAAGGGCCCATCAGTGGATGAATGGATAAAGAAGTTGTGACAAACAATGGGATATTATTCAACCATTTGCAACATGGATGGACATTGCAAGCATTATGCTAAATGACATAAGTCAGACAGAGAAAGATAAATACTGTATGGTATCACTTAGACGTGAAATATTTTTAAAAAGTCAAACACTTAGGGAGTAGAGAAGTAGTTTCCAGGGGCTGGGAGGGGAAGTAGGGAGAGGTTGGTAAAAAGGAACAAACTAAGCTATAAGTGAATAAGATCTGAGGATCTAATATACAACATAGTGATTATAGTGGATAACTATATTGTACAATTGAAATATGCTGAGAGTAAAGCTTAAATGTTCTCACTAAAAAAAAAAAAACAGGAAAAGAAAAAATATATGTGAGTGATGGATATGTCAACTAGACTGGGAGAATCTTTTCATAACGTATATGTATATCAAATCATCATAATGTACACTTTAAATATCTTACAATTTATTTTTCAATTATGTCTCAATAAAATTGAAAAATAAAAAAAAAACTAAAGAAAATTATGTAACCAGTCTCGGTTATGTTTTAATCATCTTATTTACTTATCAACTCCAATCTCTAACTAGCTAATTAATTAATTAAATCTCCATCACAATCGCTAGAAATTCCCAAACACTTATGTTTTCCTGGGTCCCCTTTGCCTCCCTGTTCCTAGTCCCTTGAAAAGTGTCTCTTTCTATTTCCGCTGGATGTAAAACTCAGGCTTCTCACCATTGTTTATAAGAAATCCACTCCCATAAATCATATGCTGAGTTCAGTAGACTTGCCCCAATGAGGTCAGTAAGAGGTCCAGGAGGAGTCCTAGCACATGGGTTTCCACCAACGCACTCTCCCCCCTCCCTCCCTGCTCCTCTCTGCTTCCCCCCACCCAGCTGCCAGAAACTCCACACTTGCATCCTTCTTTTAGGAGAGCCAACTGTTTCTCTTCAGCTTCCTCATTCACTTTGCACATCCAAATGCACCAAAATGCTCAACAGGGCGAGAGTACCCCTTCTGACAAGACCAGCTCTCTGTAGAATTTAGACGATTGTTCAAATTATAAATCACAAAACTCCATCTTTAGTTACCAGAGGAAGCCTCCATCTAGAGGTATACGGTGGAGTAGCTGTAAGTGCCTCTCCCTCCAGACTCCTGCCCTGGTACCTTTCTAGAGGACACAACTCCATGTTCAGCATCTCAGAACAATACTTCTTCAAATACCCTCAGTGGTGCTGCATGGTCAAGCCAAGTGGAATTTCCCTTCACTGTATACATGTCCTCATTTGAACACCTGCTTCTGAAAGTCTCGCTATTTCAGCTCATCAGCTGACTGCTGATGTGAGATGCACCACGTTCATTTTTCTAGGAACATCTTTCTTGCCAAACATAAAGTGATTTTTATTGGGTTTCTGATTTGAGAGTTGGATAATTGCAGCAGATAGACTACTTTTGGGAAGTCACCTTTTTACCATTACCACCGACAACAAACGATAAGGAATGCTTGATGATAGTTCACTCTTGAAGAACTGGAAGAAATAGATAGTTCACCTTGCAACAGAAATGGAATGGCCTGGGACACCGTGATTTTACTGCACAAGTAGGTTTCTCAAAAATAATAATAATAATGCTTCTAATTTATTTTTAACATTTGTATTCTTCATTTCCTAGACACTTTCCTTCAGAGCTGCATGTACTTGGCCTTCTCTTTCAAAAGAAGTTAGCTGCTATTGGTCCCACTTACACAATCCTTCTTCCAAGGAGTATAGTCTGTTCCACAATGCACAAGAACAGGGACGATAGTGTTTGCTCTATTATAAGACTAAGTATAGCCTGACAGTGGATAGAGCGTTGAACTGGGATGCGGAACATCCAGGTTTGAGACCCCGAGGTCCCCAACTTGAGCGCAGACTCATCTGGTTTGAGCAAAGCTCACCAGCTTGGACCCAAGGTCACTGGCTCAAGCAAGGGGCTACTCAGCCTGCTGAAGGCCCACGGTCAAGGCACACATGAGAAAGCAATCATTGAACAACTAAGGTATCACAATGAAAAACTGATGATTGATGCTTCTCATCTCTCTCTGTTCCCATCTATCTGTCCCTGTCTATCCCTCTCTCTCTGTCTCTGTAATTAAAAAAAAAAAAAAAGACTAGGTATACTACTAATCTAACTGTGTACTCTAACTCTATAATCTAACCATATAATCTAACTATAACTCTAAAGTTTAACAGCTACAGTCTGCAAAAGATTAGTCTATCCTCACTTATATGACCACTTCACCACAAAAAGAACATAAATAGTAAATATGCTTAATAATATAGCTGTTGACCCAAAAGGCAACTACTAACATTTTACAATATAATGAGAAGAACATAGATTTTTTAAAAATACAAACAACATAGGTTGGAAACCCTGATTTAGTCTCTTACTAGCATGTGGCCTTCAACAAATTGCTTAACAACTTTCTGAGCCTCAGAGATATTACTGTCTACCAGAAGAATTGTTGAAAGAATTAAAGGAGACATTTATGTGAGAGGGTATAGTGTAGTAACTGGCATATAGAAGGCTATAAAATTTTTACTGTTGTCCCCCAAAAGTGGTATGATCCTATTGAGAAGCTTTTGCTCTATTGTAACCTGTTGACTAAAAGGATTTTAGTCTATTATATGGCATTTTCAGACTATGTTTGTTCAATATGCAAATAGTTAATAAACCAGAGTGGTATATACTGATTTCCTCTGATTCTCCACTTAACTTGTCAGGACACGACTGTAAACAGAGCACACCAAGGGTTGGCACACCCCCTATTGACCAGCTGCTGCCTCCTTCAAGAGCTATGGGCAAAATTCTTTACGCTTATATGGTCCTTATATCTGAAACACTCAAAGCATTTTTCAGGAGATTAAATCGGGGCTTTCATATGACCCTGGTTAATAAATGTCAAGTCTCTGATGTGGAACCTCAGAATATCCTTTTGAGGAAGGTGGCTGACAACGTTATCTTTCATACAAATAAACTGAAGCATGAAGGGGATAAATCAGAAGGCTTGTTTCAGATTCTTAACTTCTTATGTACGCTTTCATTTTATATATGAAGACGCGTTTCGTAGGACTGCACAGAGTGTCACCAAGGATACCAGAGAGCATGGTTGTGGTTTCTTGGGAAAACAGCCTCCTATTCTCCTAACCCGGTGGGAACGGTTATAGGATGTGGGCGGGGGGGTCAAAGGCGAGGTTGCCCTAATTGTGCCGAGTCTGAGTTAGTGATGTCAGCACAGCAGATAAGCTGGAACCCCAAAGGTGCATGGTTGTGGCACCTACCATGCAAAACTCCAAGTTTCTACTCTAAGTTAAGCCCCTGTGGTTATAGTAAGCCTCTCCTCAGGAGGAAAAAATTGCTCAAGAGAAGCTAAGAAGGGAGACTTCATACCTAGGAAGGGTGACAGTGTTCCAATCAGCAGCTGTGAGAGCCAGCCCAACACAGTGTCGTCAGCTAGGACAGGAAGAGGCAGAAAGATCTTCACCTTGCAGAGTAATTACCTGTACCTCAAACATGCACCTCCAGCGGACCCTCAATTCAACCGTAACATTAGTTAACATCTCTTATCATTTACAATGCACTCAGTCTTTAACATGGTATGGTGGCTTTGTAGGCTTTGCACTGTGACCACATAGCTAAGCTGGAACTACATCTCCCAGAATTCCCTTCCCCCAGTGGATCCATGCCAGTGCAAGTCACAAGAGAAATTTTACATAATCCACGAAGTATAGAAGTAAAGCAACCACCATATATTTTACGAGCCAAAGGTCAGTAGGAGGCACCAGGCGCTATGGCAGCTGCCTCACATTATCACTGTTACTTCCTCCAACTCCTGATCCGTCTCCTCCTGCGGCTTCCACGTGCAAATATGGCATCTTGGTGAAGGGCACAAGCTTCTCCTGCATGTCAGCCACGGCACTGAGTTTGTGGGTGCGGAGAGACAGAAGTGGGTTCTGGTTCATCCTCAAGGGTCCCAGTTTGTCTTTGCTCTTGACCACACCCAGCCTTCTTATCTGTCTGCCAGCCTGCTTAACCTCATGCAGCTTTAGACCCAACAGCACATGAAGAGACAGAGCAGCACTGATTCCTCCGCCGGTTTCTACAATTGCAGAGTCTGATCCTTACAGTAAGTTTGGTTTTCCATACTGCTTGGAGTACTTCTGCTTCTCTGACCGACCCCTGAGTGATACACGTGTATTGCCTTGTTTAATCTTCCCCAAAGCCCTAGCAGACAGGCACTGTTGGTACCCCTGCTTCACAGGGGAAGACTTGAGAGACAAGAAGATGGCCCTTTGGCACTCGGCTGGCAATGCTGATGCTGGGACCTAAACAGAGACAGTCTGACTCCAGAGCCTGAGTGTCAACTCTTTACTGATTCCACCTTTACTTCCACACAGTTTGGCTTCTGCTCCCACCACTTTTGCTGTTTGTTTGTTTGTTTGTTTTAAGAAAAGAGAGTGTTCTCTTTTAAAACATCTACAGAAAACTCCTCCATCCTTTTTTTGAACCTTTATAAAGCCCCTGACATTCTGTTCATTTCTGTCCTTTAACTATCCAAATTTTTCTTTTCTGTTTTCTTTGGTAGCTCTGTATCTGTTGTCTAACACACACACACACACGCGCGCACACACACACACACACACACACACACACACACGTAAACCATACCACTCTGGCTCCAAATCGCACGCTCATCTCTTCAGACTGCCTTCCCAACAGTGACCCACCAGCCACTTTTGCGAACCCAGACCCCTGCCATCTCGCCCTGGGGGCTGCCAGAAACCCTCCGCTGCTATCCTGTAATAGTAAAACAGAGGCAATCAAACATAAAGCACACAGGGGGGACAGAGACCAGATGAGAAAGAGACAGGACAGGACAAGGAAGAGGGGAAACTGAGAAAATCGGCCAAAGGAAAGGTACCAGGGGAGCAGGGAAGAACCAGAGAAATCTTCTAAGACAGAAATAAACTTCCACGGGGGAAATAAAAAGTCCAGGATGCTTTTATAAAGAAAAGGCCAGACCTGACCTGTGGTGGCGAACTGGATAAAGCATCAACCTAGAACGCTGACATCGCCGGTTCAAAACCCTGGGCTTGCCTGGTCAAGGCACATATGGGAGTTGATGCTTCCCGCTCCTCCTCCTTCTCTCTCTCTCTCTCTCTCTCTCTCTCTCTCTCTATCTCTCTAAAATGAATAAATAAAAAATTTTTTAAAAAGAAAGGGCCAGGTCATAAACCATGGAGACAAAGAAGAAAAACTGTAGATTTCCCAGAGAAGGAGCCAGAAGGACCACCGTGGGATTGTCAGTGCCGTGGACTGAGCGATATAGAAGCTTTACTATGAAGCAAATGGCAGAGACGGGACTAAAAGAGAAGATCTTACTCATCCTGAAACCAATATCTGGAGCTGCACAGAGCCAGAAACTCAAGGATGAGATGTAGAATCTGGACCTGTGAACTCAAGAGAAGTGGTCACCCAGGAAAGAATTGCTAAGTTATTCAAAACTTGGCTAAGTCACGAAGCATGAACTGCATGTGTGACTGACCTCAACGAATCCTGGAAACACAGTCAGGGGTGACCAGCCAGATATCTGCCTTGTACTGAATAATCTCACCTTCCACCCCATGTTCCCCTGGGAATGGGAACCTATAATTTTCCAAGAATGAGACAGGGTCTTGGGTCTCTTTTCCACATATATACCAATATGATTGTCATAAACACCAAGAAGTAAACAACGAAATTCAAACCAGATACAGAAATAAAACTTGACTTCTGGGCCTCAATATGTTTGGTAAACCTTTGCAGAGGAAAACTTAACTGCCAAGAAACTTAAGAAGGCATCTGAAAAAAAGAGGCAAGAGTGAAAAAAAATGAAACTTGTAGGCCTTAAACCCAGTGACCTTAGACCCAGGAACTCTATTTCTGACTCTCATAAATGGAAAAATACTAAATGGAGAAGCAGCTTTTTCCCCAAAGTTGTTTTAACTATTACTTATCATGGCACAAAATTGGAAACAGTCTCTATACGGGCAAGGGGGATTGGTTCTACAACATGTACACAAACAATACAGCACATCCCTACTATGAAATATAATGCATGTATTAAAAAATGAAAAAAGTGTGTATGTGCGTGTGCATATGTGTGTGTAAACAGGTAGGAGGAGAGACGAAGAAAAATAGAAAGAAATATTGGTAAGTTGCATGATGCTATTATGTAGGGCAGGTGTTCATTTTGGTGAGTCTCTCTGTAGGAGCCTATAGACCTATGATTACATATTCTTAGGAAAATCTGGGAAGAAATATTACAGACCCTTAACAGTGGTGACCTCTAGGGATAGGAGGAACAGAACAACAATGGGAGGACATCGTGTTCTTCTTTTGCATACTTCCAAACTGCTTGAATACTTTTACATTTCAAGAAGAAACCTGTCCAATAGAATGTGTTCGCCCCCCCTCCCCCATTGCTGTCTCTCAGAAGCTGCTTTCTCCACAAAAACTACATTTCCCAGTCCTCCATGGAGCTAGATGTGGCCACATTTGCCACAGACTATTAGCAAAACGTGAGCCACTTCCAGGTCAAGGCCTTTCAGAGAAGGCGGGCCAACTCCATGCATCCTTTCTCCTTCCACCAGTGTTAACCTGTATATGGCAACCCAGCCTCAGTTATTTACAACAAGACCCTGGTGGGACCACAGAACAGAAGGAACTGTGTTGTTGAATTACCCTGTGCGGGAAACCCACTGTTACATGAATGAGAAATTAACCTTTGTTGTCTTTGTCATTACCTGGAGTCTATGTCCCATCAAAATTTACATGAGCCTCACTAAAATTTCTAGTGTTACTTTTCTGAAGATTCTTTTTCTCAATTAAAGTTGTTTTTTTTTTGAGATTAGAGTCACATAAAGCTTAAGAAATAACACATAAAAATCCCATGTTTTCTTTACCTAGTTTCCCCCAGGGCTATATCTTGTAAAACCACAGCACAATGTCACAACCGAAACACTGACGATGACAGTCAAGATAGAAAATATCAAGACATCCATCGTGATGCCCTTAGGTTGGATCCCCCATGTTGCTCTTTTATAGCCACACTCTCTTCCCTCCCCCCATGCCCACCTTGACCCCTAGCAACCACTAATCTGTTGTCCAGGTCTATAATTTGTCACCCAGATAATGTTATGTAATTGGAATCATAGCGTGTGTGTGTGTGTGTGTGTGTGTGTGTGTGTGTGTGTGTATAACCTTTTAGGACGGGATTTTTTCAATCAGCATAATCTTCTGGAGTCCCTGTGGTTGTCACATGTATCCATAGCTCCTTTTTATTGCTCAGTAGTGTTCTGTGATGAGGGTGGACCTCAGTTTGTTCACCGTTCATCCACTGAAAGACATTTGAGTTTGGTCCACTTTCTGGCTACTGTGAGCAATGTGTCTATAAACATCCACGTACAGGCTTTTGGGCAACCAGAAGTTTTTATTTCTCTGGGGTAAATGCTCCACTTTCTGGCTACTGTGAGCAATGTGTCTATAAACATCCACGTACAGGCTTTTGGGCAACCAGAAGTTTTTATTTCTCTGGGGTAAATGCTCCACTTTCTGGCTACTGTGAGCAATGTGTCTATAAACATCCACGTACAGGTTTTTGGGCAACCAGAAGTTTTTATTTCTCTGGGGTAAATGCTATGAGTGCAATTGCTGAGTCAAATGGCAGATGCATTTTTAGTTTTTTAAGAAACTGTCGAATTGTTTCCCAGAGTGGCTAAATCATTTTACATTGCCACTCACAACATACTAATGATAGAGTTTCTCTGCATCCTGGGCAGCATTAGGGGTGGTCGCTACTTTTATTCTAGCCATTCCGATAGGTAACAGTGATATACCATTGTGGTTTTTACTGTCATTTGCCTAATAGCTAATGACATTGAACATCTCTTCTGTGTTTATTTACCATCTTTATATCCTCTTTTTTAATGTTTTATTTATTGATTTTAGTGAAAAAGGAAGAGTGAGAGAGAGAGAGACAGGAACATTGATCTGCTCCTCTATGTGCCCTGATCGGGGATCAAACCGGCAACCTCTGTGCTTCCGGACGACGCTCTAACCAACCAAGCTACTCGGCCAGGCCACTGTACATCCTCTTTGATTAACTATTCCTTCATGTCTTTTGCTCATATTCTAATTAAATCGTTTGCTATTTTTTACTTAACGTTTTGAGAGTTCTTTATGTATTTTGCACAATTGTTTTTTATTGGATATGATCTCCAATGTTTTCTCCCAGTCTGTATATTGTCTTTTCATCCTTTTCACATGGCCTTTCACAAGCAAAAGTTCTCATTTGGATGGTATCCAATTGATCACTATTTCTTTTTCTGGATCACGCTTTCAATGTATCAAGTCTAAGAACTCCTTGCCCAGCCTTAGATCCCCAAAATTGTCTTTTATGGCTTTTTTAAAGTTTTATTATTTTACATGTTCCATTTTTCAGTTAACATTTATATAAGATTGAAGACAAGTTGAGGTTTGTTTTTGTTTTGTTTTGGGGGTTTTTGCTTATACACATATGAATGTGCCAGCATTATTTATTTAAAAAGCTACCTTACCTCTACTGAGCTGCTTTTGTACCTTTGTCAAAAAACAGCTGGGCAGATTTCAGTGGTTCTAGTTCTGACTTTTTTACTCTACTCCACTGATCCACGTGTCTCCCTCAGCTGATCCTGCACTGTCCTGAACACTGTAGCTATTAGTAAACATGGAAGTGGGTAGATTGATCACTCTTACTTACTTTTTCAAAATTGTTCATCTTTTTAGCCATATATATTTCAGGTATAATCTTGTTTATACCTACAAGAAAATCTTTCTGGGACTTTGCTAAGAATGTCATTAAACCTATATATCAGTTTCAAGAGAATGACCACTTTCACTGTGTCTCTCCATTTACTTAGGTCATCTGTGATTTCTTTCACCAGAGTTGTGTAGTTTCCAGGCCCCTGTCTAGGATATCTTTTTCATTTCATTGACCTAATGTCACTAAGCATTTCACAGAGGATGGCAAATGTGACTAGTTCTTTTTGGACATGCAACAATATCTTAATCTTCTTTCTCACAATTAATTGACATTAGTCTCTGATGATAGTTTTTTGAATTCAGGCTACTTCTATCTGCCATGATTTTTTTAACTTTTAATCTTGACAATATTTTATTTTATTTATTTATTTATTTATTTATTTATTTATTTTTTTTACAGAGGCAGAGATAGACAGGGACAGACAGACAGGAACGGAGAGAGATGAGAAGCATCAATCATTAGTTTTTCGTTGTGCGTTGCGACTTCTTAGTTGTTCATTGATTGCTTTCTCATATGTGCCTTGACCGCGGGCCTTCAGCAGACCGAGGAACCCCTTGCTGGAGCCAGCGACCTTGGGTCCAAGCTGGTGGGCTTTTTGCTCAAACCAGATGAGCCCGCGCTCAAGCTGGTGACCCCGGGGTCTCGAACCTGGGTCCTTCCGCATCCCAGTCCGATGCTCTATCCACTGTGCCACCACCTGGTCAGGCATTGACAATATTTTAAACTTCCAAAAATTTACAATGGATGGTACAAAGAACGTGTATATACCCTTATGCATACTCACTAATTATTATTTTACTGCCTTTGTATATCTTATCCCCGTTTTTTTTTATCCATTTGAGAATAAATTATAGGCAAGATTTTTCTTCATCCCTAAATATTTCAGTGTGGATTTCCTGAAAACAAGACCATTTATTTACATAACCACTGTACTATTAACAAAATTGAGAAATTTAACATTGACACAATTCTACTATCCAATCATTAGATCTTATTTAAACTTCCCTACTCATCACAATAATGACTTTTATAGCAATTTGCTATTTAGCACTTAGCACATTTGCTAAAGCCTAATGTCAGTCTGATTTATTTTTAATTCCTCTGGAAGTATTTATTTTTTCTCTCTCTCAAAGCTTTTTAAGACTTCTCTCTTTCCCCTTAAAGGCTTAACATTTTACCAGACTCTGACTGCATTACATTTATTTCTTTAGCAGCAGGTAGGAAATTATAGTCCAAAACTTGTGCCTTTCTTGAGCCAGATAAATGTTTAGTTTTCACTTCGTATATTATTTCCTCTCCCCCACTTTCTCTGAGACTTCAAGTTCTTTTATTCTCTCAAGCAGCATTTATGGGGTGCCCTCTGTGTACCACATACTGCCCCGTGAAAAGAAAAGTAATTTAGCCTCAGATAAAGCAACTGGCTGGGTTGATTATTCACCATCAAGGGCACAATACCTGAGAAAGTGCAAGGCAGGAAAGGACGCCCATGTCCCCAGAAAGTCCTGTGTTAAGAACAGAGGCAGCGTGCCCCAGACAAAGGAGAGGCCATTCAAATTCCTGTGCAGCTAAACAGGGCATTCTGGAACCCGAAGGCCAACAATCCCAAAGTTAGACCAGTGCTCTACCACTCAAACAAACGACTCATATTTATATATATTACATACAGAGAGCCTAGACATTAGAAACTTCTCTCAAGGATGTGCCTTGGCATTATCCACCAAGATAGATGCTAGATAGATAGATGATAGATAGATAGATAGATAGATAGATAGATAGATAGATAGATGACATATCTCATAGATAGATAGATAGATAGATAGATAGATAGATAGATAGATAGATAGATAGATCTCCCTCTGGTTTGCTTTCCCTGGAGATCCCTGACCAACAGCAGTAAGGATATCCACACCACCCCTTACAGCCCTCCAGCTTCCCTCAGTGAACAGCGTCCCATCCAAGGCTTATTCAAGCAGCTTCCCTTTCTCTCCCATCTTCAGATCTACATCATCTCATCTCGTCTAGTTCACCCCACAGCACTGGAAGTCAGCATCATTACAGGATGAAGGGGAAGCTCAGAAAAGGCTTCTCCTGATCAAACTCCTACCATTAGTCAGTTACAGGGACAGCTATGCATCCCTAAGTGTGTAAGTGGGAAACACATCCTCTTTCTAATTACGTTGCACCCGTAAATTTTTGTAAGTTATGTAGTGTCTGGCATGATCCATGACGTTAGATTGTGTCTAACACTAGTGTTAGTTCCTCCACTGGAGAAACTTCATGATTTCTTGAGCTCTTTGACTGCTGAGTTAAAAAGTGTCCTCAGATCATTTCTATACTTTCCACTAGATCAGGGGTCGGGAAACTTTTTGGCTGAGAGAGCCATGAACGCCACATATTTTAAAATGTAATTCTGTGAGAGCCATACAATGACCCGTGTACCTTACGCATTATCCAATAAAAATTTGGTGTTGTCCCGGAGGACAGCTGTGATTGGCTCCAGCCACCCGCAGCCATGAACATGAGCAGTAGGAAATGAATGGATTGTGATACATGAGAATGTTTTATATTTTTAATGTTATTTTTTTTTATTAAAGATTTGTCTGTGAGCCAGATGCAGCCATCAAAAAAGCCACATCTGGCTCACGAGCCATAGGTTCCCGACTAGATGATCAAACCAAGCTATAATGTCCAAGCCTTGGTGGTAATGATCAACTCTACATATTTACCCCTAAAGAAACAGCCACCCATATATTATATCATAAACTTTAGGAATTAAAATATTAAAAAATAAAATTGTTCATTCATCTATTGATCCTTGTCCTATGTTATTTAATAAGTGTGGGATTTGAACGTATTTCTTGTTTTTCTTCTAAAGCAATGACACAAACTCTCCGGGGATTTATATTTCATGGGGAAAGTATGTTCTTCATCTGGGAAGTGTTTGTGGACGTGTATTTAATAAAGATGTAATTCATAATTGGTTTTCCATTAAAGGATCCAGTCTGAGTTTAAAGTTCACTTTGATTAGTGATTTCCTTTTGCAAATCATTATTTGCAATGAAAAAAGATGTTTTTATATCCCTACTGACAAGTGAGTATGTGTCTAATGTTTCTGGTTCATTTGGAATCTCACCTTCTTTCTCTCAACCTTGCAAAACTATATTTCATGCCTGTAATTCTTTTTTTTTTTTTTTTTTTTTACAGAGACAGAGAAAGAGAGTCAGAGAGAGGGATAGATAGGGACAGACAGGAACAGAGAGAGATGAGAAGCATCAATCATTAGTTTTCCGTTGCGACACCTTAGTTGTTCATTGACTGCTTTCTCATATGTGCCTTGACCGCGGGCCTTCAGCAGACCGAGTAACCCCTTGCTCGAGCCATCAACCTTGGCTCCAAGCTGGTGAGCTTTTTGCTCAAACTAGATGAGCCCGTGCTCAAGCTGGCAACCTCGGGGTCTCGAACCTGGGTCCTTCGCATCCCAGTCCGACACTCTATCCACTGCGCCGCCGCCTGGTCAGGCTCATGCCTGTAATTCTTGAATTGAGACTTCTTGCCTTGTTGTGGGTTAAACAGTCAAAAGAAGTTCCAAGAGTAGTTCTTACCTATCTGGAGAACAGTGAGGCCATAGGGGGTCTATAGATATTATTTACCTGGCACAAATCCTTAATGGTTCGTTATGATTAAAACCTTCCCTGTGCCAGAAACCAAACTCTATGGCATGGACAAGTATACAGCCTTCTATCTCAGGAAGTATAAAATCTAGCTGGAAGGAGAGATATTTTTTCTAAGAGATAACTAAAAAAACAAAGCAGGAAGTATAAAATTGTCATATTAATGATATAGAAAAGTAGGGCAAACATAGGGCCACCTCCATCGCTGATATCCATGGCAGAGGTGGTTAATATACTCCTATACCCAATGAGCCTGGAGGAAGCCTCATTTCAGCATCTTCTCAACACAGTAGACCCGGGAGCTATGCCCATCAATCAGTGTAGGCGTAGGCAATGACATACACTTGCTATTTTTATATAGATGATGCTCTAGGAGTTTAAAAGAGGGTGAAATGAGATAAGAACAGAACAGTCAGAGAAGACTTCTTGAGGAGAGGGAGGCATGATCTTGAAATAGTGATGAGATGCAGCTATAGGGAGAGGAAAGCGTAAAGCATCCAAGCAGAGGGATGGGTGGGAGCAAAGGCATGTCAGTGAGAAATGGTTTAGTGGGTTTGGGATGATGAAGAGACTTTGCAAGTAAGAAGAAAACTTAGCCAGCCCATTGCCTAGCTCAGTGATTGCTTTCCTATATCAGAAAAGTAGATAGAAAAGCTATAGAGGTTAATTTCCTATTTTCCTTTCTTCATCTCCTTCATGGATTTCAAGAATTAGCAAGACCCATCTAGAAGGAACACTGACTTATAACATTCTCAGAAACCTGCAGGCTTCAAAAAACATATACCAGATGGAATCATTCAAGTATATTGGACATGAAGTCGTTCAACAGTTGGACCCTCGAATCTGCAACCAAAATGATGTTTAGGGATGTTATACAGGAATTGTCCTGGTACCTGATTCAACCCCAAAAGAGATTGGTTTTCAGCTCAGATTCCAATCAGGATCATTTTATTAAATAAAAGGCATGTGTCACACAGAACATACTGGCAAAGCCGCAGCCCGTGGCTGAGGAAGCCCCAAAGCAGAGGAAGAAACTTTTCCCCAACTACATATAAGGATTTATATGCACTTAGCATGTTTCCAATCTTTTAATAATATTTAAAATAAACCTCAAACAAGTAGATAAGAAACTGAGGCTCAGACTTCTGATCAAAAAACCCTGCCCCCGCTGCATACCTGAAAAAGACAAAAGGGGTGTGACCAAAAGAGGATTTATACTCAACAGCACATGGACAAAGAAAGAAAAGGGAGCCCAGACTGGATGACAAGAGAGACTATTCCCTTTTGTTTTTTCAGATTGCATATATAAATGAAACCATACATTATTTGCCTTTGAGAAAAATCTTTCTAGTCAAGGATTCTAGCCAAACTGTTAAGTGAAAAAAGATTTATAGATTATTAGTACATGAGACTCTTGACAAAGTACCCGTAGTTGTATAAATTAACTTCCTTGAAAAGTCTGTATGGTTGTTATTCAATAAGTGGTTTCAATTATTTTCAAATAGTCTTTATCATATTTTCTAAAGTCCATTAAATATCTCCTTCTGATACTATCAAGGATGGCTATTAGAACAAGACAGACCTAGCAGGGCTATTGCCATCGAGATTCTGTGCTCAGAGTGGGCCAAACAGGTAAAGAACCAACTTAGGTCAATGGCCCTAGAGGCAGAGCCAAGCATCCAGGTACAGGTGGTTTCCTAGGAAAGCACTCTCAGAAAAAAACCGGAAGGGAAGAGGTTAGCAAGGTTAGGCAAGAGGAAGAGACTGAACAAGGGTGTGGTCTCGGGTGTAGTTTGGCCTTGTCCTGATCTACAGACAGGCTATAAAGTGAAACCCACACCCCAGAGGAGTAAAGGAGCTGATACTCCCATCTTAGTCACTCCCATAGGTCTGCAGGCCAGGTAGTGTCCCTCGGCCCAGGACCCCGTCCAGTTGTGGGACAGTAGCAGCTGACATTCACAGGAGCTGAGAAGATGAGTGCACCACCCCATACAGGGGATCTTGGAAGGGTATCACAGTCCCTCTGCAGAGTCTTGTCTTACTTGGCCTTGTTTTTGTCTAGAAAACTCTGTAAGCGGCAATGCAAGGCAAATCCCATTCCAGCATCTGCTGACTGCTGCAAGGCCCTTTGGAAATAGCTCCTCTGGAGCTAGCCTCCAAAACCCCATTTCTGAAATGCATTCAGAAAGAAAAACAATAGCAGCAATACAGCAATAAAAATGATTGCTATCAGGTCAGTCTTTGATATGCTAGAGCAGGGGTCCCCAAACTTTTTACACAGGGGGCCAGTTCACTGTCCCTCAGACCGTTGAAGGGCCAGACTATAAAAAAAAACTATGAACAAATCCCTATGCATACTGCACATATCTTATTTTAAAGTAAAAAAACAAAACAGGAACAAATACAATATTTAAAATAAAGAACAAGTAAATTTAAATCAACAAACTGACCAGTATTTCAATGGGAACTATGCTCCTCTCACTGACCACCAATGAAACAGGTGCCCCTTCCGGAAGTGCGGCGGGGCCGGATAAATGGCCTCAGGGGGCTGCATGCGGCCCACGGGCTATAGTTTGGGGACCCCAGTGCTAGAGGATCAGGGAAAAGGAATCTAAGGGAAACGGGACAGGAAGACAGACCCAGGCAATTCCAAAATGAGGCAGGCTGTTATCAAAAAAATTGCATCTTTTGGAGTCAGACATATTTAGTTGCAGTGCAAGGTCTGGAAGCTACTGATACTCTCAGACTCATAGTCTCCCCGTTATTTAAAATGGAATAATACCATGTGCCTTGCGTATCTGTTGGAGGAGAAAATGTTTTAGAAGGCTCCCAAGAGCAGTGTTTGGCTCACTGTGAGCATATCTCAATAAATGACATATGTCTACACTCTCCACTCCCACCCAGTAAACTTCCTCATTCCCCAAGTTCAAACAGCTGGATTAAATTTGTCCACTGCCGAATCCAAACAGAAAACACAAACACTCACGCACTACCCAGAGAGAAGCTACGGGACAGAGCACAGATCATAAAAGGAGAGTTGCAGTTTGATACAGAGACTTACTCTGTCTGAAAGATGATATTAAAAGACCTTGGGGGCTCTGGTCAAGATGGCTGTATAGCCTGACCAGGTGGTGGCGCAGTGGATAGAGCATCGGACTGGGATGCGGAAGGACCCAGGTTCGAGACCCGGAGGTCGCCAGCTTGAGCGCGGGCTCATCTGGCTTGAGCAAAGAGCTCACCAGCTTAGACCCAAGGTCCCTGGCTCCAGCAGGGGGTTACTCAGTCTGCTGAAGGCCCGCGGTCAAGGCACATGTGAGAAAGCAATCAATGAACAACTAAGAAGTCGCAACGCGCAACAAGAAACTGATGATTGATGCTTCTCATCTCTCTCCGTTCCTGTCTGTCTGTCCCTGTCTATCTCTGCCTCTGTAAAAAAAAAAAAAAAAAAAAAAAAAAGATGGCTGTATAGGTAACATGGGACTTGGCACTTCCCACAGCGACATTAAATGACAGCTAAACTATAGAACAACCATCATTCAGAACCGCCTGAAATCTAACTGAACGGAAGTCCTATAACTAAGGATACCAAGAAGAAGTCACAATGAAGTTGACATCAGGGGCAGAGACATAGTAAGGGCTGGTTCCACACCCACGTGTGACCGTTAAATATCAGAAGGGATATCTTAGCTCTGGAGGTCCCCCCAGGAGGATCGAGGCATCCCAGCTCCACACCAGGGCCCCTAACCCAGAGTCCAAGGCTAAGAAGATAAGTTCCTATAACTTGTGGCTGTGAAAACCAGCGGGATTGTAGCTGAGTGAGATGAAGGGATGCTGGAATCCCAGGCATTCCTCTTAAAGGGACCGCACATGCACTTACCCAAACTCACTCTCCCTGAGCTGGGGCAGCAGCACAAAAGGCACCAGGAACATCTAGGGGGAAACTGAGTTGGCTGGCATCAGTACAAGAGCTGGAGGGGCAGCTTTCTCCCAGACAAGAGTGCTGGCAGAAGCCATTGTTCCTTTGTTGAGCTCTCCCCCCACAGAGCTGGCAGACAGGCACCTTATCCAAGTCTCCATCAATCTGGTTAATCCTGTTTGCCCCATCCTGGTGGTTCCCTGAGACCCCACACCACCCAAATTGTGGGCTGAACCCAAGCTGTTTCCGGTGGCTTTTCCACACAAACAGCCTTATTTGGTTCATGCTTTGGATTTCCCTAAAATTGCTCAAAGTTTCACAATAAACTGCTTCTGACTTCGGTGTGTCCCATACGTCTAAGTGGTCCCAGGCCCAGCACTAGCAGCCGACAACCCAGGTTCACAGCTTGGCCTCTGCTGGGCACCTCCAAGCCCAGCAAATTGCCTCTGCAGATTGCTTTGTAGCTGATGCCAGTGTCCCCAGGCAGGGCACATACCACAGCTGACCTTAGTCTGCACCTTGTGGATGGCCCCAGAGCTGGTACACTCAGTCAACAACCTTAGACTACATCAGAGCATCACCCAACCACCTCCATGAGCAACACACATAAGGGATGCACTCGGAGGGTACCTGAGCCCCACTGAAAAGAGAGCTGCTGCATGGGGTCAGCTCCTGCCCAGCAGCTCCTCCGCAGGGGTGGCAGTCAGCCCTTGCAACCTGGGGTGCATTCCTCCCACAGATGTGCCAACAACAGTCTAGGCTCAACCACAACAGGAGGGTGCACATAGCCTGCACAGTGTGTGTGTGGGGGGGGAGGGGGTAACTGCAGCACCCAGCTCAGATGACCAGGGAGGCTGCCCCACAGGACTCTGCAGGACACCTACTATGTAAGGCCACTCTACAAAGCCCAGGAGGTGTGGCAGCTCCACCTAGTACATAGAAATGAACACAGGCCCTGGCCGGTTGGCTCAGCAGTGGAGCGTCAGCCTGGCGTGCGGGGGACCCAGGTTCGATTCCCAGCCAGGGCACATAGGAGAGGCACCCATTTGCTTCTCCACCCCCCCCTTCCTCTCTGTCTCTCTCTTCCCCTCCCGCAGCGAGGCTCCATTGGAGCAGGGATGGCCCAGGCGCTGGGGATGGCTCCTTGGCCTCTGCCCCAGGCGCTGGAGTGGCTCTGGTCGTGGCAGAGCAATGCCCCGGAGGGGCAGAGCATCGCCCCCTGGTGGGCAGAGCATCGCCCCTGGTGGGCGTGCCAGGTGGATTCCGGTCGGGCGCATGCGGGAGTCTGTCTGACTGTCTCTCCCCATTTCCAGCTTCAGAAAAATACAAAAAAAAAAAAAAGAAACGAACACAAGGAGGCTGCCAAAATGAGGAGACAAACATCTCCTAAATAAATGACTAGAACAAAACTGCAGAAAAAGAACTAAATAAAATGGAGACAAGCAATCTACCAGAAGCAGAGTTCAAAACACTGATTATAAGGATGCTCAGTGACATAACAGAAGGGTGGATGAATTAGTGAGAACTGTAACAAAGAGGTAGGAGACATAAAAATGGAGATAGAAAACATAAAAAAGAACCAGTCAGAGATGAAGAATACATTAACTGAAATGATGAATACATTACAGGGAATCAACAGTAGAGTAGATGATAAGGAAGCAGAAAATGCCCAATCAGAACAAAAAGAAAAAAGAATCCCCCAGAATGAGAATAGTTTAAGAAGCCTGTGGGACTACTTCAAGCATTGCACCAATGGGGTGCTGGAAGGAGAAAAAAAGAAAGTAAGAAATTGAACACTTAATTGAAAAAATAATGCTGCAAAACTTTCCTAACCTGGGGAAGGAAATTAACATACAAGTCCAGGAAGCACAGAGAGTACCAAACCAGATGAACCCACAGAGGCCCACACCAAGATACATCATAATTAAAATGTCAAAGGAGAAAGACCAAGAGAGACTCTTAAAAACACCCAGAGAAAAGCAGTTAGTTACCTACAAGGGAGCTTCCATACAGCTGTCAGCTGACTGCCAAACAGAAACATTGCAGGCCAGAAGGGAGTGGCATGAGATATTCAAAGTGATGAAAAGCAAGGACCAACAACTGGGATTAATCTACCCAGACAAGATATTATTTAGAATCAAAGGACAGATAACAAGTTTCCCAGGCAAGAAAAAGCTGAAGGAGTTCATCACCACCAACCCAATATTACAGGAAATGTTAAAGGGTCTTCTTTAAGAAGAAGAAGAGAAGATCGAAATATAAATAATAAAATGGTAATAAATACATATCTATCAACAATGACTACAAATGCAAATGGATGAAATGTTCCCATCAAAAGCTGGTTGCTGCGTGTATAATGAGACATTTACTTAGGCTGTGTATGAGAGACCTGCTTCAGATTTAAAGTCACACACACACTGAGAGTGAAGAGACAAGGCCCTGGCCGGTTGGCTCAGTGGTACAGCGTCGGCCTGGCGTGCAGGAGTCCCGGGTTCGATTCCCGGCCAGGGCACACAGGAGAAGCGCCCATCTGCTTCTCCATCCCTCTCCCTCTCCTTCCTCTCTGTCTCTCTCTTCCCCTCCCGCAGCCAAGGCTCCATTGGAGCAAAGTTGGCCCAGGCACTGAGGATGGCTCCTTGGCCTCTGCCTCAGGTGCTAGAATGGCTCTGGTTGCGACAGAGCAATGCCCCAGATGGGCAGAGCATCGCCCCCTGGTGGACATGCCGGGTGGATCCTGGTCGAGCGCATGCGGGAGTCTGTCTGACTGCCTCCCCGTTTCCAACTTCAGAAAAATACAAAAAAAAAAAAATGAAAGTGAAGAGACGAGAAAAGAGATTCTATGAAAATGGAAATGAAATAAAAAGCTGAAGTAGCAATACTTAGAGTAGACAAAATAGACTTTCAAACAAAGGCTATATAACAAGATACAAAGGACCCAGCAATTACAATCCTGGGTATCTTTCCAAAGAAACCCAAAACACTAAGTCAAAAAAGACATATATGATACATCCATATGTTCATTGCAGCATTATTTACAATAGCCAAGAATAGAGAAGCAACCTAAATATCCATCAGTAGATGACTGGATCAAGACTATGACTCAGCCACACACAAAAAATAATGAAGTCTTGCCATTTGCAACAACACGGACGGACCTAGAGGGAATTGTGCCAAGTAAAACAAGTCAGACTCATAAAGACAAATGCCATGTGATTTCATTTATATGTGGAATCTAAAAACAAAATAAATGAACAGAACAGAAACAAACTCAGATACAGAGAACATTCTGCTGGTTACTAGACGGGAGAAGGGTTGGGGTGATACGGGGAAAAGATGAAGGGATTAAGAAGGACAAATTGATAGTTACAGAAGAGTCACAGGGATGTCAAGTACAGAGTAGGGAATACAGTCAATAATATGGTAATAACTGTGTAGGGTGTCAGATGGGGACTAGGTTCATCAGGGTGATTACTTCATAATGTATATAAATGTCTAATCCCTGGTTGCCAAACTGAAACTGTAACTGAAAAACAAGAAGTTATTAAAATAAAAAAAATAGAAGACACTCTGATGGAATAGAGAGGGTGAAATGGAGAATTTGCAAAGCACAGCCTGAGCTTGAATCAGCTCAGCCTTGTAATACCGGCATTGGATGAAGAGTTTTGAGTAAACCAAGATGGTGTTAAGTTGTTGTCCTTCTCATTATCTTCTGATAAGGACCACAAATTGCCAGCAGCCGACCCATCTCCTTGCCATCTAGTATGGAATAATGCTTGTCTGATCCTAGAGATTCTCTCCAGCCTCCCTCCAAATAATCACATATGGACAACCACCATCTGATGATCAGAGCCCCAGCATGGATGGTGAGGATGAATATTGGGGACCATGGGGTCATGAATGGAAGGTATGACATAGACTTCTCCCACGTGGTCTTCTGTCTTGCCTATGGCCCTTCGGAGCTATCCATTTACCCAACAAGACTCTAAGAAGCACCAGATGCTGTTGCTGGCTGCCCACCACCCAGAGGGAGCTTGGCGAAGGTGCCTGTGCTATCCTGCCCACAGTGTTGTTTGGCAGAAGAGCAGTGGAATGTAACAACTTACACTCAGATTTTTCTTTTATGTGTTCAGAAGTTGGTGTCCCCTTCCATTTCCCCTCCCTCTCCTTTCACCCCGGCTCCAATTAGAAAATTTCACTGTACAAAATTTCACTCCACAGGAACCTATATCAAATTTAGAAATCCATTGGTATATAACGAACCTTCACTTCAAGAGGGTAGCACGGAGTGTGCCATGCAATCAAAGGCAATTAAAGACAATCATGTGCTTGTGAGTATACGTCCTTTGCATACACAATTTTGGAGAATTGTTCGGAAAGCTTACACACTGGGGTGCTGGAGGGTTTCCAAAAGGCACTGAAGGCACAAGAAGCACTTATTTGGGGCTTGTAAACATGAGTTTTGTTTGTGTTCTTATGCATGTTTGGCAAATACAATGAAGGCTCTGCTTTCAGAACACGTGGCCCTAAATAAAAAGAAATGTGTCAGGAAACCCACCAAGAAGTACACTAAACCCCAAACTTCTTCTGTTGGATCCAGAGGGAGGCTGAGTAGACTCGTTTGTTTTCCAGCTAAAGGCAACATCTGGATGTAATCGGCAACAGTTCTGGCTTCTTTGGCCACCTCCAGCGGAGAGGCAGAAAGCCTTACCAACGGCCCAGAGTTTCCACTGCATAGTTGCCCAACGCTGATAGCACACCTGGAGTCAGTTAGGAGGGCGTAATGTCCTTGTGAGTAGGATGATCTCACCCTGTGCCGCTCAGCGACCTCAAACCTTTGCCATCTGCTCTAGGACATACAGAGAAACACCTACCTGCATATTGGACTTCTTGGATGGGGGCAGGGAGCCTGGGAGAAGGACATGTTTGTTTCTTCTCCACTTAGGAAATAGGACACAGCCAGGACTTTATAGTCAGTCTACCTGGTGGAAGGACCAGTTCTGTTTGCTCTGCAACTAAGCAAGTTCTATAAATCTGCCTCACTGCCCTCATTGGTAAAAACAAAGATAATTAATAGCACCTGATTCAGAAACCATTGAAGACTGATAAGATAACAAATAGAAACTGGCTACACCCAATAATCTCTCAAAGAATGTAGGCTAAAAGTATTACATGATTTCATCATACTCTCCCTGTATTTTCTTTTTTGGCTTCAATGCAGAAAAGTCTCCTTTATTTAAAAAAAAAGAAAACAAAAAATTTGATGTATCACTCACCTTCATAATTTATCACACCTCCATTTCCTTAAATGCCAAGTTCCTTGAAAGGGAAGTCTGCATGTGTGGTCCTGCCCTCACTCCCACTCATTCTCACGTCTTTGTTCTTCCGCAATCAGTGCTGAGAGAGTCATTCATCAACTTAAGAGTCATTTACCATGTGACTCTGAGTGATTCCCAGGCTACCCACTGACGAGCTGGCCACATGACTGACGAGGGTCAGTAGAATGTGGACAAACTTATTTTCCACTTGTGAGCAGGAACCTGAAGTGTGCTTATTCCCTTCATCGTGAGAACAGTATGGAGAACAGAGATCTACTCCTTCAGCCTGAGTCCTGGAATGAGAAGATGCCTTGATCCCAGGAAAGCCCTCCAGAATCACAGCCAATTTCTGCCTTCCTTTAATGTCAGAAGGAAAGAAGCATTTGGTTTTATTCTGTTGAGAATTGGGTTGTTTGCTACTGCAGCAAAAGATAGCTAATACCTACCTGGCATCTGTTTTCCTGCCTACCTAAGTATCCCCACTAAAATACCAATAAGGAATGACAACAATGACCATGCCAGTCTGAGCATTACTCCATTGCTCAGCAACCAAGTTCCTCTGAGGCGGAGGCCATGGAGCCATCCTCAGTGCCAGGGGCCAACTTGCTCCAATAGAGCCATGGCTGCAGGAGGGGGAGAGAGAGAGAAGCAAGAGGGAGAGGGGTGGAGAAGCAGGTGGGCACTTTTCCTGTTGTGCCCTGACCAAGAGTCAAACCCAGGACATCCATGCACCGGGCCGATGCTCTACCACTGAGCCAGCTGCCATGTTTGTAACTGTCAGCTTCCCTGGCTACCAATTATTCCAACAGTAAAATGAAATAAAAGCAGGTGCTATAAAAGAAAATACTACAGATCTGCATGAAAGGAATATATGAATGCTTACCAAAAACAAAAACAAAAGCCCATGATGTCCCCAAAAAGGGAAAAGTATGTATGTGTGCATTTGTTTGTTTATCCTGGAACAAACAAAGTTTAAACCTATCTTCTGCCAACACTAAAGTGTGTGTGTGTGTGTGTGTGTGTATTCCAGGCATTCTGTAGATGCTGGAGATTGGACTAAATTAAAAAGCCAACCCTGGGCACTGAAGCTTCGCTCCCCAGCTCATGGGCAGTGGGTCAGATGATTGCAACACCACAGGGCAATTTTCCCCTCGAGTGGGTGCATGTTGGCAGCAGGAAACAGGATTGGACTTGGGAAATAAAAGGGACAATAAGTAAAGTAAGAAAGGAGGGACAATGTAGGAAGTGTGGATAATTATGTTCTATTCACTGAAGAGTAGGTAGAATCATTCCAATTCTCCATACCCAAGAGGAAACAAAAAGCTTCATTGAAAACCAAGGTAATGTCTCTTTTACTCCTCTCAACACTCTGAGATATAATTACTCCTCATATGACAAGGGAGAAAAACAGGTGAACCTCAGATAGGTAAGTCCCCAATAGTGCCCAAGTTCACTCCACTAACAAACAGGGATTCAAACCCTCCCCTACATAACTCCACAGCCTGCCGCAGCCATGACCCAGCCTCCTTCCCTGAAGCTTATGCTGGACCTGATTTTCTACTGATATGTCCTTTCTTAAGACATGCAGTCTTGGTGGTGTTCTAGTAAAGGGCTTTTCCCATGGGTCACATGCTTTTCAGTTGTTCTCTGGATCTTAAAGTCCCTTCATTCTAGAGGCAGAATGCACATAAGTGTCGTTGGGAGCTGAAAGGGGGCTTCTTGGTTGAGACTTTGTGGGTGGAGTCCATGTAAAACATACAGGAAAATATATAAGGAAGGTTTGCATCCTTCAAAAAGAATATCTGGATGATTCAAGGGACTGTATTAAAACTTTCACATTGTACCTCACCTTGGTGTATAGAAACTGCTGCAGAAATTAGGGCATTTTTTAAAAATCTTTACTATGCCTTCTTAACTCACCACGGTTCGTCCAAGAAGAAGACATTTGAAGTCTTTTGGGGTTAGTTACAACAAATAAAACCCACTCCCTCTCATAAATCATGCTATTGTTCAATGCTATGCCATCGAGGAGGACACATTTATCTCCCCAAAGCAAGCCTGGCAAGAACCTGTGCAGAAGATATCGGTCATGTTTTCTTTCCAAAGGTGAAGAAAAGGGTTTGCTTATCTATAATGATTTATGAGACTGACAAGCAGGTGTACAAATGTGGCCAGGAAATGCATACGAATAGACAGAACAGCTTAGAACAAACTTATGGTGTCAGGGCACAAAGCCGATAGCTTCATTCCATAATGGGCCAAAAGAACCAGGATTCATAAATCACATTTGTCAAGAATAAATAAAAAGAGAATTAGACAGACCAGTGGCCCTAGCTGTTTCCATCTCTATCATCATTTGCTGCCCTGCCCTGCCCCGCCTCTGTCTTAGAAGGAAGGCTCCTGTGGCTTCCCTGCTAACTCTAGATTAGGTCTACATACCAATAAACAAGTCACACTGGCTTCTGTCAGTGCGTCCTGTCATGATCCAACTTGCCGAGTGACTATTAAATGATTTTCTGCGCTTTGACGATGTAAGCACTAAGCAAGTATATCCGAGCAAGACCCCATGTGACCCCATCCAGTGAACAAGCCTTCAGTGGCTACAAGAATGCCTGGGTCCTAGTTCTAGCTCTGCCCGTGTCCACCTGAGTCACTTACGGCAATTTATTGCTCTCACCACTTTCATTTTCAATGCTATTAAAAGATACACCATCCATCAGTTTGAAAAGCTGAGACAATAACCCAGAAGGACCAAAAGGAACTACACGAAGTCATGTCAGTGCCCTAGACCCCACGGCTATCTCATTGTCAAGCTTATGGGAGGAGGAGGGGGTGAGACAGCAGGTAAATGTTTATAAAATTGACTTGAAAGATATGTCTCATGTCTTTAAATGAAGAAATGGAATAAATGTATATAGGATATGTCAGTCTTTCTAATTCTGAAATTATATCATCAAACTGGTAAAGAATAGCTAACCATCTGCTGATTTAATTGACATTTTAGCACAACTGAGCTGTTCTGAAATAAAAATACTTTATAACTTCCTGGTTTTTTTGTAAAACATTCCCTCCTTGTGTTTTATTGTGGCCCTAACAATATTTCAAAGACAAATAAACTTCAATAAAAAAAAACCCTCCTACCTCCTACAGTACCTTGTGCTATCTATTTTAAGCTCTAACTGTACCGTGGGTAGCCATGGCTATAAGCACCTTGCCAGAAAACCTTTGTTTTCATTCCTTAAGGTAAAAAGCTGACCTCCAGGTGTTCCATTCAATGGGTAACATGCAAGCTGCAATGCTTATGCATGTGTTTTTATCCACTTAGAAGCCTGAGCATGGACCAAATATCATTAAGACTGTCTGCAGGATTCAAACATGGAAGGTAATACTGGTAATTCAAATATGGAAGGTAATTCTTGTTCCCTGTTCCTTATCCCCAGCTCTTCTCCATTAATCAAACCAAACACCTACAAGGAGGCCGCACTCCTCATCTACATGCATCACCTCCATCCTTGCCCAGCTCCAAACCTGCTCTTCTTGCCGACTGCCTTGGTGGCTTCTCTCCCATTTCCGGATTGGTGCTCACCGCCTAGACCTTTAGCCACTCCCATCTGTACTTTGTTACTCTTCCTGGGACAA
The DNA here is from genome assembly GCF_036850765.1 of Saccopteryx bilineata. NCBI lineage: Eukaryota > Metazoa > Chordata > Mammalia > Chiroptera > Emballonuridae > Saccopteryx > Saccopteryx bilineata. The sequence continues at coordinate 15,393,837 of NC_089499.1, read as the reverse complement.
AGGCTTATACTTGCTCTGTAGGTCCGTCCAATTTTCAGTGAGGCCACAGATCCCACCCTGGCCCTTTCCCCCTGGGTCACATGGTCCTCCCAGGCCTACCAGGAGGAGTATGTGGCAGCTTATTTCATCTGTGACCACGGCTGACACCCATTCTCAGATACCTTGGAACATGGACACAGACGCCTCCATTTCCTCAGTTGCTTAAGCAAGAAAACACAAAAGGGTAAGATCAGAAGAGCTGACAAAGAAGGCTGATTATGCCAGGTCAGGGAAAAGCCCATAGATATGAATGCCAATTATTTTGTAACAATCTTTTCAATTGAATTATAGCAAATGTATACAGAAGTTCAAAATCAGGCATGTACAGGTCGGTGGCTCATCACAAAAGAATACCCCCATCTACCAGCCCCCCAGATTCAGAAATAGAACATTACCAGCATGCCAGAAGGCACCCTCATGTGTCCCCAATCAGAAAACCCTCTTTCCTTCTCAAAAGTAACCAATCTCATGACTTCTGTCCCAGACGTTAATTTGCTTATGTTTGAATTTTATATAAATATAAATGGAATTACCAAACAGATTCCTTTGGGTCTGGCTTCTTTAGCTCAACATTTTTTTTTGTGAGATCTATTCATACTGCTGTGTGTAGATAATTCATTTTCATTTCTGAATAGTATTCCATTGAACGAATGAATACACTACCATTTATGCATCCATTCTAACGCTGATAAGACTTTTGAGTTGTTCGTGGCCTGGAGTTACTATGAACAATACTATTCTAAATATTTTTGTGCTGATTTTTAGTATACATATGTGCACATTTCTATTGGCTATATACCCAGAGTAGAATCTGTGTCACAGACTTTAGTAAATGCTGCCAAACAATTTTCCAAAATATTTATATTAATTGATACACAATTTACTACCGGCAGTGTGTTTAAGAGCAGCAGAAGCCCTGTGTCTCACCCATACTTGGTATTGTCAGTCTTTCTAATACTAACTCTTTTGATGTGTGTACAATAATAGTGGTATCCTAGACCCAGGCAAGGGTGGAGCCTAATCTAGGCCATAAGCTGTAGAAGGCCCTTCTCAGGTGCTGCTATAGTTACATCACCCACCAGAAGTCTGCCAGACCAAAGGCAAACAGAGCAATAGAAGACCTTACTGATAAATACTAAACTTGTACCTTCAAGATAGAAAATAAATATTTTTTCCAAAAAAATTTAATTTTTTTAACTTTATTATAAACATGTTTTTACAGAAACAAATAGAAAGAAGAAAAGTTAAGGCTAAATAACTTTTAGAAAGAGAAAATTGGGTGATTCACACGAGACTACATTTCTCAACACTATGAAAAACTGGATGAAATGTAAATTTTCCTAGTCGAGTATAATGTACCTAAGCCGATCGCCGCTATGAGATAGCCATGGGATATTATGCCACTCTTGGGTTAAACATATTTTGAGGTTCACCTCTAAAATAAAAATTCTGAGGCCTACTGACAGAGGAGACTACTACACTGATCCAAGAATGGTGTGATGCTTTTTCAATATAAAAATGAGAAAACTGAGAAGATGACCCAGTTTGGGATGGGGAGGGGATGTGACTTAATTCAGTTTCAGACATATTTTCTTATTTCTCAACAGTTAACTGTCAAAAAAAAAAAAAAAGCCACAAGAAGACCACAATATTGATTTGATTCAGTCACCGAGATTGTCAAGGCAAATGAGCAAATCGTGCTAATAAATGCATGACATTGCCATGTGCAGCTCATCTATGACTTGTCAATTTTCCTGACAGCAGGCCATTGTGATGGCATCTAGAACTGTCCACAGTCACAAGAATAAAACCGAAAGATTATGATTTAGGACAATGTCCGATTGGATGCCAGGATTCTGTTCTTGTCTAGAGTTTGAAAATTGCCTTATTAGTTCTGAGTAAAGCAATCTGAGATCGATGCAATACTTCCAAGATACTTTTCTACACTTTCTACACCAATCTTCCAGGAATTCTAAAATCCCAAACAACCTAGCGCAGTGCTTATCACATAGCAAATGCTGCTGTTATAGTCAGGGTCTTTCTCAAATTTAAGTAAGGCTCAGAATACCCTGCCCAGCTTGTTTCAATGTTGATTCTTAAGCCTGTCCCTCAAGACTCTACCTCAGGAAGCCCGCCTAAATTCCCCCAAAGTTATCAGGATATATGTGTTTCCATAGACCTCATTTGGAGAAACATGACTATATAATTGCTTCTCTACATATGTGAAACTCAACATACCTTTCCCTAACTTTGAACATGGCCATACGAGGCATGACTACATTGCAGCTCATGCCACATGTGACTGACCCTGAAATTCACCACCAGAACTGGTCTCCAGTTCATTCAGAGATGAAAGAGTTGACCATTGCTTGGATGTGGCAGCAATGCCAAATTGCTATCAAAGTTCTAAACACATCCTCTCAGTTCCCACACTTACCTCTGCGTGGGCCAGTCACAGGTGGCCGACTAACGTGGTCCTCAGGACACGCTTTGAATACCACTGACCTAGAGGACCTGAAACACTGGCATGTTAGTACCTCGTTCTGCAAAAACTCAAGGCAAATGGACACAGCCTCTTCTAAACATCAGAGACTCACTCACAGGCCTGTGAAAATTAGCATATTTGGGGGGATGCATGTGACTGCTGAGTGCCTCCACAGCCGTGCAGAATGCAAAAGAGCTGACAGACACTTTGTCTTTGGTTCTAAGAATATGCTGTCTTCACACAACATTAACTTTACATTCATTTGGAAGGAGTATGCTTTTGTTTGAAATGCTTGTAAATAATAATTATCATTTTACACTCATAATGACAGCAGAAAACTGTTTCAGCCAGACAAACCCTATTAACATGAATACATGAGACTTTCCACCAGCAGACAAAAGAGAATCACAGGGATAAACCCTGGTACCCAAGAGGGAAAACAGAGGTGAATTCTAAAGGCTCATTTCAAGGCATCCCCTAACTCCTGAAGCCAGACCCACTGGCAGAAAGCTCAGCATTCTCGTAACAACCCTGCTAACCCATGTGTGGATGGAGCTAGCCCACCCACGGAACCTACCCTCCAGCCCCGCAGACGTCCGGGAAGCAAGAACCATAGACCTTAACTTGGCCTGGAAATTGTTGGCAACCAGTGACTCCTAAGCAAAAGGCTTTCATAGAAATATCTTTCTCTTTCACTGCACTGAATGGTGCCCCATCCGTCTTGTCTCTGTCTAGTTCAACTCCAACTCTAGGGCCCTGAGTGTCTCTCTCTCTTCCCATCGCTCTCTGCCCAGTGGTTCTCAATCCCTGTGCCCCAGAAAACAGCTGCCACACTAGTGTGCCTCTGAGTGTTGATCACTGTGGAAAACCCGTTCTTCCTACAAGGGGATATATTCCGATCTATCAGCTCCCACTCTGAGCTACGCAGGACAGTGTGGAGGGGAGCGCACGTGCTAGGAATAAGAGGCAGAGCATCGCCCCCTGGTGGGCAGAGCGTAGCCCCTGGTGGGCAGAGCATCGCCCCCTGGTGGGCAGAGCATCGCCCCTGGTGGGCGTGCCGGGTGGATCCCGGTCGGGCGCATGCGGGAGTCTGTCTGACTGTCTCTCCCCGTTTCCAGCTTCAGAAAAATACAAAAATAAAAAAAATAAAAATAAAAATAAATAAAATAAAAAGAGGTAGGAGACACAGCAGAAAGTCAAACAGTACACAAAGGAAGAATGTCAGAAGGTCTCCTCGTCCGATGTGCGGTCAGCACAGGAGCAGCTGAGCTCAAACGGAAGCATGATTCTGAAAGGCAAAGCCGAGCCAAGCCTCGCGGGCTGACGGGAGCTTTCATGCTGCACAGAGGTGGGGGTTGGGTCGGCGTGGTTGCTGGCTTGATCGTGCCAGGTTGGTTCCTATGATCCCTCAGAGTGTGCTGCCAAATACTCAGACACGGAACGGTGAGAGCCCTGCCCCACTCGTCTCTCTCCCTGCCTCCCAGGACAGGGGGAGGACACCAGAGGTGGAAGGAGGGGCCTGTGCAAGGAGAAAGTGAGGCTCTAAAGCAGGGGTCTCAAACTCGCAGCCCGCGGGTCGCATGCAGCCCGCCGAACAATTCTGTGTGGCCCGCAGACTAATCCACGAAGTTCAAAATATTTTGGATAAAATTAAGTAAGCCTAGGGGCCTACTTGTATTTTTTATTTCTCTAGCATCCTAGCTAGATATTAGCTTAGTTAACAGCAGTTGTGATGCGAACTACAGTTTCTGGTCATTTTGTGACACTGAGTAAACTGCATGTATGATTGTGCTTGTTGTACTGATTTTTTTTGTTTTCAACTGCAGTGAGAAAAATGTTGCGTAACAGTTGCCTTTTGTAGACCTAGTGCGGCCCGCCGAACAGCTGTGATCTTGCTCTGCGGCCCACATGCTGAGTTGAGTTTGAGACCCCTGCTCTAAAGTGTAGATTCCCCACTTTCAGCCCAATCCAAACAATCAGAGTGGCTCTCCCAAAAAAAATGGGTGGTTCTGGCTGGAATAGGGAGGAAATCTCAGTCCCAAGTGAGACAGGCCACCCCTGCTGGCCAGACCCTGAGCCCCGCTCTGTAAAGCTGCTTTGCCAAGCCCCCGACACTGCAGGGGATAAGCCCTCCTGCCTGCAGGCTCAGCCGCCCGGACCCTGGGTCTCTCCTGTCCAAGGCAGTGAGGGCCATTGCACAATACCACACTCCCCGATTGGGGACATTCAGGATTTACCTGGCTGCCTACACAGCTCAGGAGCTGACCCTTCCCCCAACCCTTGCCAGACAGCCCTGAGTCCGATTTCCTGGTGAGCTCTTCAGGGTTCACTTGGAACCAGAACTCCAACCTGTACCCTGTAGGTGAAGGACCTAGAGTATGGAGGGTCCATACTGGGTCCTTTCACTACCCTAGATAGCCTGTCATTCTCACAGTGTCACTCTAAAGTAAGAGTTCTTATCCCATTGTACAGATTTGAAAAATAAGGATCTGAGAAGTTATCATATAGCTTGTGAAGAGTAAAACCAGTTGACTCAGTGCATAAAGCATTGGCCCGGTGTGCAGACGTCCTGTGTTCAATCCCTGGTCAGGGCACACATGAGAAGCAGCGACCACCTGCTTCTCTGTCCCTCCCTCTCCCCCTTCTCTTCCTCTTCCCCTCCTGTAGCTGTGGCTCGATTGTTTCAAGCATCAGCCCCACATGGGGGTTGCCGGGTGGATCCCGGTCAGGGCACATGCAGGAGTCTGTCTCCCTATCTCCCCTCCTCTTACTAAAAACAAACAAACAAAGGCTGGCTGTCTTACCCCCCACATACAAAACTGGACTAGGGCTGAGACCCTGGAACCCCGTCTAGTTCTTGTCATCCCCTTCCTTCTGACTTTGGTCCCATTTCCTGACTCCCCAGCTGCCCAACACCCTGCCCCAAAGCAGAGAGAATATTCAGAACCGTGCGGGGAGCCTCTTTCTCTGCTGAGGCCACTCACCTGACCAAGTACCTCAATATCAACCTGGTCCGAAATCAAGCTAGACTTTGTTTCATTTGGAGCCCGTTTAAACTGGTCCCCCCAGCAGAGAGTCCTGTTGGTATCTAAGTTAGACGCCCAGACTCGGGCATATTTCCTCTTTTACTGCCTCTGAAGTCCTAGAAAAACTGGTAAACTATATATTTCTGGAGCCTTGGAAACTCAACCAAGCCTTTTTGCTTAATAACAGGGTAATGTCTTTCCTTTGACAGCTCATACATCACCTACATCAGAATCACCCGATGCTCTAAAAATGAACACGCTGGGTGCTCCCGAGATCTCCCGAACCAGGCTGTCCAGGTGGTTATGCTCCTTCAGGCGCTCGGTAAGTACCTCCTCGTCTCCGTTAGCATCCTCTGATAGAGACTTGCCACCACTGTCTTTGTCTCTGAAATGAGTATATATTTGTTTTCCCGACATAATTGATAACAAGGCTGTTATGAACTAGTTCAGTTCAGTCAGGTTAAGAGCCAAGGAAAGAAAACAGAAGTCGTCACTCCAGAGTGGCCACGGGGGACCAGGCACCTTGTATTGTTACTGAAGTTAATCCTCCCAACAACTCTGTAATGGTGGCTTACTGTCACCTGCGCTGTCGCTTAAAGATACTGAGATGCTAAAAGGTTAAATGACTTGTCCAAGGTCATGCAGCAAGACTAAGCTCAGTGCAGATACAAACTCAAGTCTATCTGACCCCAGTCCCCAAGCAAATCTCTCCCCACCACTCTGGGCTTCCCCCAATCTCGTCCACAGCACATTCTGCACACCACTGGTTGTTTTGACTCATTCTGATACGTAGTTACTTAGTTGGTTGTTTCACCATAATATAAAAATTACTCATACCTTTTGTATACCAGAAGTTGTCAATCATTATTTGGTATATATAAATGAATGAATTCCTCATGAGCTTTTAAATCTATAACACAATCATATATTTCAAACAGTCGTGCCATAAACATACAAAAAAAAAAGTCTACTTAAACTCTGAAATTTAAGCTTCTATATTGTGACAAATCAGGGAGTTGGCAGACTGAGGCATGTAAGTCAAATCCAACCCCCAGCCTGTTTCTGTACTGCCAGCAAGCTGGGAATCATTTTTTTGATTTCTAAAGAGTCGTTTTAAAAAGAAAAAGAAAGAAAGAAAGAAAGAATAGGGGACAGAGAGTAGACACGATGTGTGGCGCGCCAAACCTGGAATATTTCCTATCGAGCCCTTCACAGAAAAAAGTTGAGAGCCCCACTATAAATGATAAAAAAAAAAAAAATTATTATGCTAAGACCAGGCATTCTCACAGGAGCGCTATCACAATAAACAAAAATTATGGGAATGAAAATATGTTACTCGTTTTATATGTATAAACAAGGATATACAGACAGGACATAACCAGATACACAGCATGTCTGTGGTTTGAGAAACTTCATGGGGGAGGAACAAGTCAGGAAAAAATGTCTCAACAGGCTCCTGAAAGGACAGTAAGGAGCCAAGAGCCTGAGAATCACTGCGCTGAGCAAGAGCTAAGAGTGTGGGAAAATGGCTTCGTGTGTGAGATGTCCAGTGTCCTCGGGCTCATCTCGATGGCCACGCTGAGAGGCTCTCCTCCAGGATCAGACACACCCATGAGCACAGAGCTGTAACAGCCACTGCCCCAACCCAGCCAAGACAGTCCCCTGCAGCCATTTTAGTTATTAAAAATAAAGTCAAGGACTTCATTTTTTGAACTGAGAAGTTCACGTGTTGTCCCAGCTCTGAGCATTGGACACATCTCACAGCCAAAGAGAAGCATCCCCGGGTTCTGTTGTAACAAGTCCAAGGACATCGAGTACCAATCCAGAGAAGTAACTGGCAGCCAGAGAGGTAAAACCTCTGCGTCCTTCGTAGCAAACATTCACAAGAGTTGTTTTCATTTTCTTTCAGCCCACTCCAATCCACATCCCTCCCATAAAGCTGCTGTTGCCACGGCCATCGGACAGCTCTGTGCTGAACAATCCAGTGGATACTCTTCCCTTCTCATATTACTTGACCTCTTGTAAGCCTTTAAAACAGCCTCTCCTTCCTGTTGTACTCTCCCTCTCCTTGTTAGCGTTCCATACTTCGTTAATTTTCCTCTTTCCTCCCAGGACAATTATTTCCTATTTCCTTTTGCAGATTCCTCTTCTTCCACCTGAATTTTGAATGTCAAAATTCCCCAGAGCAGTGCTAGATACTTCTTTTTTCCTCCACATTTTATTCCTAGGTTTCAAAATCCATCCCTAGCTTTAAGTGTCATCTATATGCTAATAAATCCCAATTTTTTTTTTTTTGACAGAGACAGAGAGAGAGTCAGAGAGAGGAACAGATAGGGACAGACAGACAGGAAGGGAGAGAGATGAGAAGCATCAATTCTTCGTTACGGTACTTAGTTGTTCATTGATTGCTTGGTCATTGATTGCTTTCTCATATGTGTCTTGACCAAGGGACTACAGCAGAGCAAGTGACCCCTTGCTCAAGCCAGTGACCTTGGGCTCAGGCCAGCGACCTTGGGCCTCAAGCTAGTGATCTTTGGGCTCAAGCCGGAGACCATGGGGTCATGTCTATGATCCCACGCTCAAACCAGCGACCCCGCGCTCAGGTTGGTGAGCCTACGCTCAAGCCAAATGAACCCGCACTTAAGCCGGCGACCTCAGGGTTTCAAAACTGGGTCCTCTGCGTCCCAGTCCAATTCTCTATCCACTGTGCCACCACCTGGTCAAGCATAAATCCCAAATTTGTATCTCCCTTGAATTTTGGGTTCATGACAAGCCACCTTCTAACATCTCCACCTGGGTGTCTAAAACATACCTCAACTGTCAGGCAACTTCTTCATTTTCCCCTTTCCTTTCAACCAACATAGTCTTAACCTAAGTGTATCAGACCCCAGGCAGAAAAACACAACCACTCTAGGTCCTTCCAACAGAGAGGATTTAACACCAGGAATTGGCAGTAGAGGTGATGGAAGCAAGAGATGGCAGAGCAACCCATAGATTAGCCACAACAGAAAGGCACCATCACCTGAAGGACTGGAAAGAAGGGAGAGGTGGATATGACAGAAGATTCCAAAACCAAGGGCCATCCAGGGAGATGTAGAATCATAAGGACTGACAGAAAGTAGAGTCATGAAAAAGACAAAGCCTCGGCTAGAGACACCTGACACAGAATTAGAGGGAGAAGCACCGCCGGCTTCCCCCTTCCTCCTGCTCATCAGTCTTCTGGCCTTGCCTCCATGGACCAGACCTATGAAAAGCCAGTTGCCAATGATGCCCAGAAAACAGTGGGCCTTATGACATAAAGCATAACATGGGTATGTTAGGAAAGGATATGAGGGCAAACAGGAAGTAACCACTTTCTCCTTTCCTGGTAAATGGCATCATTTCCACTGAATTACTAAAGTCACATTATAGAAGTCTTCCTTAAACTATTCTTTTCCTTATCATTCATTTACATTCTAAATATAAAGTCCCATCCGTTCTAGCTCAGAAATAAATCTGTCTACTTCTCTTGATTTTACCCATCCTAGTCCAAATCATCTTGACCACCTCATTTGGTCAGCTGTAAGACCTCCAACTGGTCTCCCAGCTGCCCCTCCTGCCCTGTTTGCAACATCCACAGAGCAGCCATCTGATCTTTTTAAAATTTGATACCAAATTGACATAAATCTGCTTGAAAACCTTGAATGGGATTTCCACTTCCTATAGTGGAAGTCTGGTGATTCAGACCAACCCTATTGCTAAACTTGTCTAAAAATTGGGGCAAAACATTTTTATAAGAAGAATTATCCAAAAAAAAAGAAAAAGAAAGGGAAAACCTCTCCTGAGGAGAAGAACCTGCATATTAGATACTAGATATAAAATTATTTCTTTAAAAATCAAGATGCAGGCCCTGGCCGGATGGCTCAGTGGTAGAGCATCAGCCTGGCATGCAGGAGTCCCAGGTTTGATTCCCGGCCAGAGCACACAGGAGAGGCACCCATCTGCTTCTCCACACCTCCCCCTCTCCTTCCTCTGTGTCTCTCTCTTCCCCTCCCACAGCCAAGACTCCATTGGAGCAAAGATGGCCCGGGCGCTGGGGATGGCTCTATGGCCTCTGCCTCAGGTGCTAGAATGGCTCTGGATGCAACAGAGCAGCGCCCCAGATGGGCAGAGCATCGCCCTCTGGTGGGCATGCCGGATGGATCCCGGTCAAGCACATACGGGAGTCTAACTGCCTCCCCATTTCCAACTTCAGAAAAATACAAGAAAAAAAAATCCAGATGCAATGTCCAACACACAACCAAAGCAAACTAGGCCCATAGGAGACAAGTCACTGTGACCGAGAACCAGCAGAAACAGAACACACACGGATTCTCCAAGACATCACAAAGTACTATAATTATCAGATTAGGTTACTAGCTTAATATTTCAAAGACATAAAAGCCAAGTCTACATTTTGAAAAATAACTAAAAACTATAAAAAGTAACATACAGATTTTTTTAAAGAACCCAATATAAATTAAGAATAAAAAATGCAATAAACAAAAATGTAATTTTTGGCAGATTTGTTTTTGCCAAAAAGGGAATAGCGTCTTGGTTTATAGGGAAAATATGTTATATAAACTACAACACACAGAGACAACAAGATGAAAAATAACAGAAGTGAGCACAATAAAGAGAAGATACAATAAGAAGTGAATATGTGTGTATTTGGAATCCAAAGAGGAAGAGAGAGAGAGAGAGAAACAAAAACAATATATGAAGAAAATGGCTAAGATCATGCCAAACATGACTAAAAAACATCAATCACTGATTCAAGAAGCTGAATGAACCCCGGAGTAAATTAAAAAGAAGCTCATACATGGACAAACTGCAGAAAAACGGAGGTTTTTTTAAAATGCTATAAAATCAACCAGTGAAAGGAAATAAACGGATGATAGTCATTGGCAGAGACTTCTTACCAGCGACAACAAAACACAGAAGTACAATGATAATGTCAATGTGTTTAGAGAAAATAACTATCAACCTAGAATTTCATACCCAGAGAAACAAATTCTCTAAGAACAAAGGTAAAATAAGCAGACTGAAAACTGGGTGTGGGGGTAAAGGGGATGGAGGGATTGAGAAAAAAGGAAAAAAAAGAGAAAAAAACTCATGGATACAAACAATAGTGTGGTAAAACATACACATAGTATTGTAATTATTAGACTAGGCTACTAGGTTAACGTTTCAAAAGACATAAAAGCTGTCAATTTTTCCCAAATTAATATATAAATTTAATATAATCAAAATTAAAACATCAACTTATTTTGGAAAACATTTACCAAATACTTTCAAATTAACCTGGAGAATATTCAAGAACATTTTTTTTAAAGTAGAATAATGAAGGATGTTAACATATCTATAAAAACCACAGGAACAGACAGACATAATCACCTCAACTCGTATGTGAACACTGACAGTCCTCTGAATACATTTGCATTTATTATTTCATTTGATCCCATGTAATAAACCTTATAAATCAAACAGGCATTATATAAAGGATGAAACTGAATCTCATCAAGATTAACTGCGAAGTTATCCAGCAAATAATCGAGCTAAAGCTCAATCCCAGCTCAGACTCACTTATGGTGATGCTCTGGTCCTTCCCATCTTTACAACTGGCTATAATCATTAATCAGCTCTACTTTCAGAAGCAGGTCACAATTTTATATATAACAGGGCAAACATAAAGGAGATTAAAGTGTGAGAACTATCCTTGGTTTATTGCAAAATTGCTTTTCTTTGAGCATAAAAATAGCAAGATGTTGACATAGTGACAATACAAGCAACAATCTCAGGCAGAAGTCTCCCTCGGGGTTCTCAAATCTGACATTAATCAACTATTTAGCACAAGCTTTAAGAGTTGGTTTTTCCCCCAGATAAGATCATAAACCTGTAATCTTTTCTATCTATCTTAAAACCTCCAGAAGTTTTTGTACCTCTTTTACTACTATGATTTTTTTGGTTGTTTGTTTATTCGTTGATAATATCAGTTTATGTTTAGAAAGCTTTCAGGTGACTCTATGCATGTACCTTGAACCAACTATATTCTTCTGTGTGTGCTTGCAAACTTTGCTTAACACTTTCACTTTCCCTACAGGGATGGCAACAGCTTCAAGCTGATTCTGTGGCTGTCCAAAGTCTCCCAGAATACTCACAATTTTCTGAGTGAACAAGTTCAGTCAGGTCTTTAAAATTATGACGATTGACGGTGATGGTGATGACAATGACAACAATGAAAATACCTCCTTCCACAACATCAGAGTATAGTAAATTATTTCACCAACTTCCCACAGAAAGAAAACATGGGGAACTCAACAATATGGACTTTCGTCAAGAAGTATGCTTCCGGCCCTGGCCGGTTGGCTCAGCGGTAGAGCGTCAGCCTGGCATGCGGGGGACCCAGGTTCGATTCCCGGCCAGGGCACATAGGAGAAGTGCCCATGTGCTTCTCCACCCCACCCCCTCTTTCCTCTCTGTCTCTCTTTTCCCCTTCCGCAGCCAAGGCTCCATTGGAGCAAAGATGGCCCGGGCGCTGGGGATGGCTCCTTGGCCTCTGCCCCAGGCACTAGAGTGGCTCTGGTCGCGGCAGAGCGATGCCCCTGGAGGGGCAGAGCATCGCCCCCTGTTGGACAGAGCGTCGCCCCTGGTGGGCGTGCCGGGTGGATCCCGGTCGGGCACATGCGGGAGTCTGTCTGACTGTCTCTCCCCGTTTCCAGCTTCAGAAAAATACAAAAAAAAAAAAAAGAAGAAGAAGAAGAAAAGAAGTATGCTTCCTATCTTCAAACTTCAGCCAGCCCAGAGGAGATGAGACAGAAAAGCTGCATCTCCGGCAGACCTCTCTGACAGAGTATAGAGTGCAAGCTCTGCTTCAGGACCGGCAAATATTTTGGTTCAGTGGGTCCCATAAAGGTTACAGTGTTCCTCCTGGCATTAGCTTTCCAATTAATGAAAAACGATAATGAAGAAGAGAATTATTCATTTAGACATCCACAGTGAATGAGTATTAAAGAACCAACCTAGTTACATACAAAGATTTTTTTCATGTTTGTCTCAAAAATTTCCCATTTTTAACTAAATAAAACTTTTAAAGGATTTTTAGGTGCCGAATATAATCATTTTCATATAGTATTATACATAATTATTGAATTTCACATCCAGAAAGGGTTACTTTATGTAGTCAGTTTTACCATGTAAAATTAACACACGCAGTAATGCGAGTCAAAGAAATTTCATAAAAGTCACAGATTACTCAGCCTCTACCTATCTCATGCACCCCATGCTTTCTGACCACTAGCTGTCTATGTTTCATATTAAAAGTAAAACAAAAAGAGAAGGACACCAGCTCCTGTACAAAAAAAAAACAACAAACAGACAAATACATATTGGTCTTCTCATAAAAAATTAGGAATTGCCTATCTCCTTGGGAGTCTAAGACATTCTAATGAATTATGATGCTCCAAGAAATTTCGAAGCCCTTTGCGACCTCAGATTGACCATCTGTGTGGGACTCACTCACAGTAAATCGATGCCTGAACATTAGGAGTCTTAACCAAATGTGGCCTCATTATCCCCAAGCTAAACCATGCTGGAAGCTCTGCCAGCCTCTCGCTTTCCTTTGACAAGCACGCGCTGCCAGAAATGCAGTCGCTTCTGAGTAATCCTTTTATTACTTACTCCTTGGCTCGCGGTTAGTCTCAAACGCCTCTGCCTTTGAGATTATGCTCTTGCTCTAAGTATTCTCCTTTCCTCTCTGTCCCCTTTCTGCTGGCCCGCCTTAGCCCCTGCACACAGCGTCTGTCCGTGGTCTCAGTCCTAGTTATTTTTGATGCTTCCCTTCAAAACCAGACAAGTTCGGGGGTTGCCGAGGGAGCTAGGAAAGAGAAAAAGCCTATGACTTTAGGCAAAGGCTGAATGGAATTTTCACCTGACCCTTTGCAAGGGTCTCTGGATTACGTAACTTTTTTTTTTCTATCCCAGCTAGGTGTTTGGAACCAAAAAGAAAATTCTACTCTGGCCCCAAGTGACTGACGGCAACCCTGCTTTCTCACTTTCTTCAAGACAGCCCAGTATTTGGGCTAGGTCCTGTATCTCCTCAGTCCCGTTAGGACTACAGCCAGAACGACTACCTGATCCTCGCATTTTATCTGTACTGCACATGCTTCCTTCCTCAGGATCAGCCTCTCTTCCTGAGTCTATGCCTTGACCACAAGGACAGTGCCCGAGATCTCGCTGAGACAAAGCTGAGTAGGCTGACTCTCTACAGGACCCAGCCACTTCTGTGTGCTAAGTTATCTCCATGCTTCTCCTGAAAACATCCCCACCACCTAACCCTCTTCATGTGCTCTTAGGGAGTCCCCGTTGCTCCTGACAACTCTGCATCGTGGGCGTCACCACCTCACTAAGTGGCACCACTGCCTCAGGATCCATCTGAGCAGCTCTGTCTAGGCAAGGGTGTCAGAGAACATCTCTCATAAAGAGAAACGGCACCTAACGTCAGTCTTTGCACGGGGGTAACTGGCCCTTGGCAGTAGGCCACAGTTCCTCGAAGCTTCTCGGAGCATCAGTTTCACTTAACAGCGGTAACTTAAAACTTCTTAAATATTAAAATAAAAAATGGATTGTTAAGCCCTGGCCGGTTGGCTCAGTGGTAGAGCATCGGCCTGGCGTGCAGGAGTCCCGGGTTCGATTCCCGGCCAGAGCACACAGGAGAAGCGCCCATCTGCTTCTCCACCCCTCCCCCTCTCCTTCCTCTCTGTCTCTCTCTTCCCCTCCTGCAGCCAAGGCTCCATTGGAGCAAAAGTTGGCCCAGGCGCTGAGGATGGCTCTGTGGCCTCTGCCTCAGGCACTAGAATGGCTCTGGTTGCAACAGAGCAACGCCCCAGAGGGGCAGAGCATCGCCCCCTGGTGGGCATGCTGGGTGGATCCCAGTCGGGTGCATGCGGGAGTCTGTCTGACTGCCTCCCCGTTTCCAGCTTCAGAAAAGTACAAAAAAAAAAAAAAAAAAAAAAAAAAAAGAATGGATTATTGCGGAGTAAAATAAAGAATGTATATAATTTTTGGAAATGAAACCCAAGATGAAATTTCAGGGCACTTTGAAATGCCGGTGGGAAATATTCACAGGATTCCAGACCACTCCCTGTCACCGCAGCCCAGGGATATACACTCTTCTCTCTTATTCCCGAGAACACTGGGGAGAGGTGGCTCTGTGACTGTTTCCCGCTATTTAGGGTGGCTCCTGTTGACAGGAGTACATCTCCTACTTCACAGATACGGTCCTGTCCCCTCTGGCCCGGGCGCTGACCCCGTTCCTGAGGCCATTCCAGATGTTGAGCTTGAGAGAAGTCTGCGGGACTGATGTGATTTCAGAGAGTTTCCTTCTGGGCTGACATTGGAAGTGGAATTATTTTTTGGGGGGGAGGGTTACAAAGAAGTTGATACCTCAATAATAATGGTGGATAATTTCATTTTTTCATTTATTTGCTATTATAAACAAAGCTGCAGTGAGCATTCTTATCTTGTCTGTGGACACGTCGTTAATTATTCTTGAAGGATAATGGGGCGCATCTTTTTCTAAAAAACAATGTATATTGGCCTCACATTTCTATTTTTATAACCCCCAGGACTGGGTCATGGGTGTGAAACAATCCTCTGAAATCAAAAAAAGGTATATCCGTGAATGAACACCGAGGTCATGCGAAGGTTTGTAAAGTGTTATCTTCAAGTCCCCTGGCCACATCTGACCATAGCCCAAATCACCCACCCAAACATCCTAAATATGATAACTAACAAAAGCAGGGAGGAGGCAGACAGAGCAAAGACTTAGAACTGGATCCCAGTGCGAGCCCGTTACCCATGTGAATTCCTGCTACTAACGGAAAGCATTTCAGCACACCTTTTATACTAAGATCCCACAGAATTGTGGAGATAAATGCTGCTGCAGATCATGCAATGCCCTTCAGGGCCTTAAGAACCACAGAACTTTAACAGACAAAAGTATACCTTCCTTCCTCAAAATGGGGGAGACATATATGTAACCCAGGCAACAATTCTATGCAGCTGACACTTATCTGCTTCTTTTGAGGTTCATCCTATAAGCTCACCCCCTTGGTCTGATTTGTTCTGGGCATCACTCTCCACATCCATCAAGCCCAAGAGAACATATAGTTACACCCCCACACCCTCTCCTTGCCCTGGGAGAACCTGCTGGATATGTAGATTCATGGGGGGAAGACACCCAAACTGACATTCACTGAGTCCCAGAGTGCCACTGCTTTGTATTTGTTGACGATTTCAGCCTTGTGACCACCATAAAAATCAATATTATTAGCATCACCTTTTAGATAAAGACAAAAAAAAGGTCATACCAGGCATGGATTTGTTGAATATATGTGAAATTTGACCTGCAGCCCCAAACACAACACAGCTATACAATTGTGGAGGCTGATCTATGGGGCCTTTCTGAGATAATCATGGAGGAATAAATAGCTGTGAACACGGTAAATGACCCATTGAAATAGAGATCAGTGCGGCCAGGGCTCAGAGAGGGGTTGTGCTTCACTATGAAAGATGATGAGAAACCCCAGACTCCTTAGAAATCTCACAGATGCTCTGTCTGCAGCCTGGGGTCGGGCCCAATTACGGCTGTCATTTATCTGATGAAAGGTGACGCAGGTAGTTTTGCAAGGTCAGTACAAGAAACGCACCGAAAGTCACAGCTCGGCTGCCCCTGAGTGGCAACAGAAAATAACTGTAACCCATCTATGGCATCTTTGGAAAATAAGAAAGTTATAATCAGCAAAACTGAAAAGAGTGGTTACCCCTGTTGCTTCCAAAATCCCTCAGAAAATGCTAAGGATCGGGGGAGCACAACATTGCACAGAACAGTAAAATAGCTCAACTAAGTGTGGTTTTTATATTCAGGTTCATGAAAGATGTCACCTGACTCGACAAGCTTCAAGAACTGCCCTGGATGGTTCTCCTCCCCCCACCCCCCAAGACTCATGAATCACACAGTTCGCTGAATCTATAACTCACAGAAACACATCACGGCGTCAGCCTCGCAAATGCCAACGCCAGGCCACCAGCTCCTTTCATTACGTGTTGTGATTATGGATTAAATGGTTTCATAAACATATTGGTTGTTTCACATTTGGCACGAGGCTGTCTTGGAGCCCCTACAATCTGTCATCACTGTTAATGAGATATCGACCTCCTTGTCACCCAAGCCAAAAAAAAAAAAAAAAATCCAGTTCCCTGTTGAATGTCAGCCAAGAAGAAAACCCTCCAGAACTTTTGCAAACCCTGAAAACTGCTCTCAGCACTGCAATGGGCTCGGCAACAGGGCCAGCAGCATGAGCACACGGCGAGGACCACATCTGCACGACAGGAAATGTATAGCTATTGATGACGCCTGGGACCCTTTCTCTCCCCATGACAGCAAGGACCACCTTAACTAGGTAAAGCCCTGAGAGCATATTTCTCCAACATTCTATCAAAAACTCCCTAACAGCCAAGAGTGGTGAACTCAACACCCAGCGGTTTCTGAAGGCATGGCTGTGGAATCCTATCATATCAAAATTTCTTACAAGTCTTGTCTGATATTGTTAAACTTCTATTATACGTCTCACATTCTATTCCACAATATATCCAGGCTTCCTTTAGAATTCAAGAAGCTTTGGAGCAAATGACATTGACCTTCCATGAAGTGGAACCATTGTTTTTCCAGACACCGAGTAGGCTGTGACTTTTCACCCACACAAAAGCCTCAGAGGTCCACTTACCCCATTTTAAGATCCTCAGTCTTAGGGAGCTTTCTAAATGGAGCCCATCTCATTGCATTTCAAGGATGGGGAAATTGATAAGACTGAACAGAGTTTGCAGATACAGAATATTCTGAACACCTCCTTCCTTAGGTAAATTAAGCCATTCCCCTATATTCATTAGGACTGTTGCCTTTGTGTTACTGTTAGATCATGAGGCAAAAATATAGATATTTTTAGTTTTAGATGCATAGTCATGTGCTGTTTAACACTTTTCGTCAAAGATGGATTGCATACACCATGGTGGTCTGGTAAGATTATAATAGAGTTGAAAAATACCTATTGCCTAGTGACGTCATAACAGTCAGACCAACATGGCGCAAAGCATTTCTGTTTTTTGCTGGTCTCGGTCTATGGATAGTAATGCTACCAGCTAGAAATGCCTGGGGGGCACTCACCTGGGCCCTGGAGAGCTTCCCACAGGCATTTCCTTTCTAAACTAAAGTTACAACTCAACTGACCCTTGTGGTTCTTATATTGATTGCAAGGTACCCTTCAGCAATAACCATTAGGAAACTCTGAAGAAGACATGGGAAAATATAATACTGCTAATTTAAATCCCACTGTGCTAAGGCAATATTTTTTGGTGGGTGGGTAGGATGCTTTTAGTTTATAATTAGACTCAGAGCAGCAGATAAATTATGGTAGCTCTTTGCACATAACCTAATGAAAATGCCAGTCCTACTATCAAAGCAATCACCAAATCAGAGCTTTTCTCTATCCAAAGAATCTATTTTTCAATTCCTCCCCCCCCCAAAAAAAAAGTTAATCCAGGACCCTATGATGCCCATCTCAATTTGGGATGCAACAGTAGTCTAGATTTCTTCTTTCTTTTTTTTTTTTGGTGAGAGAGAGACAGACAGACAGCAAGACAAGGACCTACAAACAGAAAGAAGAGAGATGAGAAGCATCAACTCATGGTTGTGGCATGTTAGTTGTTCATTGATTGCTTTCTCATCTGTGCCTTGAACAAGGGGCTCCAGTGAAGCCAGTGACCCCTTGCTCAAGCCAGCGACCTTGGGCCAGTGACCCTGGGGTCATATCTATGATCCTACGCACAAGTCAGCAACCCCCTGCTCATGTTGATAAGCCCACACTCAAGCCAGCAACCTCAGTGTTTTGAACCTGGGTCCCCAGCATCCCAGGCTGATGCTCTGTCCACTGTGCCACCACCTGGTCAGGCTAGTCTAGAATATTTTGAACCTCTTTCTTCAAAGATCAATTTCAAAAAAAAAATCAGTTTAACATCCTCGATTTATCAATATTGACTGTTTTAATGGCATAATCTAATGGTATGTGAAAAGTGTAACATCTTTTTGAGAAGCTGAGCTCGTTTAAAGTAAAATGGCATCCCAAGTCCAGGAAGATAAACCACAGACCTGAAGAATGACACTGGTGTTTGTGCAGGCATTGAAACAGCTTGTGAACAAAGAAACTTACATAATATTCCTACCATAAACCCAAACCAACTCAGTTACAGCACTGGGCATGTGCCAATCCAGATGAACAGAAGGGGACAACTCCAATCACACACAGAAAAGACACAGTGGTTCCACAAACATATGAGTGGTATGCAGGAATTTTTGCTAAACTCTGATTATCTTACCAAAAAACTAGTGTCTTTCTTCTCTTTCCCCGCCTTCGTGGACCTTTCGCCTCCCAGAATTCCATCCAAGAAGAAAATTAAACGGAAGAGAATGATGGACGTCTTGTGAGGGGGATGAGGAAGAGAGGGTTTACAAACCTGAAGAACCTGAAAGCAGAGTGGAGGGAGGGGCCGCTCCTGCACGCCCTAGAGGCCGAGAGCAGGCTAACTGAAAGGAGGCTGAGGCCCTGGCCGGTTGGCTCAGTGGTGTGGAAGTCCTGGGTTCGATTCCCGGCCAGAGCACACAGGAGAAGCGCCCATCTGCTTCTCCACCCCTCCCCCTCTCCTTCCTCTCTGTCTCTCTCTTCCCCTCCCGCAGCCAAGGCTCCATTGGAGCAAAGTTGGCCCGGGCGCTGGGGATGGCTCTGTGGCCTCTGCCTCAGGCGCTAGAGTGGCTCTGGTCGCAACAGAGCGACGCCCCGGATGGGCAGAGCATCGCCCCCTGGTAGGCGTGCTGGGTGGATCCTGGTGGGGCACATGCGGGAGTCTGTCTGACTGCCTTCACATTTCCAGCTTCAGAAAAATACAAAAAAAAAAAAAAAAAGAAAGAAAGGAGGTTGAAAAGAGGGAAAGCTAGAGCCCCCCTCCCCATTCTCCATTCCAGGAGGATTCTGTGTGGAGAGAAGGTGACTTTCCAGGGTCACGTAGTTAGGAAGCGAGAGCAGAGCTTTCACCTCTTCCACTCCAGAGTGACAAGCACAAAGAGGACAAAGTCGGTATGCTTCATTGTTGCTGCAGTCCAAGAACATAAAATTAAGGTAGAAGAATACAACATTTTTTTGTTTTGGTGTTTGGGGTCTTTTGGGGTCTTTTTATTATTAAATTTATTGGGTGACCTTGGCTAATAAATTTTTTTTTTACAGAGACAGAGGGAGAGTCAGAGAGAGGGACAGATAGGGACAGACAGACAGGAACGGAAAGAGATGAGGAGCATCAATCATTAGTTTTTCATTGCAACACTTTAGTTGTTCATTGATTGCTTTCTCATATGTGCCTTGACCACGGGCCTTCAGCAGACCAAGTAACCCTGTGCTCGACCCAGCAACCTTGGGTCCAAGCTGGTGAGCTTTGCTCAAACCAGATGAGCCCACGCTCAAGCTGGCAACCTCGGGGTCTTGAACCTGGGTCCTCCACATCCCAGTCTGATGCTCTATCCACTGCGCCACTGCCTGGTCAGGCAAGTAGGCATTGTTTTAAATTTCTAAGTTGGTGGCGATTTGGTATACAGCAATAGTAAACCAGTCTTGGATTTAAAATAAGGCTATTCATACAAAGAGAACAAGACCCAGGAATACATTTTCCAAGAAATTTTGTTTCTCCTGATAATTAAATGACTGGACATGGATTTAGGCACCCTGGACATACTATGATTGGCCTGGGGAAGGCATTACCTGTTGAGAAAACATAGTTACTTTCAAATAGTACATGTAGTTAATGACCACCACTCTGATTCTTACAGTTACAAATGTTGAACTTTTGAGAGAGGAAGAAAAGCTTCAGAGGAATTAAATGTTTCTTGAGTCAAAGAAAACAAAGAAAAGGCCTTTTCTGCATATCATATTTGCATTTGAAAAACAGGAGTCACTGGGAGTATTCATCTTGTCATGCTTATATCCAAACTTCATATACCATCTCCTCTGAGAAGAGCTTGTTATAAAAGAGAAAGCATTAAATATATATACAAAACCCAGAAAAAAACATCAGATGCCAGTTGTAAATCTACAGTTTTACTGGCGAGGGGCAAATCTACAGTTTTACTGGCAAAGTGAATGACAGAGAGAAAGGTGACTATCTCCTGAAAACTATCTTTAACTGTCGCCACAGTTCAACTAACTGTCAAAATGTGCCTCTTGCAGAAATGGCTTTGTGAAATTATCCTCCAGAAAATGTGAAATTTTACACATTCATTCCATCAGAGTAGACTTGGAAACCATTTGTACATTACCAGGTTAGAGATAATGAGAGATGCCGGTTCTGTATCAACAATAACAGATAGGCTGGCTGCTAAGGTCAGGATGCTTTCACACAGACAGTGCAAAGACGCATTCCTGCGCCAGGTCCAGAAACATAGTAACAATAGGAAGGTTGCTGCTAGCAAGGCAGGCAGCTGCAGCTATGGTATTAAAGAATCTCCCAAAACCTTTATTCTAATCTTCCTTGCTCTTACCTTCCTTCAACAAACCCCCCCATTATAAAATACAAGCAATCTATGTTCTTTTTCTTCCCCCTTTTTTTCTTTTTTTAGCAAGAGAGAAAGGGAGAGAGACAGGAAGGGAAAGAGACGAGAAGCATCAACTCGTGGTTGCATCACTTTGGTTGTTCATTGATTTATGTCTTTGTGTGTGTGTGTGTATTTTTCTGAAGTTGGAAACGGGGAGGCAGTCAGACAGACTCCCGCATGCGTCCGACCAGGATCCACCTGGCATGCCCACCAGGGAGCGATGCTCTGCCCATCTGGGGTGTTGCTCTGTTGCAACCAGAGCCATTCTAGTGCCTGAGGCAGAGGCCATGGAGCCATCCTCAGTGCCTGGGCCAACTTTGCTCCAATGGAGCCTTGGCTGCGGGAGGGGGAGAGAGAGGAAGGAGAGGGGGAGGGGTGGAGAAGCAGATGGGCGCTTCTCCTGTGTGCCCTGGCCAGGAATCAAACCCAGGACTCCTGCATGCCAGGCCAATGCTCTACCACTGAGCCAACCAGCCAGGGCTGATTTATGTCTTTATACAACACTGCTACATGTGCATTTGGCTCAAATAAAGGGCAGCCCTTTAAATAAATACGATGAATAATAGGTCATGGCACACTGAATGAATATAATGAGTTAAACTTTTCTAAATAGTACCTGGTTCATGTCCCCTTACCAGTAATCCAGTTCCTCTGCACAAAAAATGCTGTGTCAGCCAAGAAGGGGACATGATGGAGGGGTGTCCGTGCCCAACAAGAGAGAAGGGGAAGCCCCCCGGCAGCTCTGGAAGACCCACACTGAGCGTGGGAGGAGGCTCTGGAGCAAAGCAGAAACTGTAACGAGAGAAATAAAGAAGCCAACTTCTATTTCTACATCTGAACACGGTGTGAGCAAATTCGGAACCCTCTCGTACAGGATTTTCACAGCCGTTTGAACAGAGGACAGTGGGAGAAGAATTGAGTCATCCAACAGCCCACAGAGCTCCGAGTCAGAATGAACTCAGAAACCTGCATTGTAGGGTTAGAGTTAGTGCCTAACTTGCGTTGTGAGTCAGTATGTTGAGTGGTACAGCTTGACTAACTAGTCCTGATTTTGCCTGGGAATCTTCTGGTTTTAGCTCTAAAAGTCCAATGTTTCAGGAAACCCCTCAGTCCTGAGTGAATGCTGCTCTCTGTAGAAATGTGTTTGCAATCACTCAATATAAAAGTATAGTAGTAAATATAAAAGAGACTATTAATTGCATTAGCCATTGAATCCAGATTATAACAATGTAGCACTGTAAACCTTATCCTCCAGGGAACACAGACGTTTAGCAGTTCTCAGCACTCACTTAAACTGCCCTTTGAGAATAGCATACTGGCAGAGTTGTGAAATGAGGTCTGATTTCTTAAAGTATAAACCTCTTCACCTGACCCATACTGCCCTGGAAAACAAGTCCTTAAGAAAAACAACCATTCTTTGCATTATAACTATGCTAGATTAACACACAAACAGTTCATTTGTGTTTGCTTTAGTTGCTACAGGACACCTGGGACATCGAGAATGGAGGGACCAGTAAACTGTCACACGGCAAAGGCAGCAGCTACAGATGTACCCCGCCCGTACTTGAACCATGCTGGGCAGGAGAGGAGCGTGGGATGGAAGGACCAGCCCAGCTACCTCTGTCAACGCCCTGACTATAGGCAAGAAGAGCAGATGGAAGGTAAAAACGGAAGAATGCCTGAGGATCTGCCTTCTCCTTACCCTCACTCCAGACAGAAAAGGAGTCATCAGATCCACTGCCTTCAGCTACTAATTTCAGCTTCCAGAATTGATTGACAAGATACCCTTGTTCTCATCATCCAAAACCAATAAGGAACTTACCAATGATATCACTACAAGCAATGACTACTTTAGGGAAATGTGTCCTATTTAAATGAGTCACATAATGCAAACACCATATAGAAGAGATCAACATATAATAATAAGGAGCCCCTTACTAACCGAGCTCATTTGATTTTTAGGTATATTTGAGTTTGAACTTCTCTCTTTCAACCTCCCTCCCCTGAAGGATGCGATAATTAAAAGTAAAATGGTATCAAACTGCATGAACGAACAGAAAACTAAATCATCACCTTCTGGCAAACATATATTCTTCATAAATATATTTTGTATATATTTCAGGTCATATACATATCTTGAAATAACAAATATGCTCATCTGCAGCAATCATGGGCTCTCCCTTAGTGAAAGGTGAAATGAGCAGCCCTACGACCTTGTAAACAGAAGGAAGGAGTAGACTTATGTTCTCTCACCAGAGGAAACACATAAAGCATTATAAAGTAAACGTGTCTTTTCTGTATCAAGTCCGGTGAGGAGAGCAGCTATAGGAACACCTCAGATGAGGACAGAGACATGAAGATGGAAAGAAGGGTCACGGTCTCAAATCCTACTATAGCTGCCTCTTAACCACCATGCAATCTCAATACATGACCCTAAAGGGACATTTGCTGTCGGTACTCTGCCCACATGCCCTGGATCGTCTCACTGGTTAGCAGAATACATGTTCTCCTCAAGCGCACCCAGAACATTCTCCAGAGAGATCACACGTTAGGCCACAAAACAAGTCTTAACATATTCAAGAGGATTGAAATCATACCAAGTACCTTTTCTACCACAAATGGAATAAAATCGGAAATCAATAGCAGTAGGACAGCTGTTAATTTCAAAACTATGTGGAAATTAAACAACCCACTCTTTTATTTATTTATTTTTTAATTACAGTTGACATATAATATTCTATTAGTTTCAGGTGTAAAACATACTGGTTAGACATTCATATAACTTACAGAGCAATCACACCAATAAGTCTACTACTCATTTGACACCATATATTGTTATTACAATATTATTGACTGTATTCCTTATGCTATACTTTACAACCTCATGACTATTTTTGTAACTGGAAATTCATACATATTAACAACACATTCTTGAACAAGCAGTGGGCCAAAATAAGAAATCACAGGAAATTAGAATATATCTGAGACAAATGAAAACAAAGGTACAACATACCCACATTTACGGAATACAGCAAAAGCTGTTCTAGGAGGGAAATTTATAGTAGTAAATGCCTATATTAAAAAGGAAAAAAGCTCTCAACTCAACCTAACTTTATACCTCAAGGAAGTAGAAATAAAGACAAAGTTAGCTGAAAGAAGGAAATAATAAAGATTAAAGCAGAAATTTAAAAAATAGAGACTAGGAGAAAAAGCCAGTAGAAAAATATCAATGAAACAGGAGTTAGGTTTTTTTATAAGGAACAACAAAATTGACAAGCCCTTAACTAATAGATCAACTAAGCAAAAGGAGAAGACCCAAATGAAGGAGGAGATGTTACAACTGACGCCACAGAAATAAAAAGGAATATAAGAAACTGCTATGGACAATTATAAGCCCCCACGAAATGGATAAATTACAAGAAATGGATAAATTCTTAGAAATATACAACCTCCCAAGACTGAATCATGAAGAAATGTAAAATCTGAACAGATCTGTAACTAAAAGGAGACTGAATCAGTAATCAAAAATCTCCCAGCAACGAACAGATGGCTGCATTGGAGATTTCTATCAAACATTTAAAGAAGAATTAATACCAATTTATCTCAAACTCTTTTTCAAAATTTGAAGTAGAGGGATCACTTCCAAACTCATTTTATGAGGCTAGCGTTACCCCGATATCAAAGTCAAAGATACAAGGAAAGAAAATTACATCCCAATATCCTTGATGAATAGCCTTGATAAAAAAATATCCTCAAAAACTAGTAAACTAAATTCAACAGCACATGAAAAGGATCATTCACCATGACCAAGTGGCATTTACCCATGGAATGGAAGGATGGTTCAACACACGCAAATGTGAAATGCATCACATTAACAGGAAGCAGGACAAAAATCACATGGTCATCTCAATAATGCAGAAAAAAAAAAAAGCATTTGCCAAAATTCAGCACCCTTTCATGATAAAAAACACTCAACAAACTATGAACAGAAGAAAACTACATCAACATAACAAAGGCCATATGTGAAAAAGCCCATAGTTAACATCATACTCGATGTTTAAAAATTGAAAAATTGGCCCTGGCCGGTTGGCTCAGCGGTAGAGCGTCGGCCTGGCGTGCGGGGGACCCGGGTTCGATTCCCTGCCAGGGCACATAGGAGAAGCGCCCATTTGCTTCTCCACTCCCCCCCCCCTCCTTCCTCTCTGTCTCTCTCTTCCCCTCCCGCAGCCAAGGCTCCATTCGAGCAAAGATGGCCCGGGCGCTGGGGATGACTTCTCGGCCTCTGCCCCAGGTGCTAGAGTGGCTCTGGTCTCGGCAGAGCGATGCCCCGGAGGGGCAGAGCATCGCCCCCTGGTGGGCAGAGCATTGCCCCTGGTGCACGTGCCGGGTGGATCCCGGTCGGGCGCATGCGGGAGTCTGACTGTCTCTCCCCGTTTCCAGCTTCAGAAAAATACAAAAAAAAAAAAAATTGAAAAATTGTCCTCTAAGATCAGGAGCAAAACAAGAATACCCACTTTTGCTCCCTTTACCCAGCATAATACTGGAAATTCTAGCTAGAAAAATTCAGCAAGAAAAATAAAGAAAAGACACTCAAATTGGAATGAAAGAGGTAAAGCTATCTCTGTTCTGAGATAAGAACATTATGCTAAGTGATATAAGCCAATCACAAAAAGACAAAGACTGCCTGGTTCCACTTATATGAGGCATCTACAATAGTCAGATCCATGGGAAGAGAAAGTAGACTGATGGTTGCCAAGGGTGAGGGAGAGGGGGAAGCGAGTAATTGTTGTTCAATGAGTCTAGAGTTTCAATTACGCAGGAGGGAAAAGTTCTAAAGATCTGTTGTATAACAATATGCATATAGTTAAAATTACTGTCATGTACAGTAAAAATTGTTAAGAGGGCAACTTTATGTTATGTGTGTTTTAGCACAATAAAAAATAATGACTTTGGGTGGCGATAGGCGTGGAGGCGGTAAAGAAGTAGGGCTTCAAGAATTACAGATTTGTGTTTCCTGTAGATATTTTACCAAGAGACTTCCTGTCGCGTTTATCCAGCAGTTGCAAGATCAAACATCATCGAGCACGTGGAGGGTTCCCTCTCACGTGTACAGCACTAATTAGTGTACAGCACTAATCCTTCCACCGCCAGCCCGTTTATTAGCCCTGGCCGCTCCACACATTCCTATCACCTTTGTCCCATGCAGGATACGGTCCACTTGCCAACCCCCAGCCCTTGTCCACACTTCCCTGCTCTGTCCTGCACCGCAGGGAGCTGGCCTGGGTGGAATGCATCAGCCAGCCTCTTTGGCCCTCTGGTTTTCCGGTGGATTTGGCAAATGGAGGTATCATTAAGCAGCTGAGGGAGGTAGGGGGGCCAAGAAGCCACGTGTTTATTCTCTGGCTCCCTCGCTGCTGCACAACACCTTGACAATGTCTGCTTTGTTCTACCCAAGGTCACAGCTCCTTCAGACTGCCCGTCTCTGACAGCTACAGCCCTTGCCCAGTTCCCATCACCATTCTGGCCCCTTGCCCATCGCGAGAATCAATGGCTTCCCACCAACTTGGGCGCTATGGTGCCTCACCACTCCTCGTTGGTGCCTTTCACCCTTTCTACGCCTTTGCAAGCACCTCCTCATCAAGCCCCCCCAAAATTATATTCGCACAAGCCATCTGTTTCCTGCAAGACCCTGACCTAGCCACCACCGTTAGAATAAACCGAGCCCAGAGCCACTCCAGTAAAGGATCTGAGTTGTCAGTAACGGCGTTTTTGCCTACGTTCATGGAGCAAGCGCCACGCTAGAACCAGTATCTGTCTCCACATAGCAAACCAAGCGGCCTAATGAATGTGTCCCGTCATTTCGAGTCAGCATCAGGAAATGAGAAATGTCTGTGTTGTGAAGTCCCACCACAGAGGACTGAGCCTGCAACAGGGAAGAAGTATTCCAATGACAGAGGAGCCCAGGGCGGCAGGGGAGGGAGCCAGCCTTCCGCAGGTGCTGTCAGGGTGGGTCAAAACCAATTGTGAGGGGTTAATTTGGGTTGTTCTAAATGGCCGGCCCCAAGAAGACACGGTTCAGGACAGGTGACGCCCACAGCAATGGGGCAGCAGAGGATTCTCGCGGTGATTAATGGAAGGCTTGGCCTCTGACTTCCTTAAACTCGCAAAGAAAATTAAATTTTCTACCAGCTCTCTCCTCTGACTGGGGCCAGAGAAGCCTGTTGTTTATCCCGTTGGGATGCAGGCCAGGAGAAAGAGTCATCCTGAGAAAATACAATTACCTGGGCATCCGGGACTGCCTCGCCCTTTTCTCCAATAGCTAAGACTTGGTTAAACTGAACCGGAGGAAGGGGAAGACTGATAACCTACGTGGAGCCTCCGACCACGTGCTGGGCATTCTGCATGCTTTTTCTCCTTTGGGATGACTTTCCACGTAACCCTGCAGGGCGGCTAGAGGTAGAGGGAACCTTCCTGACAAAACAAGACACAAAGCCACTCTAGTTAATAGTCTGGGGTCACAGAAGATCCCTCTGCCTTTACTAACCCAGGTATCAAAACAGAGGAAGGGGAGTTGGTGGGGAGTTGCAGGAGGCATGAAGAGGTGAAGCACAGGTGTTCGGTGGGGTGAAACTGTTCCATAGGAAACCGTAATGGTGGGTGTGTGCCTTTACGCGCTTGTCAAAACCCACAGCGCAACACAGAGAGTAAACCTACCTTAATGTCAATGACTGATTCTAGTCAATAGAAACGGATCGATATTGATTCATTGATTGTCACAAATGTACCACACTAATGCAAGATGATAATAATAGAGAAACTGTGTGCTTGGGATGCGGGGGGGGGGGGGGGTAGGTACTGAAGAATGGGTATATAGAACTCTCTGTTCTGTCATCTCAATTATTCCATAAATCTAGAACTGTACTAAAAAAGCACGTCTATCAATTATGTAAAAGTATACTAACAACCCCACTCACTGGGCACCTGCCCATTCTGTGGCCTTGGAGTGCGGTCTGGCCTTTTTCACAACCAAGTGCTGTTGACCCTTCTCACCCACTGGGTCCTTAGCCATGGATTCAGCCAGCCGATCGATCCACAGTTGATTGACTCCAAGAATGAGGAACCCGCTGACAAAGAGGGCTGGTTAAGAGACTTGAACATCCTCAGGTTTTGGAATCCTCGGGGTTTCCTGGAACCAACCCCTTGCGGACACCGAGGGCTGGCTGTACAGGCAGTTTTGTGACTGGGATTCGTAGGCTGGTCTATACCTGCAGTCATGTCGGATGGCCCAGTGCTGAAGTGTCCACCTGCAACTTGCTGTCACAGGATACAAAGAGCTCAATGGAAAAGAAGGAAAGGAAACCTTCTGGCTAATCATCAGTGAGTTAAGATGAAGGTCGTAGCGGCAGGAGGACTCCTTCGCGATAATACTCTTCACAGGTGGCAGAGACTGGGAAGAGCGCTGAGGTGCTTCTGTGGCTGTGCTTTGTTCTGTTTAATGAACACGAGCTTCATTCATGAGTGACTATGTCCGAGGCAAGGAGGAGATAAGTGTGTCCAGACTCTGGTAACGTAACAGTTATCATGGAACTAGGAAAAACCTTAAGCTTCTGAGAGCCAGGACTGCCTCTGGGCTCTGGACGCTATTCCGGGAACCCAAGGAGTCTGGCTACTGAAGAGAGCCGTGTACTCCGGGTTCCCAGGAGGGCAAACGCTCTCGGGTGCAGGCAGTAGAGGACCGACCCCGGGAAGCAGGAGTGAGGGAGAGAGGACACACAGGACAAGGAGGAAAATGAATCAATATCAAAACCCAGATGAACGGATTTGAGAGCCTGCAACTGGCAGCTGACCATGAAAACTTGCAACAAAATATCAAAAATGATCAGATGAGGCCCTGGCCGGTTGGCTCAGTGGTAGAGCGTCGGCCTGGCGTGCAAGAGTCCTGGGTTCAATTCCCAGCCAGGGCACACAGGAGAAGCGCCCATCTGCTTCTCCGCCCTTCCCCCTCTCCTTCCTCTCTGTCTCTCTCTTCCCCTCCCGCAGCCGAGGCTCCATTGGAGCAAAGATGGCCGGGCGCTGAGGATGGCTCTGTGGCCTCTGCCTCAGGCGCTAGAATGGCTCTGGTTGCAACAGAGCGACGTCCCAGATGGGCAGAGCATCACCCCCTGGTGGGCATGCTGGGTGGATCCTGGTCGGTGTATGCTGGAGTCTGTCTGACTGCCTCCCCATTTCCAGCTTCGGAAAAATGAAAAGAAAAAAAAAAAAAAAAAGGTGTATTCATGAGCTCATTAGCATTGTGGGCCACTGTGATTCAGTCCCACTGCGGACAATTTGGTCCCGCTGTGAACACCGCAGAATTGTCTAGAACGCGTCTCAGAATTGTACCGCCAGAGGAGGGAGAGACCAGAGAACGACTAGTGGGCTCCCATTCCTCTTTACTTTAGACTCGTCCCTTGGGCGTGAACTCCTCTGCGTTTCTGGATGGTGCCTGCGTGAGGGTGATCAACCGTCCACAGCTTCAGAGGAATCTCAAAGACAGCGGAGCGGACAGACGTCTGGAGCCGTGCTCCCCAGCGTGCTCCTCTGGGACTCGGATGAAGTGTGTGGAACTGTCCGCCAGGGATGTGTGGGTGGATACCGGGCGGTCCAAGGGGCAGGGAGCATCGCACGCTGTCCTCCCCAAGACAATCCTCGTTTTACAAATGCAGAAACAGAAACCCAAGGAGGTTAGAAATGTTAAACTGGGGTCACATAGCCACTTTCTCAATGTTAAAAAACAACAGTGTTGAAATCGTTTCTGGATGTATTTCTGTGAACTTATAAACAGAAGGGAATGAATGTGTTACGTCCTATTTCTCACTTTATCAAACAGCAGAACGGGGCTTGGGAACAAGCTGCAACAACAGGCCATCGTGAGGGGCGTGCAGAGTCCCGGGGAGCAGCGGTTTGCAAACTCCTAGTCATGGAACCCTTCCCTTCTTCAGATGAAATCTTATGGAGAACCGGGAGCGGAGAAAGCTCAGAGCCTCCCCGACTTGCAACCACCTTCATGGCCTCCGTCAGCCTCTGAGGTTTCTCCAAGAATGCCCAAATCCTGCAGAGCATAGACGCGAATCAAAATAAAAGGGAGAATGCTGGAGATCTGAGGGCCCACACCCGCCTGACCTCTATCAACTTGTTACCCAGAGTGAGACGTGTCACTTACCTATCAGAGAAGGCTCCAGTGGCTGTGATAACCTGGTTTCTCCCTTTGATGGAAGGGTTACCCCATTTACCAACGAACAATTGAGGGCTGAGTGGACTGATGAACAGCCCAACACCGCTGACACCATCCACAGCTGACCTCGTGCGTTCTCCAAGTACAGAGTCGACTGTTCGATCCTCGGCGCGTGGCATCCACCCGCCTTTATTATTTATGTGTTGAACCGATGTCTCATGCCCCGTGAATAGTACCGCAATAGGTACATAGCTGAACATACAGGCAAGGCAAAACAGAACACTCTACCTCTTGCTTGCGATTTCCCTTGGGAAGCAAAGAGGAAGCATGCAGAGCTGCGTGATGGGGTGTAAATAGATTGAACAGGAACAAGAGGGTTTTAGGAGCCCTGAGATCCATGGAGGATAGAAGAGGTAATAGATGGGGGAGAGGGGGGCCTTGAGCAAGCTGCTTCCTGGATGAAAGGGTGAAATAAAAGCCCTCCGGGATTTGCTTTCAAATTCTCCAAGAAAATCAGAAGAGGGAGGATGGGTGAAATAAGTTGGCAAATGTTGCTAATTGAAAGCTGGGTCCTGAGTACATGGAAGTATATTTCTTCTCCGAAATGTTCTGTGTCTGAAATTTTCCAGGATGGAAGAGTGGTGTCGGGTTGTATTAAAGCACATTAAGAGTGGGGCCCATCTTCAGCGCTTTGATCGTGATCACGTTTAATCTTTTTAAAAGCCAATTCATTTTACAGATGAAGAATCTGAGAGTCAAAGTAATGAAGTAATTTACCCAAAGAGGGCCGGAGCCAGGATTTCCCTTGTGCTCTCTGGCCCGAAGAAAGGCCTCATGAAGAGGTCCGGCTGGAACTGGACCTTAACTTCTAAAGGATATAAAGGCGTTCCAGCAACGTGAACAACCCTCCTGAGATAAGCCCTACGGGATGGACCAACGCGATGAGAAAAAGGTTTTTCAGCTCATAAATATGTATTTTATTACCCCGTTAATATGAGCCAATTGTCTCATCACTGGAGCAGCCCTGAGCGAACCAATAGGGCAAGGGTCAGGAACCTATGGCTCGCGAGCCAGCTGTGGCTTTTTGGATGGCTGCATCTGGCTCACAGACAAATCTTTAATAAAAAAAATAGGCCCTGGCCGGTTGGCTCCGTGGTAGAGCGTCGGCCTGGCGTGCAGGAGTCCCGGGTTTGATTCCCAGCCAGGGCACACAGGAGAGGCGCCCATCTGCTTCTCCACCCCTCCCCCTCTCCTTCCTCTCTGTCTCTTTCTTCCCCTCCCACAGCAAGGCTCCATTGGAGCAAAGATGGCCTGGTCACTGGGGATGGCTCTGTGGCCTCTGCCTCAGGCGCTAGAATGGCTCTGGACACAACAGAGCAATGTTCCAGATGGGCAGAGCATCGCCCAGTGGTGGGCATGCCAGGTGGATCCCGGTCAGGCGCATGCGGGAGTCTGTCTGACTGCCTCCCCGTTTCCAGCTTCAGAAAAATGAAAGAAAAATAAAAAATAAAAATAAAAAATAATAAAATAATAATAACGTTAAAAATATAAAACATTCTCATGTATTACAATTTATTCATTTCCTACCGCTCATGTTCATGGCTGGAACCAATCACAGCTGTCCTCCGGGACAACATCAAATTTTTATTGGATAATGCGTAACATACACGGGTTGTTGTATGGCTCTCATGGAATTACATTTTAAAATATGTGGCGTTCATGGCTCTCTCAGCCAAAAAGGTTCCCGACCCCTGCAATAGAGGAAGGCGAACGAGGCTGGCAATCCGGTATTGAAACAGAAGACTGGTCCCTCGGAGGTATCCAGGGCGATGGAGACTTGAAGCCCTCCAGTGACTTGCTCCGTCTCAGCCAGGTCCTGATTCCAGCGTGGGAACTAAGGCGAGAGGGGACCCTGACCACAGAAAGAAGCTCTGCCTCCTCCCAGTTTTTGGACAACCAACTTTTCTTCTTCCTTTTTCACTCCTAGCTCCTGGCCATAAGTAGATATTTGCAGAGCACACGCACTGCATGCCGGGCACCGTGCAGGTTGATGAGGAGATCCAGAGGTGCAGTAGATCAGACAGACCTCCAGGGCTCCGAGCCCGGCATCCAAGGACGGGGGGTAATCGCCTGAGTTCAGAAGGGAAGGTCTGCCCGAGGCGGGGCTGCTCAGAGGAAGCTGAGCCTGCACTCCACCAGGAAGGGGAGCAGGGCCTAGAGCAGTGATTCTCAACCTTTCTAATGCCGTGACCCCGCAATACAGTTCCTCATGTTGCGGTGACCCCAAACCAAAAAATAATTTTGGTGGCTACTTCATAACTGTAATTTTGCTACAGTTATGATTCGGAATGTAAATACCTGATATGCATTATGTATTTTCCGATGGCTTTAGGCGACCCCGCCGGGGTCGCGACCCGCAGGTTGAGAACCGCTGGCCTAGGCAAACAAACACGTGAGAGGGCTACCCAGGCCCAGGTGGACATGGTTAAGATGTGTTTGGCTGGGGAGAGTGGGCAGGGGAAGGCTCTAAGAAGTTATAGAGGGAGGCAAAAGAAAGAGTCCTTTAGACTTGAGTGCCAGTCCGAACAACGCAGAAGATGTGTCTCATACGTATTGTGGTAGATTACATTTGGGGGGGGGGGACAATTCTTTACTCTGCCCCTTCCCATGTGACTTTGCAGTTCCCCCATGTAATTCCCATCCCTTGAATTCAGGATCAGCTATTAAACTTGCTTTAGGCAAAGGGATCTTAGCAGATGTGACAGAGGGCTGGCTTTGCAGTGGGGCCTTCCCTCCTGGACCCCTCCCATTGTCCTGA
The DNA here is from genome assembly GCF_036850765.1 of Saccopteryx bilineata. Lineage (NCBI taxonomy): Eukaryota > Metazoa > Chordata > Mammalia > Chiroptera > Emballonuridae > Saccopteryx > Saccopteryx bilineata. The sequence goes on along the minus strand of NC_089499.1, from coordinate 15,360,546 downwards.
CATAGACATGCCCAGGAAAGATGACGCACACTGCACAAGAGACCCCAGACCTACAATGAGAAGTGGAGTGTCCCAGACATTGCAGTCAAAGCAGAACTGCTCAGTCAAGCTCCACTTAGATCAGTCAACCTTCAGACAACTCCTGACACATGGACAGTCCCCCTGAGATCAACAGAGGCATATAGCTGACCTGCAGATGCATGAGCTAAATAAACGCTTTTAGTATTTATGTGTGTTGTATGCCACTGAGTTTTTCGTGCTTGCTTGTTACATAGCAATAGCTGACTGATACACTCACCATAGTTCTCTCCCCTAAAATATTCAGGGAATTTCACCTGAGGAGAGGCCATGGAGCCATCCTCAGTGCCTGGGGCAAAGATAGCTTGAACCATTTGAGCCATGGCTACAGGAGAGGAAGAGAGAGAAAGAGAGAAAGAGAGAGAAGGGGAAGTGGAGGGCTGGAGAAGCAGATGGTTGCTTCTCCTGTGAAGTTTCTGATTGGGAATCAAACCCATCTACACACTGGGCTGACATTCTATCACTGAGCCAACTAGCCAGGGCTGAAAAATATACATTTAAAGTCCCAAAACTTTAGACTCTCTCTCTCTCTCTCTCTCTTTCTCTTATACACACACACAGAGAGAGAGAGAGAGAGAGAGAGAGAGAGCCTCCAAAGTTAAATATTTCTAAGGTTTTGCAGCAGCAGAGATAAAAACACATTTTCATCATAGCAAGAGAATTTCTTTTTATAACAAATTGATCTTCTTCCACATATGAACACTTACATTTTTGAAGTCATAACCGATAGTGTGTCTTGGGCATATTTAACACAATTTAGTTCTCTGATTTTTAAATATTGGCTGACCCTTAACAATCTTCAAAGGTTACGGTGGTATCAGCCTCACAACTGTCAGCAACTCTGTTATTGCGTGGGGGGAGTAGGTACACTTTGAACATTACAGTCTGAGATCTTATCTCCTCTTCATGACAGCCGGTCCCGGGCATGCTTGGGCTAAGCAGCCCTAAGCTTTATCGCTTTCCTAAGCCAGGAATTAGGATGGTTCATGTATTTCCCCATGTATAAGATGCACCTTAATTTTGGGGTCTAAAATTTGAAAACAAAATGTATTACATAAAGTTATTGAACTCAAGTTTTATTCATCATAAAATTCATACAACTCCTCATCACTGTCAAAATTTTCATCCATTAGCTTGTCCTCTGTGTCTGATGACGAATCACTGTTTTCATATATTGCCTCATCCTCAGTTCCATGTAATGGCATTTGAAATGCCACACTTCTACAACCACTGTATAAGACGCACCCAGTTTTTAAACTGCACATTTTCCGGAAAAAAAAAAAAAAAAGATGCATCTTATACATGGGGAACTATGGTAGTTATGGAGACACTTAGAAAGAGAGAGAGAGAGAGAGAGAGAGAAGGGGAAGTGGACCCAGAACTGACATGCAAATTCTAACAAGCTTTCTTTTTCTCACAGACAAAATTCAGGCAGAAACAAACCCAGACTGCTTTGCACCCTCGGGTGTGTCCACAGCCCCAGGTGGCCCTGTGCCCCAACCCTCCACCCATCAGAGATTCTGGTCCAGCCAGTGCTGCTCAGCTTGTGTCCTGGGTCCTCCTGGAAGACACGCTTCCCATGATCGGCGGCGCCCATCTGAGGAATCAGTACATTGCAAGCAGCAATATGATAAGGCTCTTCTAACCTTCAGGCCTTTCTCCCAGTCCTTTGTAGCATCAATAGCAATGTGGATCTCATCAGAGTGTAAAAGCATCCCTTTAACCCAGGGGTCCCCAAACTACGGCCCGTGGGCCACATGCAGCCCCCTGAGGCCATTTATCCGGCCCCCGCCACACTTCCAGAAGGGGCACCTCTTTCATTGGTGGTCAGTGAGAGGAGCACATTGACCATCTATCTCATTAGCCAAAAGCAGGTCCATAGTTCCCATTGAAATACTGGTCAGTTTGTTGATTTAAATTTACTTGTTCTTTATTTTAAATATTGTATTTGTTCCTGGTTTTTTTGTTTGTTTGTTTTGTTTTTACTTTAAAATGAGATATGTGCAGTATGCATAGGGATTTGTTCATAGTTTTTTTTATAGTCCGGCCTTCCAACAGTCTGAGGGACAGTGAACTGGCCCCCTGTGTAAAAAGTTTGGGGACCCCTGCTTTAACCCATCCTCTAAGTGTGTGTATAAGCCCCTCCCACGGCCTCGCCCTACCTTCAGCATCACTTGGCATCTGAGCCTTTTTACCTGTAACAACCCATCCTCCAACCACCTAACAGCCTCAGCTCATCCAGCCCATTGCTGGGCCTGGTCAGTCCACAACAGAGGTTTCTCGCCCTGACCCCCAAGGCGGGGCAAAGTAAGTCAGAGAGACTAGGTCAGGGGCAAGGGCAGGACTGCACACTTTAGAGTTTATCCATGAAGCTTCATTGCCGTGAGCAAGAACATCGTGCTACAGTGATACAATCCTTTATCTTGTCAGACAGCAATATCTCATTTGGAGAGACTGAACCTAGCAGGGCAGAAAATGAGAAAGATACCAAACTCAGATTGTCACAGAAAGCATTTATCAGAAGCCAATACAACTCAAATCCCTCGGGTACAGGATCAGGAAGCAGGGGCCAGGCCTTGTGAAACTGAGGTCACTCCCTGATCAGAAAGCTAAACTCCCCAGGCGGGGACGACAGTGGCCCCCGGACAAGGACAGATTTCCTGATAATCTTCGCCTCACCTGGGAGAGGCCGAACGTCACATTGCTACCAGCGCCATCTGGCGGCTCCTTGAGGATATGCCAGTCTGTGGAGGCTTAAGGCCCCAGCAAAAATCTCAACCAAAAGGGTTCAGAAAAGTCCGTTTCACTTTGCCTTAAATTTTTTTGTTCCACCTGCTCACTCTGGCTTAATTTTTAAGGTTTTTCTGGTCCAGTAATGAGCACGATGAGGAAAAATTTGCCAAATCCCAGGTCAGTTTGGAAGAAAGCAATTGGCTCCTTCGCTAGGGTGCATTAGACGTTCAATCAGCCAGCAGCAGTGCTGGAATGTGCTGGAATGTGGCGGCGGCGGTGGACGCAGCCGTGTGTACGGTTGTCTTCCACAGGTCCGCCCCCTCAGTGACTGGGGAACGCGGGAAACGGCGGTGGGCGAGGAGAGCCTTACCCGGATGCCCCTGGGACAGCGCAACCACCTGACCTTGCTGTCCCCACCCAGAACGAGTATCTCTGACTGCCACGCTATTCAGGGCTGGTGGCACAACCCCGACGCCTCCTTTTACCTTTTCCAACCCTCTTTCAAACGAATGCTCGTCTCAGTGTTTAAACACCATGACAATATCCGGCTCACCCCAAAAATCTCACTGCCCACACAAGAATAAGGGGAGGGTGCCTGACAGCAATGCCCCTGGAGACCGGTGCTTCAGATGTGACTAATGCTGCTGCCAGGATGTGCCCTCTCAGCTCAACCAGGACAGGAAGTGACTGTTTCCAGGTGCAAACACTCACTAGAGCTCTGGCCATGAGAACCCTGACCACGCCAGAGAAATCACAGCGGACAAAGAGGACACAGAATGTTCTGGAAAAGTGAGCAAGATCGAGAACTCAGAAGCATCAAAAGCCAAGCAGGCCAATGGGGTATTATAAACTTGTGGCAGAATATTTTTCTTTTTTCTTTTGATTTATATGGTTTTCTAGGTGCTGTATTCACCCTTCAGGTTTCATGCAAGTAGCCTGTGGAATTCTCTGCCTTCGGGTATTTTTTGCAGAGCAAGAAGCGGAAGCAACTTCTTCAAGTCTGAAGCTTGTCCTCTGCAATGGCTCCCGGATGAGGAACTATGAGGCGTCCCAGAGGCGGAGTGGCGGAGTGGAGGAGTGGAGGAGTGGAGGGAGTGGCGGAGTGGAGGGAGTGCGGGCCAGGAATAGCTTTGAGTCCCACGTCTAAGATGTTGGGAATGACTGTGAGCCCGTGAGTCATGGGAACAGCACTCCAGGGGTGGTCACAAGACCTCAAGGAGATACTAGGGTCAGGAGGCTAGACCGAATGACCCAAAGCTCCCAGCCTCACAAAACTTCTGGTGCTCCAAGCTGACCGTGAACGGGCCCAAGAGGCTGGGGCAAAGGGTGTGTCTCAGCATTAACCAGTGTGGGCCCATGACTGGTGGCTGCAGAGGCCTCCCCTTTGCTTCAACTCCAGAATGACCCCAGGACCTTGGTACAACCCCAAGCTGAAAAGATGCCCACAGTAATACCTGAGGTGAAATTTCCCATCAACACCACAGAACGAGGCTTCAGCATTAGAAAATAAAGAAGGGTGATCCTGCGTGCACACCCTAGACTCACAGCACCCCGGCCATAAGGACAGGAACAGGCCTTGCAGACTCCGAACACTAGAATTAGAGGGACCGAGGAAGAAATATAAAACGAAGACTGAAGACAAACACCCGGAAGTAAGGAATTAAAACCCAACCATTTAAAGCCCAGAGCCACACCCAGTCCCTGCAGTGGACATAGACAGGCCTGGTGTTTGACCACGTTGGTGCAACATGACTCCCACACTGTTAGTGAGGAACTCCTGGGCGCACAAGGCAGAACCTGTGAGTCACAACGATAGCTCTTTGTGGGGTCACCTTGTCTTTTGAGATCTCAATAAAATTGGCCTGAGCATTCTCTCCCACGAGCTGTAGGAAGTCCCGGGAACTCCTGAGAGGCAGTCAGAGTCCTCCCTCTGTGGGAGAGCACAACCGGAAGCCAGGGAGCATAGCAACCCCACCCCACAGAGCAGACAGGGTCTCTGAGAGGCCAACCTCTCTTCCTCCCCAGACAGAGGGATTTTCTTTCCCCAGATACACATTATGTTCCTCCATCCCCTTTAAGACTTAGAGCTATTGTCAGTTTTGTTCTCAAAAAGCATTTACTTGACCGTCAAAACGCTTCAAGCCCAACACTAGAGATCAGTACATTTTATTGTATGTTAAATAGCCTTCAACTTAAATAAAAGCAGTACTTGCTATGGGTGTTCATAAAATCGGGAAACACAGACAAATATATATGTCATCAAAGACATCTTTAATCTGTAAAAAGTGCTACTTCCACACTTCGAGACACTCCAGATTTGGGTTAGGCTAATGAAGACTGAATATAGTCTAACACTCTCATTCTAGAGCGTGGGCTCAAACTTTTTTTTTTTAAGTGAGAGGAGGAGAAATAGACTCCTGCATGCCCCCTGACAGGGATCTACCCAGCAAACCCCATCTGGGGCCGATGCTCAAACCAACCAAGCTATCCTCAGCACCCAGGGCTGACGCTTAGACCAATCGAGCCACTGGCTGCAAAAGAGAAAGAGAGAGAGAGAGAGAAGGGGGAGAGGGGCTAGAGGATGGAGAAGAGAAGCAGATGGTCACTTCTCATGTGTGCCCTGACTGGGGGTCGAACCCGGGACTTCTGCATGCCGGCAGACGCTCTATCCACTGAGCCAACCAGCCAGGGCCAAACATATCAACACTAGGAATTACCTGGGCGAGACAGACCCAGGTGAGCAGCCCCCACGCAGTGACGGCATGGCAGTATGGCGGCATACAGAATTGGCCCTATGGTGGGGAAAATATCCATTATGGTTTTCTTTTTAACTGGATTGGGAAAGAAAAGATCTCAGCCCTATTACCATCCACTGTGCTCCCTTGGGCGTGTTGATGGGCCTTCTCCGGGCACTAGATGTTCAGCTGTAAAAGGACTGAGATGAACAAGATGATCTCCACATCTTAAGTTTTATGATTCATTCTGTGTTTTAGTTATCGGGAAGCACTGGGTGACTTGCATTGTAAATCATGCAAGGAAGGCATCCTCTAGGTGGCCGTTCCTAAGAAGACGCTGCTAATCTGAGTTGCTAAATAGAAAACCATGGCTTAGAGTAGTGGAGACGACACAGCAAACTGAACAAGAAGAGCCCTGGGACCTCCACGCTGTTGGAGAGACAGGCATGCTGGATTTCCACGTTGCCAAGGGTACTGTCACCATACTTGCACTTTCGGAGACTCCTGAGGCTGGTCAAAGACCAGAGCACAAAGGGCTCACACCCCTGTCTGAGCACTAGAATTAATGGGCCAGCCTGCAGGAGTGAGCTCTGGATTAAACCAGTTTGGAGATCCCGACTCCTCGCATTTGGGGAGGGTATGCAAGTCTCCCCCGCAAACCGTCCGCTGCTAGGCGGGGACCAGCGCGGCTCTCACAGCCCAGGAATCAAAGCGCAACTCAGTCACCGGCCTGTGCTGCATTGGGCCAGTCTTGGCCGACTCGGCCCAGATAAGGTCACTGCACAGTGGGGGTGTTTTTAAAAGATTAAAAAAAAAACAGCAAACACATTGCAATGCAACACCAACAAATTATATCCGAAGCTGACTGACGCACCTGGTTCTTCCTGCGGGCTCCGTTGCGATTCCAAGTGTCAACAGCACCACCTGCTGCCCAAACTGTGCATGTCTGGTTTGTTTCTTTTCTCGTCAACATCATCAACCCAGAGTGCTTTAACGTGTGGGTCTCACGCTGGATGAGTATATGCTGAGGACCCGCTCAGTATCTCTCCCAGATTTGTGAGCCCTTTGCACGCATTTTCGTTTTTATGATAACCTTAAAAAACTTAATAAAAACAGATGCCAGATCATCAGAATTATGGAAGGAAGGAAAATCATCAAACTGGATTCCAGGCCTTCCTTTATTTTGCATCCTAGTCCGTTAGGATAGGACTAGGGTTGTACCAGGTGCTGCTATTATATTTGTGGCCTGTTAATAAAGCAGAGCAGAGGGGAACTGACTTCTCAAAGAAGCATTTGCACTAAGCAGCCGCCAGAGGACTCAGCTGTGAGCTCCACAGTGATTGCAGAAATGTGTACAGCATTGAGGCATCCCAGATGCACAATAGTATATATAAGCCCACCTAACCCGAAAGACGCTGAGACAGAACAGTAGGGAGTGTGTCTTCAACGCAAAGACCACGGAATAGTAGCGAAACATCACCCATCCCATTGAGTTGGTATAGATTATTGATGTAGCTTTTTCTGAAGTTAATTTGTAAATTCTGTTTTATTTCGTGGTGGAGTATGAACTACCAGGATAAGAAATGTATCACTACTGTTTGAAATACTTAAATTACATCATATAAAATGATTTACTGACTACTTTTTCTAACCTGTTTTCCTATTTCTAGCCTCCCTCTCCCATATACACACAGTGTTATTTGTTGAGTGAATAAGTTACTTCAACACAGAGGGTTTGCTAGAATTTTCTTCCCCTAGAAGGGGTCCTATATATAAGACTCAGTATTAGTCAAGTTTTGGCTGCAGTCGTGGGGTGCTGTGTAACAAACAGCCCTGCTATTTCAATGACATACAGGAACAGCCCTTTGTTTTTCTCATCTGAGGGTGTGCGGGTCAGTCAGGGTCACTCTGCTTCGGTCTGCAGGCCAGGATCAGGCCTGCTCCACATGTCTTTCACCCTTGAGCCAGGGCACGGCTCTATTTGTAGCAGATGGCAGAGCACAAGATGCCAAGCTAGACCGGCAAACACATTAAAACCTCTGCAGCCATCATATTTGCTCCCATTTTATTGGCTGAAGCCAGTCACGTAGTCAACATCAATGGAGCAAAGGGGGCATGTTCCTTTCACGGAGGTTACAAGAAGCCAGGCCATGGGTGAGGACGGCAGGCAGAGTTGTGGACAAGTCATGCAATCTATTACAGACTCACATTTTAGAAACACTGCCTTGAAGGGAAGGGATCATTTATAGTCCTGCTACCGCCTTCAAAAAAATTATAGACCCTCCAACCCAAGTGGTAATTAAGTCTACGTATTTTATTCTCGTCTCTCATTTCTGAAATCGCCACCCAAATAAATAATGTTGGGGGCAAAAATTCTAAACCGGAACCGGAAAACAGAGAGGGTAGCAACCAGATGCCTACAATTTTAAACATTGAGATTGCAAACAAAGGGGACCCTAGAAAAAGTGTCAGCCTTTTCACCGTCGGCTGAACTTCTACGAAAAGGCCCAACTTGAAAATAAATAATTGAATCCCAGGATCCTACCAGCTCTAAACCGAAGCGGCTAGAGGTGGGGTGGGTGGTGGTACAGTCAGCCAAAAGCAAAGTCCTACAAGAATGGCCCTTAATCCTCTGCCAGGGCCCGACGTAATGTGGTCCTCTGCAAGGTGACCTCGCTTCTTCTCACGTGGGCAGTGAGCTACAAGGTACGGGGGCCCCACTGAGAACACCTTGGACTCCTGGTGGCTTTGCTACCAAAACACATTCTGAATGGATGAAATAGTTACTGTTTAAATGTTTAATAAGGATGTACCTAGGACAATGTTTAATATTTAATCTTGGTGGGGGCAAGGCCTCTCTAAGCACTATGTTGACTTCAGAACCCAAAGCAGAGAAGCCCAGGGAGTCAGATCATGAGAAGAGGGATCATGTCTATGTGAAGGGAACTTTACCAGGAGAATGCCCCCAGAGCGATAAACAGCAAGCAGGAAGTGGCACTTAGGGGTGACACTAGAGATGACAATGATCTCCTGCCCAGCCTGACCTTCCTCTTCTTAGAAAATCTAGCCCAACTCATTGTCCACCAAAAGGGGCAGCCCGTGTACCATGGGACATCCCTTACCATCAATCAGACACAGCAGATTGGGCGAGAGGTGGACACCTGATCCAAGCTGGGCCAATCAGAGTTTCCTTCCCAGGAATTAAAAATGCATCCCTGAGAAACTGAGCCAGTTAGCTCTCAAGAGACAGGCTACAAGGTAATAGATATCGGGAGCCAGACTGGGCACCAAGATACCCATAAAGGTGAAGGAACAAGACTCAGGAAGCAAGCTTGCGCTGCTCATCTTCCTTGCAAAGACGCAGCTCACATGGATAAGGGCATTATGGAAAGTGCCTAAGAAGGAAGGAGGGACATTGAGGTGGGGGCGCAGGAGCCACTGCCAGCTTGTTCCGTTTGGGAGTGAGTGCGAGAGCAACGAAGGCACACCCTGGGGACACAGGATGAGTGAAAGCAGAGCTCAGGCATTCAGAGCTCTCGGAGGGAGGCCTGTGCAGGAAAGCTGGGGGGCGGGGGGGGGTCCACTCTGAGGTCCCAAAGGTGAGACAAAATGTCCCATGATGTTTCTGTCCTTTTTCTTTTCTTAAATTTTTATTGAATGTATTGGGGTGACACTGGTTAATAAAGTTATACAGGTTTCAGGTGTACAATTCCATACTAATCATCTATATACAGGCAGTCCTCAGGTTACAGACGAGACAGGTTCTGTAGGCCTGTTCTTCAGTTGAATTTGTATGTAAGTTGGAACAGGTACATCTATCTACCTATTAAATACAACTAGATGTTTGTCTTCACATAGTATTTATTTTTACCTCTCTGTGCATATAAACACTTAAACAGTTCCAAACCTATCTCATTCGTAAGGCGGGGACTGCCTGTATTGTGTTGTGTGTTCAGCACCTTCTGTCGCCATTTCTCCTCCTGTTGCCTCTTCTGCCTCTCCCCACCCCCCTTTCCCTCCGGTGATCACCATACTGTGGTCTGTGTCCATGAGGTTGGTGTTTGTTTTCGTTTTGCTTAACGCTTCACCTGATTCGCCCAGCCCCCAAACCCCGCCCCTCTGACAGCTGTCAGTCTGTTCTCTATCCAGGAGTCCGCTTCTATTTGGTTTGTTTGTTTCTTGGGTTCATTAAATTCCACACATATATGAAATCATATGGTACCTGTCTTTCTCTGCCTGGCTTATTCTCGGCTGTCATTTCCAAGGGAGTCGGCGGAGCGGAGGAAACAGCCATGTCAGCCCCTGAGCGACTTCTGGAGGCTGAGAAGCCAGGCCAGGCAGCTTGAAAGCAGCAGCCTCCCAGTTACAAAGGGCCGGGCCCCTCGGATTCCCGGCAAGGCACGGACTCGGCTGACTTTCCACAACCGTCTATTGTTTTTCTACCGTGGTGTTTACTCGGGAAGGCAAGTGTGAAGAAGGAAACTCAGGAAAAGGAGTCACACTCCACTTGGAAGGCTGAGCTCCCCCGCCTGAATAGGTGTGCCCTGCTGACGCCATTAGGCAAACGTTGGGCCTTTTATAAAAATAGACTCAAACGTTGCTGATCGCATTTTGGGAAATGGAGACTCTTCTTCGAAAAGTATTTTTGTTTTTTGTTTTTTTTTATTTATTTATTTATTTTTTTTTCATTTTTCTGAAGCTGGAAACAGGGAGAGACAGTCAGACAGACTCCCGCATGCGCCCCACCGGGATCCACCCGGCCGCCCACCAGGGGCGACGCTCTGCCCACCAGGGGGCAATGCTCTGCCCATCCTGGGCGTCGCCATGTTGCGACCAGAGCCACTCTAGCGCCTGGGGCAGAGGCCACAGAGCCATCCCCAGCGCCCGGGCCATCTTTGCTCCAATGGAGCCTTGGCTGCGGGAGGGGAAGAGAGAGACAGAGAGGGAAAGCGCACAGCGGAGGGGTGGAGAAGCAAATGGGCGCTTCTCCTATGTGCCCTGGCCGGGAATCGAACCCGGGTCCTCCGCACGCTAGGCCGATGCTCTACCGCTGAGCCAACCGGCCAGGGCCAGTATTTTTGTTTTTTAACGAGTGCAAATGTGCAGAGCAGCCCGGGGCCACAGGTGGAAAGTGGGCAGTTGAGCCTCAAAGAAATGAGGAAAAGGAACCAAGAGATGTCCAGCAGGTCACGAGCCACCATTGTTTCTGTTGCAGTTTTTCCTGCTCACGAGGATTTGTCAGTCGCCATGTCTCCACAGCCAGAACCCAAGATGAAGCAATTTTAATGGCCCCGCTGACTGAGGGAGCGCCTGTCTTCCTTGTGTACATCTATCTGTCCATCAACTTCAGTTTCCTCCGCCCCACGTATTAGAAGCACAGACAGGAGAGCCCAGCACCTGACCCTCTACCTCGGTGTGACTAGATATGTCTTCAGATACTGACTGCTGGCTTGTCCTTCCTGCCTTCCCCTCTTTCCCCCTCAACGCAAGCTGGTTGCGGGGCACATGGCCAAACAGAAAAGAGAAGTCAGTCACAGCCATCGAGATTATATAACATTTTAACACAACAGTTTTAAAAATCAAAAATTAACAATCAAAAAAATCCACGATTTGTAAGGTGGCTGAAGCGCATTCCCTCATTCACCTCACCCTAATCCCAGCCCTGCCCGGGGCAGGGAATTTGGAGGACCAGCGGAGGGCGTAAGGAGGGAGAAAGGAGTTTACAGAGAGAAAGGGGAGGAAGAAAGGGTTCTTCCCTGAATCATACAAACAGGTTCTTTAAGCTTGAGGGGAACAGAGAGAGAGAATTCTATAGGATCAGGGAGCCCCAGAGATCTAGGTAGAGACCCAGTGAGGGGGTCAGATCCTCAAAGAAGGATAATCAGTGTGACCACAGAGATAAGACTATGGACAATTATAAAAACAAGTCCAGGTCCTGGGGTGGGAAGGAAGGAGCAGAGAAGGAGGCTGGGACTGTGGCTGTCAACAGTAACCCCATGGGAACTGATCACTGAAGGCTGCTCCCCGCGACTTGACATTTCACAAGACAGAAGAACAGGCAACATGCAGTCAAAACAATAATTCAGGCCCTGGCCGGTTGGCTCAGCGGTGGAGCGTCGGCCTGGCATGCGGGGGACCCGGGTTCGATTCCCGGCCAGGGCACATAGGAGAAGCGCCCATTTGCTTCTCCACCTTCCCCCTCCTTCCTCTCTGTCTCTCTCTTCCCCTCCCGCAGCCAAGGCTCCATTGGAGCAAAGATGGCCCGGGCGCTGGGGATGGCTCCTTGGCCTCTGCCCCAGGCGCTAGAGTGGCTCTGGTCACGGCAGAGTGACACCCCGGAGGGGCAGAGCATCACCCCCTGGTGGGCAGAGCCTCGCCCCTGGTGGGCGTGCCGGGTGGATCCCGGTCGGGCGCATGCGGGACTGTCTGACTGTCTCTCCCTGTTTCCAGCTTCAGAAAAATACAAAAAAAAAAAAAAAAACAACAATAATTCATTTCACAGAAAATAAAACTGTGCAGTAAAGGTTGCACAACCTGTGGTTTCAGACTAATCTATAAATACTTCCACATCCAGGTAGAGAAACCGAAGTCAAAAGGTTAATTAGGCAACTTGTATTAAGATTGGGTTTTAAAGCCAGACCAGGCAGTGGCACAGTGGATAGAGCCTCAGCCTGGGATGCTGAGGACCCAGGTTTGAAACCCCGAGGTCGCCAGCTTGAGCATGAGCTCATTGGGCTTGAGCGTGGGCTCACCAGCTTGAGTGCAGGGTCTCTGGCTTGAGCGTGGGATCACAGACATGACCCCTCAGGTCACTGGCTCAACTGGAGCGCCCCAATCAAGGCACATATGAGAAAGCAATCAGTGAACAACTAAAGAGCAGCAACTATGAATTGATTCTTATCTCTCCCCCTGTCTGTCTGTCCCTGTTTCTTTCTCTCTCTCTCTCTTAAAAAAAAAGATTGGGTTTTTAAAAAAAAAAAATAGACTAGATGAATCTACATGTGATGGAGAAACATATCAATTTCAACATGTCAATTTCAAATGCCATCCATGGTCTTGGGAAGACTGCTCATTAAAATCATATTTTTCTGTTTCCAGAGCTTCCTCCGTAATGCTCCTGCATAACTCTCCTCTCTCTGTCAAATGCCTGGGCGCCTTTGGTGATGGCTGACATGCACTGAGAGCCGTCGCACAGCCATAGGTCACCCCTGCCCCTACCTCCCACCAAAGTCTTTTTGGGGGAAGTTGGAGCTGAGAATTTTATACAGCACACTTCCTTCTATCGGATCAGAAGAGAGACCAAGATCTCTCAGGTGAAATTTCCTTTCAGAGCGTGATGAAGTTATTGGCTTCCTGTTGACATGAATTACACGGGTATCTCCGTGGACCAAGCATCATTTTCTCTGTGCTGCACAGTATTTATAATAGCAGCTGGATTTCCCAGTGTAATTTTTCTTAAGGTCAAATTTTCCTCTCCAGATACAGCCAGTGATATGAAACTTGTCAGAACAAATCTTGATCTATCTTTATATTGTCATATTATTCAATTCCCAGATTCTATCAGGAAAATAGACAAGGGGGAAAACAATATACCATTAACAACAAAATACATATCTGAGGCTTCTCTGTATGGTACCTGTGTAAAAGAGAAAGAATACAACCCAACGGAAAGAGAGAAATTTCCACTATTTATTCTGTTTTCCAGAAAATAATTAGAGTTTTCACTGTAACCTATTTCCAGATTCTAAGACACCACTATTGTACAGCATATCCTACGTTTAATAAGAGCTTTCAAGGGGAAAGGGGAACTCTATTAAGTACTTGTCAGTTGTAAAATGCACTCCAATTGAAGAAAGGCTAAAATATAGAAAAGCATCGTCTTAGAATGAATGAAAAGCAGCTCTAGAGATTCAATTTCATAGGAACTCAGTTTTTAGTATTTGCCATGGCGGGATGGCCATGGTCATCCCAGCTTGGGACCAAAGGCAAGTTCATAAAAATTGCAATCAAGACACAGAAAAGGGGCGGGGTGTGCTTCCGTAGGCAAGGTCACATGGAGGGAGGAGCCATGGCCTTTGATGACTATGAGTTCAGCCCTCAGCTCTTCCATTTACTACCTGGGTGACCTCAGTTTCCTCATTGGTAAACCAGGGATTTCTTCATTCATGCAACACATTGTTATTTTGAGTCTAAAATTTTCCGGGCACAGTTCTAGACAGAGAAGGTCCCTGCCCTCTGAAGCTTACATTCTAGGGGGGAGGGGCAGGCATAACAAGAAGCACATTGAAGGAAATGAAACAGGGAGATAGGACAGTGTCTCTGAGGAGGCAGATTTGAGTTCAAACCGCAACGAGCTTTACGAAGGCCCTGGCCGGGTGATTCAGTGGCTAGAGTGTCATCCCAGCATGCCAAGGTCTCAGGTTCGATCCCCAGCCAGGGCACATGCGAGAAACAACTTTATGTTGGATTTTTGCTAAGTTTGGCAGAATAAATCTTTATAAAACAACTTACCATAGTTAAATCTGTCTTTTTATTTATACTTTGGTTGCTCCGCTACCGCTCACCACGAAAGCTGGAACACCCACTAGTGGGCGGTAAGGACCAGGTTGACTACCACTGGCCTAGACCATGAGCTTGTCTGGAGATTCGCTGAGAAACTGCCAAGGAGCTGGCCCAGTGCCAGGCCCTCAAGTGAGCCCCCACGGGACCACTCTGAACTAGAACATGCATGAAGCTCTGCACACACCGCCATCCAGAGCAGCAACGGACGAGCGTTCCTGTTGCTCCTGATCCTCACCAGCCCTTGGTATGGTCCGTCTTCTCATCACAACCATTTAATTGTAGTCATTCTAACAGGCGCATGGTGCTATTGCGTTCAGGTTTTGAGCTGCCTTTCCCTAGTGGCCAATGATGGAACTGCAACTTTTAGCGAGTGGAAGAAGACCACATCTGTACAGGAGATCCAAAGGAGTAGCTAGGGATGCAGGAAGCAAACCAGAAACATGTGGCATCACGGAAGTCAACAGGAGAAATCATTCAAAAAGAGAGCGGTCAAAAGAATCAAACCTGCCCTGGAAGGGGGTCATGGTCCTGGGTGAGCTGGCTCTTCCCAGCTAAGGACATCCCTGTAGACGCTGACCACCGAGGGCTGTCAGCCGGCAACACCGCGGCGGCTTCTTCCCATCAGTCTGGAAAGCGGGATCCGGGCGGCACACTGAGTGTCCACAGCGAGGGGTTTCTCCTCCAGGCTCCTACGTCCTCACCACCCAGCCTCCTCCCTCAGTTCCCCGCCAAGGAGCGGAAGTCATTTCCTGCGGTTAGTAACCCCCAATTGCTTCAGTGCTCCCGCATTCTCCAGCACCTGTCTGAGCAATTCCTTCCCCTCACCTCTCTGGTGCTACCTATCCCTGTGCTCCTGACCGATCCACACCCCCACCCGGGGACTCCAACACGGGTGGGGAAGGGAGGGAGGGCTGAGAAATCCACACTTTGTGACTGATTCTGTGCCCTACTGACCAGGTTACATATAACTCAGAAAGGTCAGTTTAGTAAATAACAGCGTAACGTTGCCCTGCCTAGCCGATAGCTCAATTGGTTAGAGCACCACCTCAAAGCACAGAGGTTACCAGTTCAATCTCCGGTCAGGGCCCATACAAGAAGAGATCAACGTTCCTGTCACTCTCTCTCACTCTCTCGCTCCCTCTCTCTAAAATCAATACAATAAAAACTTTTTTTAAACATTTTTTTTAAAAAAAAAACCAACAGCATAACGTTTAGCTCTCAGCTCATGCATCCTCCCAGACTCATCTGGAAAGACCAACGCGTCCGCCCAGAACTCCGGATGGACAGAACTGGGGACACGCTCTGCGCCCTCCGTGCAGCCGCCCTGCCGGAAGGAAGGGGCCTGAGCTCTCCGAGCGCCTTCGAGCCCCAGTGAGATCCACTCACTGCACGTCTGACAGGAACGCCCTAAATGGCTCCCTTGTGATCTGAAAATGTTCACACAGTCACAGCCCGAGTGCCTGCCTGCCTTCACGCAGCAGTGACTCAGGCTCCGGGATGATTGGCGGAAGGCAGTAGGAACAGGTAGCGAAGGGGGCAGGAATGAATCCATGATTTCGTCCTTCCCTTTTTCAGACTGCACCAAATCTGATGTTCAGCTGAGACGGAAAGGCCAGAGACCCGGCCACACAGCCTAAAGAAACAGCTCTTGCCAGTGCGCCAGCTGTCCGTCACCATGAGCACAGGGGCCGTACTGGCTTCAGGGGCCGGGTCTGAACTGTAATTCCCTGGCTCTCACCACCAGCAGCAAGAAGTAATCAGAATACGACCCACTTTGGTCATTCAGAGCACGTTTTATTAACCCGGAAAGACTAAGATTTACCTTATTAATGTCACAGGGGGGAGTTGAGACCCTGGTAAGCACCATTCCCCTAGTATACCGTGAACTTGATTACAAGGAAGAAGCAAAACACATCATTATTACCAAAAACGCCTCCCAGATAACAAGTCCTTCCCTCCCCTATCCCCCATCCCCCCCCAAAATGTATCAAAGGCTTCAAATATACAAATCTTAAAAATACGTTACAATATTTAACATTAGGACTAAAGTTTACTTTTTTAAATATACTGAGCATCAGTCCTTCCCCTCATTCTCCAAATTACGTGAAGATGCCCTTTTCACGGTTTTCCTCCTCAATTTCCATCCTTCGTCCATGAGCAGAACCGGGGGCCGGGCGGGGCCAAGTAGGGGGCCTGAGGCGGAGACTAGGATGCCTGCTCTGCGGACCACGTGCGCTGGCTCCAGAGGTGGCCCTCGCCACCAGGGGACACCTCCTTTGGTAGGTTCGCTGGGCCAGTCTTTCCAGAACTTTCAATCCAGGGGTGCTTAAGAACCTGGTGGGCCGTGTAGCGCTTCTTGGGGTCCACCACCAGCAGCCGGCTCACCAGATCTTTGGCAGCTGTCGGAGGGAGAGAAGAAGGGAGAATGAGAGGAAGCCGGGTGGATCTGAATTTTTCTTCCCCGTACGTGAGCTAGGAACACAGACAACCACGTCAGCACCATGTGCTACACGGGAGCAGTGCCGTCCAGCAGAACTGTCCAGGGTGACAGACAACGCCCACACCTGTGCTACCCACGTGGGACTCCTGAGCGTTTGAACTAGGGCCAGTATGACTAAGGAACTGAATTTGTATCGTATTTACTTTTAGTTAGTGCACGTTTCAGTTGAAGTAGCCACGTGGGGCAACCCTGTGGGACAGAGCAGCTTTGTTCCTTGCTCTAGAGCAGGGGGAGTCCACCTTTTTGTACCTACCGCCCACTTCTGTATCTCTGTCAGTAGTAACATTTTCTAACTGCCCACAACCTTTTTGTATTTACCTACCGCCCACTTCTGTATCTCTGTCAGTAGTAACATTTTCTAACTGCCCACCGGTTCCACAGTACTGGTGATTTATAAAGTAGGGAAGTAACTTTACTTTATAAAATGTATAAAGCAGAGTTACAGCAAGTGAAAATATATAATAATAATTACTTACCAAGTACTTTATGTTGGATTTTCGCAAAGTTTGGCAGAATAAATCTTTATAAAACAACTTACTATAGTTAAGTCTATCTTTTTATTTATACTTTGGTTGCTCCACTACCGCCCACCACGAAAGCTGGAACACCCACTAGTGGGCAGTAGGGACCAGGTTGACTACCACTGCTCTCTAGAGTCACGGGGCCAGGCCCACCACAAACAGCCACGCTGCCCAGCCCACGGGAACGAACGGGCCACATACTATACATCTACATATTTTACATTTAGACATCAAACTATCAGGTTGTTAGATAAAGTATGTGCGTGCACTGGTTCTTCCTACATATGCCTCCCTAGTAACAAAATTTTTAAACCATGTATAAGGAAACTGAAGTAGTAAATAGTGATCAGTCATTTCATTTCCTGCCCCAAATCATGACTGATTCTAGGGAGACATGGTGATGCCTCGTGGGCCCGGGGGCAGGCGGGAAGGAGAATACCTTTCTGATTCTCCCATGCCGGCTCCCTGAGTCTCCTCTTCCAATCACGCAAGAATGCACAGGGAATAAAGACCCATATCTCTTTCCTCTACCGGGGAAGCAGCCTTGCCTGAGATCAGCTGCTCACCCCCAATCACCCCTCTGCTACACCAGTGTCAGCCACCTCTTGACCATGGGGCCATGGGACTTCTCCTGCCCTACCCAGGTCACCCTGGGCAAAGTCTTTCCGCGAGGTGCCTCTTGTGTCAATACGTGACATGGTTTTTTCTTTATGAATAAGGGTTATATGTTTCTGCGATTTTTTTTTCCCTTTCCAATGTTCTTTACGTTCCCTAAAGTCTATGGTAACTGCAGCTAGCAGTTAGACTTTTCATTAAATCTCAAAGTCAGGTGTGTTTTTGGACATGGACTTACGCGGGAGGAAATCAGGGATGAAGCACAATGTGTCAACAGCCCGTCTCTGTACCAGGCGCTGGGCATGAGCCCTCTGCATTCTTACCGCCCATCTCGCCCCGACCCGCTCTGCAGCCAGGACCCGGGAGGGACCCCAGCTCCGCATCGCCTCCGTCCTAGCACGGAAGCCCCCAGTCTCACCGTCAGAGATGTTGTCCCAGTAAGGGGCCAGGAACTCGAAGTGGCCTTGCTGGATGATGTTGAAGAGCTCGTCCTGGTCCCTCTCCGGGCTGCGGAAGGGGGGAAAGCCGCACAGCAGGATGTAGAGGATCACGCCCGCGGCCCACATGTCCGCCTCCAGCCCGTAACCTGCACAAGGGAGGCGGACACAGGCACGGCTGAGACCAGGCTAGATCGGAGGTGACGAGGTCAACAGTGGAGGGTCATTGCTCTGGGGCACAGGGGACTCCAGCTCTCCGTCAGCAAGAGCCACTCCCAAAGGCGTGGCTGCCAAGTCCTACAAACGTGGGGGCCCACACCAGGGTTATTCAGAGTGGGGGTCCTCAGACCACTGCCACTTTGTGATCCTTTATTACTGGTCTGTGATAAAAATAAGCACATAAATTGAAAGAAAATATTAGGAAACCCTTATGTGACACGGCTGTGACATCCAGCTGCTCGCTCAGTGGACTCATCGGGGTAGAGATCACTCAGGATTGTGTAACACATGTGGTACGTCCCACGTGGCATGACCTGTGATCTAGTCACAGGCAGCGGGACTTCCTATGGGCCCAGTTTCATGGGAAACGTTCAAACCCGCCTTCACCAGAGATCCTGGAGAAGCCCTAGTCTGCACCAGTGGCCTCTCCTTCCTACTGAGTCACGGCCTTCTCTCACTTCAAAAATACTACTTCCTGGCTCTTTGATGATTATAGAAAGACTGATATTACTGGGTCTATTCACCATGAGCACACAGACACACACACAAACACATACACACACATTTCAATTTTCTTTAACAAAATCAGGGTCACATTGTACCTATTTTATCCCCTATTCTATTCACTTCATACTATCTCATGGCATTTCCTATATAGGAATTTCCTATGAAAAACAAAAAGTAGTCTCCAAAAACATGTCTTTTAATAGCTGTTAGTATTCCCTTTACCCAGTGAATCCTCTTCGTTGTAATTTAAGTTTTTTCTAATTTTGTTTACAACTCTAATTCTGCGATGAATGTCCTTATATATTTATGTGCCTTGCTTGTGTGAGTTCCCCACCCAGTTCTCCACCGTCTTTCATCTCACTGTCCTACCGACACACACACACACACACTCCAACCCCTTCTCTATAATAAGGGCAGCCCTGATTTAGAAAATGTTCTCATGCTTTGGTCAAGGAGAATCGCTTCAAATATTCCCATTAAAACCTAAGGGCTAGCATAACGCCAACTCTGAGACTTCTGACTGCTCCATATTGAAAAATATTAAATATTAACAATGAATAGCGAGTGATTAAGAGTCCCACAGAGCAATGTGACACACTTACCCTTCTCAGAAAGAATTTCGGGAGCTACGTAAGTCGGAGTCCCACACACAGTAAACACGGGTCTCACCACGTGCTTGGCAAGGCCGAAATCAGCCAGTTTCAAGGTGGTAGATTTGTCCTCATTTCGCTGAACCTGTAAGAAACCAACATCACCACACTTGTGATGAGAACAAAAAAAGGACAACTGAGGAGACAACAAGCTTAAAAGGTCTGGGTGACAAACAATAAACCTACCTGTGCTTACAGTTTAGCCCGACACTGATCAACCCAGTTTGATCTCAGTGACAAGTGCTCACGTTCTCAGAGAAAGAACGAATGAGTTAGAAGGCTTCCACACTGCTAGAGCTGGCTATTTAAATTTAAATTAAATGAAAATGTCAGTTTTTCAGATGTACTGTCGCCATGGGTGACTAATGGCGACAATACCGGGCAGTGCGAATGTAGAACATTTCCATCCTCACCTGCACGGACCTAGAACAAGCAGCAACGACATTTCGCGTCCGGACTAGCATTAGAACTAGAGAGCGCCTGTGGGCAATGCACAGTCTGGGCAGGAGTGGGGGGAATGAAGAACTAGGAATTAGAATGAAGACAGAGACACAGAAGCAGGGGAGGGATGTTCAAATCAGGCTTTGATTGGGGGGAGGGGTTGGTTAAGAATCAAACGGACCAGGGGTCTTTAATTCCAGTTCCAAGATTTGTAGCTGGATGGTCTTGGGCAATTTCTTTATTGATCTGAGCCTCCATTTTCTCAATTTGTTAAAAAAAAAAAAAAGGGGAGGGGTAATCATTTCCAGCAAACAGGAGTTCCAATCAATGTCTGTAATCTACCCTGCGAAGTGTCATCAACAATCTCAGACTCCTGAGACCAAGGGGGTTCCCAGTGCGGGACTTTCGCTTTCAAAACTTTCATTTTTAAAACAGTCTTGGGGCAAAGTAGGATGAGGTGGTCGTCTTGGGCTGCACATAGCAAATCTTTAAACATTAATGTTATTGAACTGAGATCTATCTTTACGTGTTGGAACTGACCAACTGGATTCTAACTGTTCACATTTTTGCATGAAGGTGAAAGAAATTATGTCTGAGTCTTCCGTTAGATCCCACTTCCATGAGATTTTAGAAAGAGTAGAATTAGACATTTTCTTAAAGCAGAAAAGACACCTACCTCCCCTCACCCTGAAATGAAGACAGAGAACTGCCTGTTCTCCCATCATCTCAGCACCATGTCCCGCCTGACGCGTCTCATCCCTTCCCAGCAGTCCAGGGGACTGACTGGCTTTCTGATCTCAGGTAAACCCGTGCCCACTGCCAAGTTCATCCGCCCCGTCCCTCTGCACCTTCACGGTGTCTGCGCGCTAGACGACTGTGAGGAGAAGCTGGGTCTTAACCTAAAAGAAATGCATCTCAAGAGGTGAGCTTAGCAAGTATTTAGATCACCACGCAAAAAAATAATAAAGCTAAAGATAAGTTTCACATAAAAAAAGGAATAAAGAAACACGGAAGGAAAAACCCCAGCGCCTCTTGCAGCCAGCAAACGAGGGCCCGGGTGCCCCTCCCGGGCTCTGCACAGTCTGAGGAATTCATAGCCAAAGCCCTCCCTGTAACAATGTGGTAAAATCCATGGGCTCCGCCTCCTGCCTCTGGCCCTCCTGGGGGCCTCTGGACGGGCCTCCTCTCCTCCTGCAAAGGAAACAGTCTCTGCTGGAACACTCAGGCACGTGCCAGTTACAAGCATCGACTCGTCCAAACCCCAGCTTGCCATTTACCAAGCAACTGGCCAAGTAACCTGTGCTCCGTGTGCCCCCACTTCCTCATCTGGAAAAGGGGATATGAACGACCCTGAGGGGCTAGGATGAGGATTAAATGAGATAGTATTGGCAAGGTGGCATCAACAGTGCCTGGCACCTAGGAAGTACAGTATGAGGGTTGGTTAAGTAAACCATATTAATTTAGCCACCAAAACCATCCCCCTCTGAAGGACTGACTGCAGGCAAAACGAGCCACCGGGGAAGCTGGCGCTAGTGTCTCCCTGCTCCCCTTTCCTGAAAGGAAAAGACCAAAGACCCCTATCAGGAAAGGCCACGTTCATCCTCTGTTGTCAAAACTCCATCCCCACCCCAACTCTTTTTTTTTTTTTTTTTTTTTTTTTTTGACAGAGATAGAAAGTCAGAGAGAGGGACAGACAGACAGGAAAGGAGAGAGATGAGAAGCATCAATTATCTGTTGCGGCATCTTAGTTGTTCATTGATTGCTTTCTCACATGTGCCTTGACCAGAGGGTTGCAGCAGAGCGAGCTACCCCTTGGTCAAGCCAGCGATCCCACGCTCAAGCCGGCAACCTCAGGGTTTCGAACCTGGGTCCTCCGCATCCCAGTCCTATGCCCCAACTCTTACCTGTCTGTATCTCATCACAGAAGTTGCATGCTCAGGAAAGAGGTGCCCTGAATTCATGGCAGCTGGTTGGTAAGCGTACTGGGACAAGCCTGGTCATATATCACTCAAGGAAGAGACTCGGTGGGGCCACCAGAGCTACAGGAGAAATTACCAGCTTGGCTGTAGGCACCTGTTCTCACATCTCTCCTGGAACTGGACAAAGGTTCCCAAAGCTCCCGCCTGCACTTGGGGAGGGGGGCGGAAGGCCCAAGGGGAGGACGGTGCTTGTCCCTGTGCCCCATCAGAGCCACAGAGCCCAGCAACACCCCAGAGAGCCGGGGCGGGGAAAGCCACGCCCTATTCTCCCCTCAGGAGTAAGTCCTCTGAGCCAGCTCTTGCTCCTGCCAGTGGGCTTCCGGCTCTGTAAGCAGAATATGTCTTAATTACTGAGTCTGAGTCACCAGGGGGCAATCTAATCAATGTCTCCATAATTAACCCAACCGAATGGAAAGCCATAGATGTAGAATGAAAATGCAGTTCTGGCTTGGTCTGCGGAGCGAGGCAGACAGAGCCCGAAAGGAGACAGGGAGACGATCATTAGAATAATTTAGATTCGAAAATCTAGTTTGGAAGGCAAGGACGAAAAGTAGCGTGCTGCCTGGAGTTTCCAGATGGATCGGCTACATTCATCACGTCTGCTGGGTGATTGTTGCAAACTATATGTCCCTCACCAATATTTGCAGATATTTCCAAACAAATGATCAGCATTAAAAGCATGTGGCTGACTTAATACAGCAAAATAAAAATGAGGCCCTGGCCGGTTGGCTCAGTGGTAGAGCGTCGGCCTGGCGTGCAGGAGTCCCGGGTTTGATTCCCGGCCAGGGCACACAGGAGAAGCGCCTATCTGCTTCTCCACCTCTCCCCCTCTCCTTTCTCTCTGTCTCTCTCTTCCCCTCCCTCGCAGCCAAGGCTCCATTGGAGCAAAAAGTTGGCCCGGGCGCTGAGGATGGCTCTGTGGCCTCTGCCTCAGGTGCTAGAATGGCTATGGTTGCAACAGAGTGATGCCCCAGATGGGCAGAGCATCACCCCCTGGTGGGCGCGCCAGGTGGATCCCGGTCGGGTGCATGGGGGAGTCTGTCTGACTGCCTCCCCGTTTCCAACTTCAGAAAAAAAAAATACAAAAAGTAAAAATAAAAATGTATTACTATGTGAAATAACAAAATTTCCTTCCTCGTAGAAATAGTACCCCCCTCCCACCAAATTCCAATCCCAATTCCAAAACCTGGCTCCACAGAGGCCATAGTGCTTCTTCAATTTTGCAGATTTACTATGTTAAATGTGCAGATGCTGATGGATCCATTTTTCAAACTCCAAATCTGTTTTTTTAAATCATTTTTATGACCTTTCTAAAATCTGTTATGCAGCTTGTTGTCCCGGTGTGGCTTCGCTTTTCTGAGTTTTAGGATCCACCTCCTAGCACCAGCGACAGAGGACGCAGGACCTGGGGGTGGTTAAGATCTGTGGTGGGAAAAAAAAAAAGGCCCTGGCCGGTTGGCTCAGCGGTAGAGCATCGGCCTGGCGTGCGGGGGACCCGGGTTTGATTCCCGGCCAGGGCACATAGGAGAAGTGCCCATTTGCTTCTCCACCCCTCCCCCTCTCCTTCCTCTCTGTCTCTCTCTTCCCCTCCCACAGCCAAGGCTCCATTGGAGCAAAGATGGCCCGGGTGCTGGGGATGGCTCCTTGGCCTCTGCCCCAGGCACTAGAGTGGCTCTGGTCGCAACAGAGCGATGCCCTGGAGGGGCAGAGCATCGCCCCATGGTGGGCGTGCCGGGGTGGATCCCAGTCGGGCGCATGCAGGAGTCTGTCTGACTGTCTCTCCCCGTTTCCAGCTTCAGAAAAATAAAAAATAAAAAATAAATTAAAAAAAAAAATCTGTGGTGGTGTTTGTCCCGCCCAGATAATGGCTCAAGGCTGCTGAGCATTTTTAATTTTTCTGTCTCCGGCATCTACCGCCAGGAGGTACGTCGCAGTCTTCAGTGCTGTCTGTGCGACCTGAGGCTTCTCAGGTCTTCACCAGCAAACACAGCTTAATTACACTGACGGCCACGCGTGGACCGTGTGAGCGTCTGTTTCCTTCTGTTTTTTTCAACGGGCACCTCACATTCTTGGCTTCAGAACAGTTCCCACCTTGATCCTTGAAACTAAATGAGTGACATCCTTCTGGAAGAATTCTTCTCCCAGGAACCGGTGAGACTTCTGAAACCATCAGATTCGCCACCCACATCGGAAACTCGTGTAAAACATCCTCCCACCAGAACATCCTCCCTTCATCTCTGCGGGAAATCTCCAAGCAGAAGAGTCCACAACTCTAGGCAGCCGTCCGTCCCACTTATTCTTAACTTAGAAGAAGACTCATCCTTATGTTGGCTCAGGATTATACCCCTACCCCTCGTTTCCAAATCTGCCCTCGGGGATGACACCTCGCCCAGAGATGGGAAACAAGTACCTCCATCCCAGAGGATGCCTCTGGCTTCGCTGAGTTCACATCCAAGGATCCCCTGCAGCTCCTCCTAGGACCTGGTTTCCTGACCCACCTCCCCTTTCTTCCTTCTCCCCCCACTAAGAGCACTGCCTCCACCAGCAGCAGCAGCAGCGGCAGCGGCAGCACCTGGGGCCCGATAGAGACCTCGGGCAGCCCCAGACGCACTGAATCAGAACCCCCACCTCTACAAGACCCCATGTGAGTCTTGGGCACAGTCAAGTTCTGCGTGATCCCCACTTCATCGGTGCCTCTTTGAACCAAGAACGCCCAGAAGTGAACACCGCACACCAGCTACGATCTGATTAGGCTGGTGGACCTCAGGACTCTCTCAAAGCAGCCAAGGATCCCACTAAATAATCCATTTCAATGTCCCTTTCCCTTATAGAGAGATCAGAACATGTCATCCCAAATTACGCCACTCTAACAGTTTAATTCTTTTGTCCTGAACACACTTGAGGGACAGCAGGTACTATAATAGAAAGGTACTCTGACGTGCTCCTTCTTACCTAAAAGCAGGACCTACAATTTCCTGGGAGGAAGGGGGCCCCCCTGCGCTAGGAAGGACAGAACTCTAACTCACCGGAGACTTCTGTCAGCCCAGAGATGCACGGAGGACTCCACATAACTAACTTTACTAAAACGGCTCCTCTTCCTCTAGTTTCCCCCACGCGCTGACCTCCCACCGGTTGCCGCCGCTAGAATCCTAAATCCCTTTTCCTTTGTCTCGTCACTTCTCTAAACATTTCTTCTTCTTTGTGAAAATGCTATAGAAGCCCCTAGTTCTAACCAGCCATCTGAGCTCCTCACCAGTCTCTCCCCCATGTCTGCGCAACACCCAAGTAAACAAACTGCTGTTTCTCTCTTGGTCCTCTGCCCTTTGTGAGTTTAATTTCCAGGGCCCCGGTCACAGAACCTGAGAGGGTAACGGAAAAGGGTGTTCTTTCTCCTCCCCTCCCCCTCCACCTTCCTGGACCAGAAGTCTCACTGGTTCTTGGGAGAAGAATTCTTCCAGAAGGATGTCACTCATTTAGTTTCAAGGATTAAGTATAGCCACACTGTACACATCTGATCCCAAGCACCTGTTTCTCTACTTTCCGGTCTATCTAAACTCACCGCTCTGGGTCACGGTCCTTCAGAGGTTCTGTTTTCATTCACCTCTAACTGAGAGGGTGTTTGAGCTAAATTTGCACAAAAGTGCAATGACTATTCACCCATCTGCATCCATCGCCGCCTTTCCCAGCCACACCAAAGTACCCTGCATTGAATCTAGGTGGTCTTTATTATTTACATAAGCACCCAGGTAACATCCAGGTGGTCTCACAGCTTTAAGAGGAGTCATCAGTTTTCCCAACAATTAGCTTCTCCCTTCTCTTCCTTCAAGGGTAGGTCAGTATATAAATATGGCCTTGCAGTTACCATCTCTGAACAGAAGAGGGCAGCAGAATACAGACCACACAGCAAGAGTTTGCCTCAGAAAAAAAAATGATTTGATGTGGGTAAGGCTTATTTGCCAAAATCCTACTGGCTCCTTGATGGTTCTTCCGGCCTTTTTCTCCACCGTTCCATTTTCAACTGGCTATGAGGACCAAACCGATTTGAGAAACGAATGCACATCGAAACGCCTAAAATCAATTTACATGTCGACAGCAAAAGATACTGTAATACCAATAAAATGACTGAAAAAAAATCAGTTGGGACAAAGTCTTCTCTGGGCCCTGTCATATGACAGGCCTATGACATGCCTTTGGAGTCCACTTATAATGTCCATTTTGTTTGGTTTGGTTTACAGCTCATATTCATTCAACAGATATCAATTAGATGCCTACCTTATGTCCTAGAAATTAGGAATAGAGTGGTGAATGAAAAAGATAAACTCCCTGATCTTATAAAACCCTATTTCTATTTTAAAATAATATTCAAATAAATATGTAATTTCAGGTAGTGGTGTTATAAAGAAAGAAAAAAGACATAAAGGTTGTGTTGTCTAGTACAGTATCCGCTGACCACATGTGGCTGTTTCTTTTAAACAATATGTCAAGTCCAGTTCCTCAGACACCCATGATACATTTCAAGGGCTCATATAGCATGTGGCTACCGTATTGGGCAGTGCTGATATTGATCAATTCCATTATCACAGAACGTTCTATTGGACAGTGGCAGGGGGTGGTATTTTAAATAGGGCAGTTTAGGAAAATTCATTAAGAAAATAACATTTGAAAAAAATCAGGGGTGAGCCATATTAAAATCTGAGGAGTGAGCTTCACGGGTGGAGGAAATAGCAAGTGCAAAGGTCCAGGGGCATGTTGGCTTGATCAGGAACAGCAAACAGGGGCAGGAGAGGAATGAGTAAGGGGGTGGGTGGTTGGAGTGGAGTTTTGAGAGGAAGAGAGAGGCCACATCGTGCAGCAGCTTTTATATGCCATGGAAATGAACTTAGCCTTTCTCCTGACTGTGACAGGAAGCCAGAGACAGCTCTGAACAAAGAAGTGACAGGTTCTGATTCACATTTGGAGGCCATTCAGGCTACTGTGAGGAAGATGACCTTAGAGGAAGAGGAAAGACCAGCAAGGAGGTAACGGCCATGGTCTCCCCAAGAGGTGGCAGTGGCTTGGTCTTGGATGGTGCAGTGGAGATGTAAAGAAGTGTCACTCCAAAGGTAAAGACAAGACTAGCGAGTGGACCGAGTGTGAGTATGAAGAGGGTGAAGACTCAGGCTGACTCTGAGGTCCCTGGCCCGAGCAGCTGGGTCCATGGGGGCACCATCTCCCTGATAGACAAAGGGTGGCTTCAGTGCGCTATGGGGACGAGAGCCGGGCTGGAGCTCAGGGCAGAAGGAAATGTGGAAAGCTGCAAGTGGAGAGCAGAGACACGTCCTTCGAGGGTGTGTGTGTTTATGTATGTGTGTGTGTGTGCTCCCCGTCCCACTCCAGGAGGCCCACTGTCTTCAGTGACCTCAAGACACAGCTGACAGGCAATTTCTACTTCTGTCCCCATAGGCTCCCTCACGGCAGAGGTACCAAAACACCTGGCCACCGGGCAGTCCCCAAGAAAAAAACACAGTGAACATCTCCAAAGTGTCCTAATCTAGGAGAAGGTGGTTTTTAAGTGTCCTATGCCCCACCCACTCTACCTGGCTGAGGGGCCAAGGCGAGCCAAAATGCAGGCCACAGCATAAGCCCCAGGAAAAATACATTAGCCAAAGAGCTTTGCTAACCACAGGGCCACCTGAAACGAACGGCCATGTAAAGCATCTCCCCGCTGGCTGGCACGCAAGATAAACAGGCCAGCGAGGCCCAACCATGAGGCCCGGGCATCCCTCACCATCGTCGTCTCACCCATCCAGCCCGCCCCATTAGACACAGGGGTCACCCCGTCAGGGACACGGTCTGAGCCCGTCTCCAGCACAGGCGGTCCTCGGACTCGGAGTTGCAGGGCAGTCGCTGCTGGTACATTCCCACAACTTCCTTCCTGGCCAGCAGAACTCAGATCCTACCCAGCCCTGGGGCAACGCTGCATCGGGAAAGGCAGGCCCAGCCGAGGTTTGAAGAGGGAAGTCCCCGCCGCCATTCCTCTGTTCTAAGGAGGGCCACGTGGCCCACCCTGCCCGTGAGCTAGAACAGGGAGAGCGCTGAGCTGCTTCTGCGCAGGACGTCCTCCTAAGTTTAAAAAGGGACAGGGAGCATCACCCAGAGGCAACCCCTGCTTTTCCTGCCTTTCCTGTGAATGGGACAGGTGATGCTGGAGCCTGGAGCTACGGTAGACTTTGGGGATCATGAGAGAAATTGCAGAAACTGCCTTGACCTCCTCGGCCTGCTCTACTGCGCGTCCCTGGAATGGCCTGTCTCCAGGCTTCTAGTTCCGTGAGATAACTAGGTGTCTTATCATCGTTTGGGGCCCCTGCTCCTCAAAGCGTGCTCTGCAGACCACCGCCACCACCTGGGCGCTTGTCAGAAATGCAGCATCTCGGGCCCTCCCAGACCTCCTACTAAATCAGCATCTGCATTTTATCAGAGCCCAAGGGACTCCCGGGCACTGGACGGGGTATGTGGGATGTGCCGATCTGTACCACCTGACGCACAGTCAGGCCATCGTCCTGCAGCCGAAAGGAGCAGGGTGTCCTCGCCCCTCCCTGTCCTCCCCTCAGTCCTCACACTCATCCCGCTCCCCGGGATGCAGACACAGGTGATGCCTTCATGAACACACATCCTTACCGTATAGGCCTGCTTCCAACTCCTTCCTGGGAAAGATAATGAACCTACACAGAACACCAAGCCCATAATTACATAGCCAAGTATATAATTTGTCAAAATCCCCAAGGTGAAGGTCCTACCCAGTAGAGCCAAAGTCATTTCAAACAGAATTATTAGTACTGTGGTCACCATTAACTATTCATGGTTCCTCCAGTGGTGTCCTGAGATCTAAGAAGGTCAAAACATCAGCGGTGGTTCCTGGCGGGGGAAATCTACCATCTCAAGCGGGACTATGGGCCAAATACCTGGGGGTGTAGCCCCCAGGAGATTCTTAAGCAGATAAACCCTTTAACTTGATTCAATAGACCCTCTCCAGCTGACTGAAAGGGATTTGAAGACTTTTGTCTAACTATGGAGAAGCAGAGAATCCTTGCCCAAAATGGTACATTAGGATTGGCGAGGGATTAACAGCATATCCACGACACACAGAATGCAGTTCTATGAGTCCTCCGTCCAAAGGCTCAATCAGAACATGACGGGCAACTTGGCCAGGTTTAAGGCATAAGACAGTGAAAGAAGTAAGGACCAGGGCTGAGTTTCCCCCTCATCTCTATTTCTCTCTCTCTCTCTCTCTCTCTCTCTCTCTCTCTCACTCTCACTATCTGTCTCCATCTCTCCTGCTCCTTCCTTCTTTCCATTCTTCTTCTCCTTGCCCTGACATAACCCCTAACAGGTACGATATCTGGAAGAAGTTGAAACAGAACCAAAGGGTTTCATATTATTGCAATTAGACAGCTAGTCCTAGGACCTTGGAAACTCGTTGGAGAGGTTTACCAAGCTATGTCCTCAGATTAAGGGCATTTTGAAAATAAAGAATTTTAAGAAATATAATTGGCCCTGGCTGGTTGGCTTGAGGGTAGAGCATCAGCCTGGCATGTGGAAGTCCCGGGTTTGATCCCCAGTCAGGGTCAGGGCACACAGGAGAAGCGCCCATCTGCTTCCCTACCCCTACTCCTCTCGCTTCTCTCTCTTTTTCTTTCTTTCTCTCTCTCTCTCTCTCTTCCCCTCCTGCAGCCATGGCTCAATTGGAGTGAGTTGGCCCCAGGCACTGAGAATGGCTCCATGGCCTCTGCTTCAGGCACTAAGAAGAGTTTGCTTGCTGAGCAATGGAACAATGCCCCAGATGGGCAGAGCACCGCCCCCTAGTGGGCTTGCCAGGAGGATCTTGGTAGAGGAGCATGCAGGAGTCTGTCTCTGACTCCCCTTTTCTCATTGAATAAAAAATAAAGAAAGAAACAAAGAAGGAAAGGTAATCATAGACCCTCAAATGGCTCACAATCACTCTCTTAGGTGACAACCCACATGGACACAGGTATTTAGAGGACAATAGGAGATTGTTATTTGCCTTCACAACATAATCTGAACTTCAGGATTCCTTGGGAAAATGAAGTCACAAGTTTAGAAGATATTCAACAAGGTCAATAACTATGAATCATGCTTTACAGTTGCCTTTGTGGTTGATAATTTACCACAGACAATAAATTATCAGACATACACCCTTTTAGGTGACTATTTCAAAAGGAACTGACAAAAGAAAGAAAACCTCAATTATCAAGGTGACTCAGTATCTAAAATTTTGAAGACTTTAAGAAACTTCCAACCCTGGCCAGTTGGCTCAGTGGTAGAACACTGGCCCAGCATGTGAATGTCCTGGGTTCAATTCCCAGTCAAGGCACACAGAAAAAGCAACCATCTGCTTCTCCATCCCTTCCCCTCCCCCTTCTTTCTCTTTCTCACTCTATCTCTCTTCCCATCCCACAACCATGGCTCTATTGGTTCAAGCGTGAGGAGCCTCTGCCTCAGGCGCTAAAAATAGCTAGGTTGTGAGAATGACCCCAGATGGGCAGAGCATCAGACCCTATGGGGGTTGCTGGGTGGATCCTGGTCAGCGATCATGTGGGAATCTCTCTATCTCCCCTATTCTCACTTGAAAAAGAAGAGAAAAAAAATTTCTTGAACTTCTGGCTATGTAGACAATACGTAGATTATAAAGATGCTTTTTTTATTTAATTATTATTAATTGTGTTTAGATAGATTCTTATACAGATGCTTTTCATTTTCCTAGAAACAGTGAAAATGGATACTGACAGCCACTCTCCCTGATATAAACCTGTTAAAGTAAACTTGTTATTGAGCAAGTTCACAAAGGAGGGACGATGAAAACCCGTTTGGACCAGGAGTTGATAAATGGGGCTGCTGTGAGCTGATAGTGGCGGGTGTTTGAAAATGATAAAAGCAAAACCAAAACTGTGTGTAAACATGTCATTGAACTTGTCACTTGTTACTGATCAAGACTGAAGCAGGCACGGTGGCCGGCTCATATAAATATCTAAGGGCGGCCCTGGCCGGTTGGCTCAGCAGTAGAGCGTCGGCCTGGTATGTGGGGGACCCGGGTTCGATTCCTGGCCAGGGCACATAGGAGAAGCGCCCATTTGCTTCTCCACCCCCCCCCTCCTTCCTCTCTGTCTCTCTCTTCCCCTCCTGCAGCCAGGGCTCCATTGGAGCAAAAGATGGCCCGGGCGCTGGGGATGGCTCCTTGGCCTCTGCCCCAGGCGCTAGAGTGGCTCTGGTTGCAACAGAACAACACCCCGGAGGGGCAGAGCATCGCCCCCTGGTGGGCAGAGCGTCGCCCCCTGGTGGGCATGCCAGGTAGATCCCGGTCGGGCGCATGCGGGAGTCTGTCTGACCGTCTCTCCCCGTTTCCAGCTTCAGAAAAATACAAAAAAAAAAAAAAAAATCTAAGGGCTGAAGCCTGAAGACCCTCTCTCCTTCTACTGCTGTTCCCTGCCGACGTCGGCACATCACAGATACTCAGAGACTTCATCCCACCGAGCAAGGCTGTTCGGGGCCCCACCTAAGCTGAGCCCAGGCTGAGCTGGCCACCTGTCTGAACTGTGAGTGAATTAAAGCTTGTGGGCCTTTTACCCTGCATTTTGTCTCGTCTCTAAGTGGGACTGAATTCCCCTCACACGTCGTAAACCCTTGTTCACCAGCCGAGAAAATACTTTCCCGAGGGTTGTTACTACCGCAAAACCTGCAGTCGTAACTGTGATGTTTCCTGACAGAATTTACCCTGAGGCTCTCGAGATGAGTGACGCCTCTGACAAACCTGTCTTCTCACTGACTTGATCAACATGGACCTAACGGCCTATAACACTGTACTTTTCTTAGTGATTCCACGTTATTGTTGAAACCCACATTTCTTGATTTTTATTAAGTATACCTTTAATAAATTATGCTTTGTAGTTGTTATCAATTTTTAAATTAATGTCACTGGTATGTAAATGCTTTGTGAACTCTTGGGCCATTGAGAGGACATGGACCCCTCTGTCCCCGAGGCTGGCAGGAGAGAAACCAGGCTGACCGCGGAGAACTGTGCATTGCAGAACCAGACCAATGGCGATAACCACGGAGTCCTTATACACCAGAGTGGACGTGGAAATAGAGCTTTAGGGATTGAAATGAATGAAATAACTGAACAACTAACTATATTTTAGAGAAAGAATGGGCAAGGGGTATGCTTGGTACCCTTGTCACCCTTGGGGACATTGGTCACTGCCCTTTCCTAGTCATATTCAGGATTAAAAATCTAGAAAAGTCCGTTCCTTCCTCAATCAACAAGAGCCCATAAAGAAGGTACAGGCTGTGTCCTTGACCAAGCTGGGCCCTGCCCCCACACCTCCCTACCACCATGTCCCCTGGATTCCAAGGGTCTCTGCTCCAAGCACCCCCGAGCTCCAGGGCCTGCCCACCTATCCCATTCCTTTCAGCCCTGTTTTCAGAGTGGAAACATCTTTCCTTATTCCAGGAGGGATTTTCTCCAGTGGCCTGGCCTCTGGCCAAGATCTTTTCAGTCTCCCCACCACAGCTCACTCAGCTGTCTTTGCCATAGGTAATATCCTGGTTGTTGACCATGTAGAACAGGGGTCGGGAACCTTTTTGGCTGAGAGAGCCATGAACACCACATATTTTAAAATGTAATTCCGTGAGAGCCATACAACGACCCATGTACATTATGCATTATTCAATAAAAATTTGGTGTTGTCCCAGAGGACAGCTGTGATTGGCTCCAGCCACCCGCAACCATGAACATGAGCAGTAGGAAATGAATGGATTCTAATACATGAGAATGTTTTATATTTTTAACGTTATTATTTTTTTTATTAAAGATTTGTCTGCGAGCCAGATGCAGCCATCAAAAGAGCCACATCTGGCTCATGAGCCATAGATTCCCAACCCCTGATATAGAACCTGGCCTGTCCACTTCCTGTCCTGTGTGGGCGGGTCTGAGCATCACTCCCTCTCCAGTTCCTGTTTGCTCCCTCCCCTTCCCCCAGGGCCCAGCCAACACCCACAGTGCAGCCCAACCCTGCCAAGGAAAAGCACACTGGCAGGAAAAGCAAGTAACACTGGTACTTCTGCAAGTAACACTGGTACTTCTGCAAGCTAAGGATTCTCATAATTAAAACTTATTTTGCAAGATCTCGGGGGGTCTACATAACCCAAAGGGAAAAAGAGGACTAGCATCTTATTAGGAAACTGTAGAAATAAATTCAGCATTACAGGCCTAAAATTTTATTCTAGGGCCCAATTATTAGAAACAAATATTCCTGTTGGTTAAAACAACATAATAGGCTTGTTATATTCATTAAGAGCTCTTGGTATTTTCAGGAAGTATCTAACAGCAGCAACAATTACAATCAGCCCGGTAATCAAAAGCTAGTTCTAACGTAATCATTTTCCCAAGCTTAGCAAATACAGTTCTTAATACAGACGGTAACCATCCATTCAATGAAGAAACAATTACTTTGATTACACAAAGCTCAACACAAGTGCAGAACACTAAATTAAAGAACATTAACTGATGAATAGTAGTCACCATGGTGATATTTATTAACATTAAACCTTAGAAGACCTAACAAGCTTTCAACATCATGATCATAACAGCAAATGTAGATACCTTTCTAAACCCAGACAATGAGCCCAAAGTCAAATCCAATACAACCCAAATCTTTTCTGAAAAACCAAGAAGCACTGATATTAAATAGCATTTAGACTTCTGATATAACAATATGTTGAACTTGACTCACCCAGAAAAAGGACAGATGGTTAAGAAATGTGACAGATCTATTCATTTTTTTTTTTTTTTTTTTAATTTGACAGAGACAGAGAGAGAGACTCAGATAGGGACAGACAGACAGGAAGAGAGAGAGAGAGATGAGAAGCATCAATTCTTCATTGCGGCACTTTAGTTATTCATTGATTGCTTTCTCATATATGCCCTGACCCAGGGGCTATAGCAGACCGAGCAACCCCTTGCTCAAGCCAGTGACCTTGGGCTCAAGCTGGTGCACTTTGCTCAAGCCAGATGAACCCGTGCTTCAGCTGGAGACCGTGGGGTTTTGAACCTGGGTCCTTTGCATCCCAGTCCGATGCTCTATCCACTGCACCACCGCCTGGTCAGGCCAGATCTATTCATTTTGATAAATGCAAGCTAACAAAATTATCCACCATGGAGAAAAGATATTTACCTATTCCACATAAACAACTCATGTAGTTAGACTGAAAAATTACAGCTACTCTGCAAACCTGCCTATCTCTCTGTCTCTGTGTTTCTTTCTTTCTCAGAACACACACGCATACATACAGCACACACATCACACGAACGCACTTCACTGCCCTTAAGGGCACTAAAAACATCTTTACTGACATTTAACTCCATGAAGAGTTGCCAAAGGACCTCTCTGAGGCAGAGAGCTTGTCCACACTAACGACACGCCTTGCAGTTTTCTACTTCCTGAACTTCTGCACGCAGTCGAAACCAGTGCTGACTTTTTCCATTTTAAAAATTGCTGACAACTCAACACACGTGAGAGTCTCCACTGCTGAAAAGGTGGGCCAGCTCAACCGACTGGTTCCGGGGCCTTGTTCAGAGCCTGCAATCTCAGATGACTGTCCCCAAAAGAAAATGATCCTCGAGGGTAAGTGATCTCATGCCACATCCTGGAGAACTTGTGTAACTGGGACAGTGCTTTCACGAGGCACGCGCCCCGAATGTTCATCTCACGAGCCCGGTCAGGGCCTCTAGATAGAACCTCGCCTGCTGGGATAATTCAGGAGGAACATCAGCGGGTCATTAAAGAACAACTGCTCTGTTGCCATTCCAAAGTGGCCACAATAAACAGTGGATAGCACAGCACACAGGGAGATCACCTGGTCTCAGACCCAGAGGACAGACACTAAAAGCAATTGAAGAAAGGACGAGGACACTCAGCTAAAGAGGAGTTATCTGATGGCCGTTCAGACCACTCAGCACTCAGGCAAGCAAAGTCCTGAAATAATTCTAGGAATCTGGGCAAAAACAAGGTCACATGACTCAGTGGTCAGCATAGACCTCGTATCACCAGATAATTAGCTTGACTCACTCCCGGTTTCATTCTCCTTGTGGGAGCAGTTTACTGAATAGATGAATGCACGGGAGATGATGTTTCCAGGCTGGGTCTACAGCCATGGAAATGAAAGGAAACAGGCTAAATTCCTGGGGGGGTGGAGGGGGACGACTCATTGAGATCACTGTCTCCATTCATTATTGCTTTTGTCTGCAGCAACCTGACTTCGCTCATCCACATTACCCACCGTAATGTCACAGTTATTCTGAGATGATCGGAACGTTGGTAGCTGCCACTGATGGAACGCTCACTACTTCCCCGGCAGCGTGAGACGTTTGCATTCATTCATTCATTCATTTATTCATCCAACTAACCTTTCATGAACATCCACCATATGGCAGAACTGTTCTCGGTTTCAGGGTATAATCTGAATAAAACAAAGTCTCTACTCTCATAGAACTTTCTTCCCAAAAGAGGAGAAAGGAAACAGAAGACTAACTATAGACTGTGTCAGATGATGATCAGAGCGATGAAGAAGAGACTGGGAGAAAGGAGCCAGAGGGTGACCATGTACGTATGCTGTCCTAACGGGACCACCAGGACCACACTTGTGGTTCGGGAACACACTGGGTTTAGTGACAAGTGGCAACCAAGGTGAACACCCACCACGGGGATCCAGGCATCTAAGAAGCGTGCTGTTCAATGAACATGTTGTAAGACTTGGGCTGTGTTAGGTGATTTGGGGCAGGGTTCACAAAAGCAGGATTTTGTTCCGAATCAAATACTGTCAGAAAGAGAGAGTTCATTCTATGACTGGGCATCTTAGTGACTCCAATCTAGAAAGTGGGAGGGATGAAGTGAGGCAGATACTCACAGTAGCCAGAAGGGGGCTGTACGGTCATATTTGTGGTTTGAAAAACCTTTTTTTCTATCTGCATTGGGGCATGATTACAAAGGGGTCCTCCATCTGTCTTGACCCACCACGGTCACAGAATGACCTTATCTGACATTAGTGTTCCGTGAAAGTGTTTATGCTCAACAGGAGAACCCCACGGCTGAGCTGTGAGCACCAGGCCGGCTCCCAGCTATCAGGGCCTGCGTTTCTCTTTCCTGGGCTCAATGCTCATTCAGCCTTTCAAGGTCAGTACTAGGTACGACTACCATTCCTCCTGTGTGAATGAGAAAGTAAGGCCCGAAGAGGTGAAGGACTTACCCTACAGCAAGCAATTAAGAAAGCCAGGATTTGAAGCACGCTATCCCACCCCCCGAGCCAGCCTCTGAACCACTATACACACAAGTCCCAGCACTGCGAGCCTTTTGAACTCTCGTGATAGAAAGTTATCTTCAAAAGGGTCGGGGGTAATTTCAGCGGGACGGTGGACACTCAGCCGGCAGGGGAAACTGCTGTCAGTCATCGATACCTAGGCCAGAGTTTGTGCAAAGGCCCAAGAAATACGTCCATCTGATCGGCGTCCAGGTGACTGTATTTTACTGCTAGGGGAGGGATGAGAAAACATATGCCATCTTTTATTTAAGTTGGGAAGGTTTCTTTTTCAATAATCTCATCAAAACTGATTTAGGTCAGCCACTCAATAAACCACAAGCAAAGTTTTCAATTCTGGACCAAGTAGGTTAGAAACAGCATAAAGGAGATGGGCTAGCATGCAAGGGCAGCAAGCAGAGGCTGAGGCAGCGGCTCAGGGCTTACCAGCAGGTTCTCCGGCTTGAGGTCCCGGTGGACGATGTTCTTGTCATGCATGTGGACGAGAGCCTGACACAAGTCCGTGAACAGGCGGGCGGCCGTGCGCTCTGGGAACTTCACGTTCTCTAGGATGGCATCGAAGAGGTCCCCGCCCGCCACGTACTCCATGATCAGGTAGATCTCCGTGTCTGTTTCGTACACCTCGTGCAACTTCACGATGTTGGGATGAGAGAGGCTCTGGATAATGAAGATCTCGCTGTCGACCATGTCCTCCTTGCCCTTGAGCTTGGACTTGTCGACGATCTTCATGGCGAAGGCCTGCCCGGTCTCGCGGTGCCGGCACTCCTTCACCACAGCGAAGTTCCCGTCCCCCAGGACCCGGCCGGTCTCGTACTGCTTCTCCACGCCGGCCGAGATGATGCCCGCGGGCCGGCGCTTCCGGCCGGGGGCCTTCTCCGGCTGGCTCTCTTCTGTCCTCGCCTTGGGCTCCTTGTCTGCCTTGGCGGGTTGGTCCTCCCTGGGAAGCGCCTTCCTGCCTCCTGACACACCTGGACTTCTCTCCTTCTCCGCCTCCTGCTCTTCCCCTGCAGTCTGGGGGGGCTTCCCGGAGTCGGCCTGGTGTTGTTCCCTGAGAAACCAGCCTCCCTGCTTGTTCCTGGAGTCTTTCTTCCCGTCCCTCAGCCCCTGCTCTCTGACGGGCTGAGCTTCCCCGACACCCTTCTTGGCCTGGGCTACGGGCTGAGCTTCCCCGACACCCTTCTTGGCCTGGGCTACGGGCTGAGCTTCCCCGACACCCTTCTTGGCCTGGGCTACGGGCTGAGCTTCCCCGACACCCTTCTTGGCCTGGGCTACGGGCTGAGCTTCCCCGACACCCTTCTTGGCCTGGGCTACGGGCTGAGCTTCCCCGACACCCTTCTTGGCCTGGGCTGCCCCTGGCGGCTGACCTTCCTGACCTGCGGGGTCCTTGTCCTCTTTCCTGTCCGTGCTCTTGCTGGGTCTCCTCGGCTCCTGGGTAGGCTTCCTGGGGCTGCTCCTGTGGCCGTCGCCCTTCCTCTCCTCCTCCCCACCCGGAGGGTGGGCCTCGGGGGACCTCCTGCAGCTCCTGGTCCTCACCAGCTTCCCCGCGGCGGCGGCGGCCGCGTAGAGCGGGCCCCTGCCCGTGTCCAGCTCGCCGGCCCCTGGGGGCGGCCGCTCGCTCTGCAGGCTCTCCCGCAGCTCTCTCTCTCGCTTGCACTTCTCACACCTGACGATCTCGCCCGAGGTCCTCTCGATCTCCACTCCCAGGTGCCTCTCCCCACTGGCACGCTTCTCCAACGTGGCTTCCCTGGGGGGCTTGCTGGGGGGCTCGGGCTCCCGGCTGCCCCGCCCCCACGGCTTCTGGGCCCCCGCCCTGCCCTCCCGCGCCGACCCCACGGGGCTCTTCCCCTGCCGGCCGGTGGCCGCCGTGGGCCCGGCAGCCTCGCCGCAGCTCTTGGCCGTCTCGGCCCCCCCACCGTGGAGACCCCCTTTCGGAGCCTTGCTACAAAGCCTGCTTCTGAGACTCGGAGAAGGGAGCCGGCTGTGTTGGGTCCAGGTCAGGGCCCGGGCTTTTCCGGGATACAGTTCTTCCATGGCCACCTGAATGCTCTTCAATGTCAAGGGCTCCTTGCCCACGGCTATGAAAGCATCCCCCTCCCGGAAGAACTCAGAGACGCTCCGGACTTCCTTGCCCTTGAGGTTGAACAGCTTCCTCACGCGATCACTCTTCCATCTCGGGAAGCCCAAGGCCTCGGAGACGTCGGCCAGGAGCTGCTCGAAGGTCTGCACCGAGCGCCTGTTGAGGAGCAGGGTGATCCTCCGGAGCGGGTGCCCGCCCGGCTTCACCACGGTCACCACCCTGGGCTTCAGGGGGCTGCCTTCCGCGTGGACGCAGTGCAGGCCGTTCTGAGGGCCGAACATGGGCAACATGGAGGCCCGGGGGCCCGGGAGCGGCTTCTCCAGATTCCCGCGGCCAGCAGGCAGCCATGTGCCCTGCAGCTTCCGCTCCATGATTCTTGAGCTTAAATATTTTAGAGAATGGTCACAAAGGCCTCGATGTCCTGCAAGAGGAAAATGACAATACGGGATTAATCAATATGGGTTCAAAGAGCGGTTTGGCCTTCAGCAAGTTTACTAAAGATTACTGATTCTCCTGGCCAGGAGGTGGCACAGTGGAGAGAGCAGCGACCTGGAACACTGAGGACCCAGGTTTAAAACGCCAACCTCACCAGCTTGAGCGCACGCTCACCAGACTGAGCACAGGGTTGCTGGCTTCAGCATGGGATGGCAGACATGATCCCATGGGCCCTGGCTTGAGTTCAAAGGTCGCTGGCTTGAAGCCCAAGTGTGCTGGCTTGAGCCCAAGGTGGCTGGCTTGAGCAAGGGGTCACTGGCAGCCCCCTGATCAAGGCACATATGAGAAAGCAATCAATAAACAACAACTAAGGGGCCACAATGAAGAATCGATGCTTCTCATCTCTCTCCCTTCCTGTCTGTTCCTATCTGTCCCTCTCTCTGTCTCTGTTTCTCTGTCTCTATCTCTCTCGCTAAAGAAACCAAGGTCATTTTAACCTTCAGAGCTCTAATACTGTGAATGTGTTTATTCCCGTTGTATTTCCAGAGAAACTGAATAAATAAAGAAAGTAAAACGTCGTATTTCCTTGATCAACTGTACCGAGCCAGAATAAAGTAGATGAGACAGAAGCAGTTCAGTTTCCGTGTCTGTCCAGGTCAGGAAAGGAAACAGAAATGTGACAGGATGTGTAAGATCAGTTCAACCCCGAGAGCGGGCTGCGAGTTACTCAAAGATCCATACATCACATCCACACGCAGGAATCTGCCATCTACACTTCCTTTCAAAAGAAGTCACAAGTAAGTTTTTTGAAGTGCATTTGACTTGTGACAGAAACTCCAGTCGTGCCAGGATGGGCAGTTTGGCCAAGCATAATTACCCTGAATGTTTTTTGTTTTGGGGTTTTTTTTTTGTTTGTTTTTTAATTATAACTTACAATCTGTTCTGAAATCATTCCCTTCTAGACACAGGTGTCAGAGTAGATGACAAGTGGTGGCTGGTACGGACCTTCCCACATGCCACAGATTTATGAGCTTAACAATCACATTTATAGTGAAACTATTTATGGACATCTGTTATTCCTTTCCCTCTCACGCCGTCCCTCATCTGCCTCCATTTTCGTCAAAGAGAGTCGCTGCTGAGAGAGAGAGATCCACGGGAGTAATACGTGTGTGGGTTCCTCGCTGGAGGAATGGAGGAAGGGCGCCAAGGAGGGTGACCTTCAAAGGCAGGTGCAAAGGGCCCAGGGTTCTCGTCTGTTAGTCTTATGATGCTTCTCAGAGTAAAACCCTCAATACACACTTGTTGCTAAGGAAATGGAAGGTAAAAAAAATCTCTATTCCAGGGAAGGGAGAGAAGGGAGAAATTTTCAGGGAGAGCCAGGAGGACAAGCGGGCATTCGGTAAATACATTAGGGATGTGAAAGACTTTGGCATGAAAAGAGGATCAGGAGGGTCCCCGAGAAAGGTCCAGTATGGGATGCCGGGGACGCCAAGATCAATCCTCAGGGAACAGGACGGACGCCACGGGGACTCACATGTTGCGTGGTGGCCTAGGATGACCAAGAGGTGAGTCATGATGGGACCAGTGGCCTCAAGGTCCCTAACAGTGAAATTGTGGAGTCTGGGTGTGTAGTGACAGATGACTTGACCCTGTGGTAGCCAGAGTCGGGGCTGAAAGAGGCATGGTCTCTGGGGTGGTTGTACCCAGCCAGTTTCCCCAGACCCAAGCTCAGAACCACCCTGATTCCTGCTGGTTAGGAGAACAATCGGGAACAGCCAGTCTCTGAACCCAGGAGAGGCACCATAAGCCTGGCCCCCACCCCAGGGTGCAGACACAAAGGATGTG
Organism: Saccopteryx bilineata; assembly: GCF_036850765.1. Taxonomy (NCBI): domain Eukaryota; kingdom Metazoa; phylum Chordata; class Mammalia; order Chiroptera; family Emballonuridae; genus Saccopteryx; species Saccopteryx bilineata. The sequence continues at coordinate 15,319,845 of NC_089499.1, read as the reverse complement.
AAGACAGAGCCGCTAAGCCCCCAACACATCACCATCAGGCATGCTCAGTCCACTGCCCAGACATTCACAGACACATTCAAAACCTCTGCGGTGTGGGGCAGGTGTGAGAACTGAGATCTCCACCTCCCCAACATAACTGGGGTCTGTCTGCTTCAAGCTACTAGGGAGCATAGGAAAACACCACCGCAAGAGGCACATATCACCCTGGCTGGATGGCTCAGTTGGTTAGAGCATCGTCCAGAAGTGCAGAGGTTGCTGGTTCGGTTCCCAATCAGGGCACATACAGGAACAGCTCAATGTTCCTGTCTCTCTCTCTCCCCCCTCCCTCTTCTTCTCTCACTGAAATCAATAAATAATATATATGCAAATATGTTTATCATTTCTTTCACAAGCCCTCCTCCCCTCTTTAAAATTTTTAGTCCAGAGTAAAGTTTTCTTCTTTTAAGGTAAGAGAATAAAATCAGGAAACGGAATGGCTGGTCCTTGGTCAAGGAGAGCAAACATTAGAGACAGAAAGAACATGATACACCCCGTGGGCCCCGGGCTGGTCTCCAGGAAGTCTCATCTCCCAAGGACAATGGCACACTGAGTACTTTTAGGCTGACTGTAAGCAGCCTTATCCGGTACCTACCCCAGTCAACCCAAACAAAACACCAAAGGCCGGCCCACGTCTACGCATCTCCAATAACAACTTCCAAAATCAATTAAATGCAATCATGAGAGGTCGCTGGTAGTTCTACCCATCTTGACCTACAAAAAAAAAAATGGAAATTTCATATGGTTCAACCTAATATGATCTAGGTTAGTACCCCTACTTTGTCCTTAGATTAACAGCAAATAGTTAACAAAGGTACAGATAATAAAAATTAAACATACTAATCCAATGAACAATGTGAACTGAGGAACGGAATAGAGGCAGAGGCGGGATCAAAGGGACCAGAGGGAAGGCGGACAGAGGGAAAGGGGATGAGAAGATGGGATCAGAGAAGGGAAAGAGATTGGTAAAATTATATATACGTAACACAGTGTTATAGAGAGCAGGACAGCAAATCCTGTAGGGGAGGGGGGAAGGCGTTGGGGGGAGGGGGCAAAGGGTGGGGCCGAGGGGAACACGGGGTAGGGGGATGTACTCAGTGAGACATTTGAATCTATGTAAACACAATAAATTAAAATCAATAAAAAAAAATTAAACATCTTAATTCCTGGCCCTTGGTCACCAACCCGGCGGCTTCCGAGGAAGTGACACAGAGAAAGGGTGCTCTGGCAGCACCCGGTTTTTCTGTCAACTTCCTACAACAGAGACTGGCCTCAACCTGACAGTCCGCTGTTCTGCCCTCGTCCACCACAAATCGGGCACCCTCAACCCCAGGCACGGAGCAGAACAAGCACTGCCTTCGCTGAGCCACTCCTCCACTCAAGCCTCTCGTGGCTCTATTACCACCTTTTAGACAAGAAACCCCAACTCCTCAACCTGACATGGAAGGTCCTCCACAATCCAGTGGTCCCCATCCATCCCACACCCACTCTACCCTCCTTCCTCCCCTATCCACACCTCACCATCTTATAAGACCGAAGACCCACATCCACCATTAAATCTTCCCTGACCTCACAAGGTCATAGTCACAGCTCCCTCTGTGGGAGACCTAACTGCTCATGTCATTAAACCAACATTTAGCATGGATGCTTGAGACCCAAGACCAGCACCCTTTCCGCAGAACTCCTGGCCTCCCCTCCGCACATCTCACCTAATTGTTACTTCATCTCCATGGGTGTAAATATTCTCCCTCTCAGCTAAACTGAAACTCTCCAGAAAACAGACACCTTGGATTATACAGATCCCCCTACGCCAGGGGTCCCCAAACTACAGCCCGCGGACCGCATGTGGCCCCTTGAGGCCATTTATCCAGCCCCTGCTGCACTTCTGGAAGGGGCACCTCTTTCATTGGTGGTCAGTGAGAGGAGCACATTGACCATCTCATTAGCCAAAAGCAGGCCCATAGTTCCCATTGAAATACTGGTCAGTTTGTTGATTTAAATTTACTTGTTCTTTATTTTAAATATTGTATTTGTTCCTGTTTTGTTTTTTTACTTTAAAATAAGATATGTGCAGTGTGCATAGGGATTTGTTCATAGTTTTTTTTTTATAGTCCGGCCCTCCAACGGTCTGAGGGACAGTGAACTGGCCCCCTGTGTAAAAAGTTTGGGGACCCCTGCCCTACGCCATCCTATTACACACAAGTGGTTCTGAGATTTGGGAAACCTAACATCAAACACTTATGTCAAGTCAGGCTTCCAGCTGTCACTGTGAATAACTAACTGAGTGGAACTGCTCCCAGCCCTGGTAGATGTCACACAACAGACCTCCTCGATAGATTAAACAAGGGGGGGGATCATGATTCCCCCTAAATCCATGTACCTCCCATAAAGATGTCTTTATCCTATAAAGACAATACGATGCTAAATGCAAGTCGGCAGGGTGAATTTGCCACTCACGTAACAATTAAAATAGAAAAACAGAAGGGACAGGATAGTAACAGAAACACTCCAGAAAATCTAAGCGTACAGCTCTGCTGGGGAGAAAAATATAAACGGACAGCTTTTCTAGGGAGATAATCTAAGCGTACAGCGCTGCCTGCTCACAGGATTTCTGACTGGCGTGACCCAATAAACTCAGTAACTGCACAGGCATTTTGCTGTTATCATCTCTGATGGGTTCGGCTCCTCTCGGCTGCCACAATTCAGATGAATTAACATATCCTGATTCCCCTGCGGTCAGCTCTACTACACCTTATTATACGGACAATTTACCAAAATGACTGGAAGTTACATTAACCCAGTTTCCTTTCTAGCCATGGATTATTACTTTGTTTATGCTGCTAATCATCAAACTCAGGATCAAGAAAAAGATTTTATATATACTGCTAAAATTAATCTTTTGTCTTTTTCAATCAGAACAAAGAGAGGGTACCTTTTCCTAAAGTGGCTAAACCAGGGGCTCCCACTTCCGACGTACTATGTTCTGCAGGGCAGGGGTTCTCAAATGTTAAAGTGCATATGCGCATGCGCGCGCGCCACACACGCACACGCACACGCACACGCACACACGGCAGCTCCTAATTCCGTCAGTCCAGGTCCAGGGCGGGGCCCGAGACTCCGCCTTCTGACAAAGTCCTCGGAGGTGCCAATGCTGCTGACCACATGTTGGGACACAAAGACACAGAGAGAGGTCCCAGAGCACCTCTGGGAGAGCTGGTCAAATACAATTATAACTAATTTCAAAGTGGCCCATAAACCGACTCCTTGAAAACATGTTGTATCCAACAGTATCTTTATTTTCATAATGTGAAGATGTGACAAAATGTGACATCATCGGTGCTTTGAAACAAAGACTCTGGTCATGACTTCCCTGCCAGAGGGTTTTCTTTTTAAGTACAGCAAACAGAAATGCGGGAGGGAGTGATGTATGTAGAACTTGACGACCCGGAGCGTGGTATCACCGGGGCACCTGTTAGACATGCAGACTCTCAGGCCCCAACCCAGACCTCCAGAAGCAGATTCTGTGTGTTCACAAGAGCCCCAGGTGGTCTGGTGCACATTAAAGTTTGAGAACACTTGCTACAGACTAGCTCTTGTTTCACCAAAGTCATCAGTAAACCAAAATATGCAGACCACAGCGGGAGCGATCATACGGTCCCTGGACTAGTGCATATCCATTTGATCAACCCTAGAAGTGTAACAGGTGACCTCACAACATCTAAACTGGGATCCAGCGTCGGCTTTGGCCCAGTGGCGAGTTTATTTCTCTGTTGCCTTTGTGTACAAGTTGCCAAATAGGTAGGCAAGGGGGTGGTCAAAGGGGGGGAAAAGGGGGTGTTTTGTGCACAGGCACAAGTGGACACCTGGTAGGACATTAGCATAGGAGGCAATGACAAAAGACAGGAGAGCATGGCATCTGTGCCCTGCCCTCCAACCCTTGGAGCACGGGGCTAAGGATGGATGCTGAGGAAGCCGTGTTTCAAAAGCCTGTGGGAGGCGCCGGGACTCAGGGGATAAGCGGCACGGGGCCCCGGGGCCCTGGGAGTTGTGGGGGAGGGCAATATGGGCCCTGAGGACACACTGAGAGCCAGGGGACAGCAAGGCGAGGGGGCAGTGAGCAGTGACATATGACTAAGGAAGAACAGGAACCATGGTATACCTGAGCACAGGTGACAACCTGCCCTGGGGATTCCAAGGACACTGGCTGAGGTCCCGTGTGAGCTGGTGGAGCCTCCGGGACTCCAAGCTGAGCATTAACATTAACGGAGCCTCGTTGGCTAACCAGGGCTGGTGAGCCTTAGGACATGCCACTGACCACACAATCACCGTTTCCCTCCGACCGCTTTTCCCCCAGATGGACCCGTCTCCCAACTTCCGATCATTTTGTCACGCGAAGGCTTTATGCTCCTTTTTAGCTTGTGGTCTGTGTGCCACTGTTGGGGAGTCTCTCCAGCTGCCGCCGGGTCCCTGCTGGTGTCCTCTGCAACATCTGATACTGGCTTGCTTTGACCGAAGTGTCCCTGGGGACAGCTTATCTCTCGGTCTCACCCCTGGGTTTAACGTTTCCTCCCAACACTCCCAGCTCACCCACGATCTCATCCCTGGCGGGGGGTTGGGGTGGGACACCGCTCAGTCAGTAAAATTCCAGGAGGGTATGGTTCCCGGGTTGGCTGTTGCTTCCATTGACCTGGATTTTTAATCCCAGCTGTCTGCTGCAGCTCAGAGATTCACAATAACCTTGATTCGGGTGAGGTTTGCTTTCCCCGGTGCTGACCAGCTTGGCTCTTGGGATGTGTTTACTTGGAAGGCGAGCAGTGAAGTACACCCACCTGGGACATGTCCGCAGCTGACTTGATACCTGTAAGACTTCACCGTGTTTTCCTTCCTCTGTCTGGTTATTGCACCCAAGGGCCGCGCCGGCCCCCACGTCTCACCGACCTGTGTCACAGCAGCACTCAAATACTGGGCTCGCTTCCCCAGGCTCCATCTATCCCTACAGGCGAGGCTGCAGAAATCATGCTCAAAGCCAACTCCTCCATCTTTTCTCTGGAAGGACGGAGCACAGCGATCTGATTTTCACAACTTCACGCCTTGCTTTGGATGGATCTTAGACTGATGTGAAGACCTCTGGAATATCTGAACCGTCTGTCAGTGCCTAGCCTTGCAGCCTCTCCCCCCACATTTACCAGATGCTTGTCTGAGGAGCAGGCAGACCCTCCACCAGCTGTTACTGTACAGGACAGAGGATGCAAAGAGCCTGTGGATTTTTAGAGAGTGGTTTTGAAATGATTTTGACTTCTTTTTTTTTTTTTCTTCAGTGAGAAAGACAGAAAGACAGGAAGGGAGATGAGAAGTATCAACTCATAGTTGCATCACTTCAGTTGTTCATTGATTGCTCTCTTATACATGCCTTGACTAGGGTGCTCCAGCTGAGCCAGTGACCCCTTCTCAAGCCAGCGACCTTGGGCTTCAAATCAGTGACCTTTGGGTTCAAGCCAGTGACTATGAGGTCATGTCTACGATCCCATACTCAAGCCAGCAACCCTACGCTCAAGCTGGTGAGCCCACACTCAAGCCAGCAAGCCCACACTCAAGCCGCAACCTCAGGGTTTCAAACACCTGGGTCCTCTGCCTCCCAGGCTAACACTCTATCCACTACACCACCACCTGGTCTGGTTATTTTGACTTTTTGATAAGACAACCTTCACATATAACACAGAATTAAATAGCAAGCAAGTAAAGCAATAGAAGAGGAAATGTGTCCAAAAATATATATATATATACATACACACACACACACACACACACACACATACTTTTCATTCATATTCAGGAGACATGACATATTTGAAAAACACTGAGGCTGTTTATGTAAAATAATAGTAGGGAAAATATTATGAATAATTTCATGTTAATAAATAAGACAACTTAAATGAAATGGATGGATTCCATGAAAAATACAAATTACCAAAGTTGACTCAAGAAGAAATAAATAAACTGAATAGCTCCACTGTGCTACCTGAGATTTATTTAGATACACCAGACTGAGGGAAAATTTTCCATAAATATTCAACACATGGTCATTTATAAGACTAACTGGATTTATAGGTAAAAATTGCTTATGTTAAAATATGCATCTTTTTTTTTTCTTTTTTGTACTTTTCTGAAGCTGGAAACGAGGAGGCAGTCAGACAGACTCCCGCATGCGCCCGACCGGGATCCACCCGGCACGCCCACCAGGGGGCGATGCTCTGCCCCTCTGGGGCGTCGCTCTGTCGTGACCAGAGCCACTCTAGCGCTTGGGGCAGAGGCCAAGAAGCCATCCCCAGCGCCCAGGCCATCTTTTGCTCCAATGGAGCCTCGGCTGTGAGAGGGGAAGAGAGAGACAGAGAGGAAGGAGAGGGGGAGGGGTGGAGAAGCAGATGGGCGCTTCTCCTGTGTGCCCTGGCCGGGAATCGAACCCGGGACTCCTGCACACCAGGCTGACGCTCTACCACTGAGCCAACCAGCCAGGGCCAAAATATGCATCTTTTGTAAACAAAATTAAGGCCAACAACCAATCTAAGGAGAATGCAAAGGAGACTCTTAAGGAGAACCCACGCCTGGCCTGTGATGGCGCAGTGGATCAAGTGTCACCGGTTCAAAAGCCTGGATTGGCTTGGTCGAGGCACATATGGGAGTTGATGCTTCCTGATCCTCCTTTCTTCTCTCTTTCTCTCTCTTCCTTCCTCTCTCTCTTTTTCTCTCCCCCCTCTCCTCTCTAAAATGAATAAATAAATATCTAAAGAAAAGAAGAAGAAGAAGAAGGCTCCATGTTCTACACAGAAAGAACTGTGTGAGTGAAAACCTTTACATGTTAGAACTGAAAAAGCCAGTAGCCTGCCACCCTGATTTTTTCAGAAACAACTGTAGACCAGAGAAGGTAAGCAATTAGCCCAAGGCTACATAGCTAGTTAGGAAGAACTGAAACAATCTTGCCACAGATCCTCAATCTTTTTGAACAATGGCTCGGACAGGTGCAGGGGTGTCATTTGAATCACAGAATAAAGCAAAGCTCACAGGATCACCCAGACAGAAATGGAGCAGGACTCACACCCATCAACGGGCATCGATACCCAAGCAAGCAGCCTCCGTTTAGCTCCGTCCTAATTGTTAAGCCAGCCAGCATCCCAACTGGAAAAAAGAAAGTCACTCAGTGTTCCTGGAGCTGGCAGTAAACAGGTGAGCTGCTCCCTGATATCCCCATAGACAGGATGATCTAAAAAAACAACTCCCTAAGTGCTTTAAGATTCCAAACAAGGACAAGTGATGGTAGGGTAAAGCAGATTAAGATGCAAACTCTTCTTCCTTTAGGAAATCCAAACTGGGCTTGGGTTTCCTCTAATTTAAAAGGAAAAAAGTCCTGGTTCCAAGATCTGACTGCAGAAGGCATCCAACAGGTGCCACAAAGCTCTAGCAGCAGCCCCAATATCCACCCTCAGTGCCAGAGGGGCCTCACCTATTTCTCAAAGAGTGCCCCGTGGTCCTCACTGACGTGGGGGACTGCATAGCCACCACCAGCCCAGCTTCCCAGGATGACTGTAAAGACTGTAACAAAATGACAGGCATGCCCTGGCTGGTTGGCTCAGTGGTAGAGCGTCGGCCTGGCGTGCAGAAGTCCCGGGTTCGATTCCCGGCCAGGGCACACAGGAGAAGCGCCCATCTGCTTCTCCACCCCTCCCCCTCTCCTTTCTCTCTGTCTCTCTCTTCTCCTCCCGCAGCCGAGGCTCCATTGGAGCAAAGATGGCCCGGGCGCTGGGGATGGCTCCTTGGCCTCTGCCCCAGGCGCTAGAGTGGCTCTGGTCGCAACAAGCGATGCCCCAGAGGGGCAGAGCATCGCCCCCTGGTGGGCAGAGTGTCGCCCCCTGGTGGGCGTGCCGGGTGGATCCCGGTGGGGCGCATGCGGGAGTCTGTCTGTCTCTCCCCATTTCCAGCTTCAGAAAAATACAAAAAAAAAAAATGACAGGCATAAGGTCGCCTACCTGTGGTAAGCGCTCAGCACTTCATGGTTAAATCAGATTGGTAACAGTGGCACCGAGGGAAAACAGCCCCTCGGCCGAGAAGCCAGCCTCAGTGCACAGGACCTTCCACAGACTGTAAACAGCCCAACTGCTGCACCTCAGCCTTCTGCGGGCATCCTATAAACGCCTGCACCAACACTGCTGTCTTCAGAGCCCTGACAAGGTGAACCCTGGTAGCTTCTGGCTTCTCTAGGAGCTGTAGTTAAGCTGCTTCAGGATCCCTTCCAATGCTGTCTCTTGGCCTTGCCCAAACTATATAATTTGCAGGGATAGGGTCTACTAAAGAAATGGGCCTTGCTTGGCAAGACTCCAAACACACAGACGTGATGCCAGGAATGGGGTAGGCTGGCAACAAACAGGTGCTGGGTGAAAGGACCCGGTAACTCCACAGTCGGTGAAAACAGCCTACCAATTGACTTCATAGTCATCAGAAGGTGCTGGGTGATCACAGCAACCATGTACTCAGGATTTTGCATCTGTTTCTGCCCCAGACCTCACTAAAGCTACTCAGTCATGACCACTCTATAAGACCAGCACGGTTGTGGATACTGCAGGTGCCTACGGACATCCCCTCACCGGGCAGTGGCCCCCACCCACCAGCTCTTAGGAATGTTGGCTGTTAAGGGGCCACCACTGCTCACTGACCCCAGGAAGTGCCCTCTGCTGGGAGCCGCTCCAGCCAGAAGTTACGCACCGAACCCACCTTCACAGGGTCAGCCCATAATGACTGACGGGCACAGGGAAGAGGACAAAAGACCAGCCTCACCCTAAGGTGGGACCAGCTCCTGGGTGCAGCTCATGCCCCAGAGCTCTGGTGACTGGGAGCACATCCTGCCCACCTTGTCCCTCCTCCTCTCCTGACAACATTCCCCCCAAAATCATGTGCATGAAAACCCTATTCTCAGGTTCCGCTTCTGGGGAACCCAGACCCACACCGCAGCCCAAAATTATGAAAGGCCTTTCGATTTTAAAATATATATAAATGAGCACTGAGTGTTTCTATGGCCTTTTTCTTTTTTTTCCCAAATTCATAAGGAGAAGCTGTCCTTCCTCTCCTGTTTCATTAAAAACAAAAGGCAATTAACTGCCTCGACATGCCAGGAATGTCTCCAAACTGTTTCTCTCAACACACGTCCTTCCTGCCTTTGCTCAGGTCTCCCACCCATCTCATCAGGTCATTTCTTCAAGAGGCCTTCCCTGAAGACCCCCATTCCCTCATCTCCACCGCCCTCCCCCACCACTCCTGCTTCTGTCCCCATAACACTCACACTGGTGCCACACTCACACTGGTATCACACTCACACTGGTGCCACACCCACACTGATGTCACACTCACACTGGTGCCACACTCACACTGGTGCCACACCGCTGGTATCACACTCACACTGGTGTCACACTCACACTGGTGCCACACCGCTGGTATCACACTCACACTGGTGTCACACTCACACTGGTGTCACACCACTGGTATCACACTCACACTGGTGCCACACCCACACTGATGTCACACTCACACTGGTGCCACACTCACACTGGTGCCACACCGCTGGTATCACACTCACACTGGTGCCACACTCACACTGGTGCCACACCGCTGGTATCACACTCACACTGGTGTCACACTCACACTGGTGTCACACCACTGGTATCACACTCACACTGGTGCCACACTCACACTGGTGCCACACTCACACTGGTGTCACAATCACACTGGTGTCACACCGCTGGTATCACACTCACACTGGTGTCACACTCACACTGGTGTCACACCGCTGGTATCACACTCACTCTGGTGTCACACTCACACTGGTGTCACACTCACCACTGGTGTTACAATGCTTACTGAGTGCTCCCCCCCCAAAATATCGCACCCCTCTAGCCTGGCTCCCTGACACACAAGAGCCAAACTAGCTACATGGGGCTGGTTTCTATTTATATTTGAAAGAATTAAAATTACTGTGCGCACCACTGTGGCCCGTAGTAGACAAAAAATCAATATATGCAAGTGAGTAAAAGATTAGTTCATGGGATCATCAGTGATTCCCCAGTATCTAATTTTGTAACTTTTACAACTGGACACTTGAGATGCTTCTCGAGGATAGGAAAAGGAACTGTAAGAACATTTAAGAAAAGATTCCTTTAAAAAGCCATGAAACGTTATGACTATTACTGCTTCAATTTTTAGCCGGTGTTAGTTCATTGTAGGTTAAAAAAAAAAAAAACCCACGATGCCAGTCTCCAGATGGAGACAGCCAGCGAGCCAGAAACTGCTGAGAATTTCTGACACCTTACTGAAGGCATCATGAAAAACAGAAAACTTTCCTTTTCTCTCCCCTGAGATGGGCCGATATTTAAAACCTCATCCCCCTCTTCTCAACAGAATAAAAACCTCACATCTATAGTAAGACTCCGTACTTAAAAGCCTACACATTGTGTCTACGGCCAGGAGAATATGCCGGGGGCAAGACAGAGAGATATCCATTCTGTCTCCTGAGCCTCCCCTCTCCACCTCCACTCGGCCATTCCTTCCCTCTCTAAGAAGGCAGCTTCGCAGCACAGCTACCTCGCATTTGTGCTGAAGAAAGCGCAACCAACTATAAGAAGAAGCGGGCAGCCGCTGCCCTCCTGCCTTTGTCACGTGGATGAAGCAACTGGAAAAGAATGGAGAGCTCACAAACGTTCCAGAGAACCTGGGAACCACGGGGGTCACCCCACTGGTTCTCGGTTTGGTTTGGTTTTTATTTATTTTCTTTTTCTCCCTAGTGTGGGCGGGACTCCTGTTTTCCTTTCACACGACTGGACATCTTTAGAAAAGACCATCGTCTTCAAAGCCAGTGAAACATCTCCAGTGCTGCTGTCCTTACAGAGACACGATCGAGCCCTTTGAGTTCTAAATTAATACTAACGGCATTGAAAAGAAAGGACCACAAAGTTTCTAACAGCCCGCGCAGAGCACACGGGTCACAGCCCGGGGCATCAGTTGATTCCCAGTCCCCAGAAAAAAAGGGAGCTTCATTTTAATCTCGTGCCCTCGGTTTCTTTGTTTCTTTTTTTTTTTTTTTTTCTCTTTACATTAATATTTGGGTTTTCGTAACTCAGACACAAGGGGAGACCCTGAGCAGGGCTATGACGTCCTTTTGTTTTGCTTGGCATTGACCAGTCTGACCTGTCCGGCCTGTCTGGGCATCACTGAAGAGCTGGCATTCTGACATTATCTTTTATTGTCCGGACTCAAACATAAACATGTTATTACGAACAAGGGGTCAATCGGCTAAGAGAAGACTGTGTGTGATGTTGGGGTTAGTGATGTCTAGAACCAGTCAGAGACACCTACGAGCAAAGTTTAAATTTGTCAGAGATGATGGCTCACGGAGAACACAGGTGAACCCGAGCTGTTTGCTGTCATGGCGTCTGTAACTCCGCCCTTGCACGTGGGGTGCGGTGGAGTCCCGACTGCACGCCCAGCTCCTTGTGGAACTCTTCTCTCTACACCGTATTCCATCCCTCCCTGAATTTGTTTCAGTTCTAGAATGTCTCTATTTGTTTACTCTGAGCCACCTGGAAAGACAATTAGAGCACATGGAACGTCATGAAATAGCTTTATATGTGTTTACTTCAGAATATAATTAGACAGTGGACAGCTATAAAGCCAAAAAAATTTTAATCATATATATATATATATGTATACTATGCCTTCCTATATAATAGCAATAACCAGTGGGAAAATACAACTTAAAAATAAGAACAACTTATATAGTGTCCACATATAAAGAATTCCTAGGAATGCCTTTAGTGAGAAATGTATCTGATCAACATTAAAAAAACTACAAAACTGAAAGAGAACCTAGGTCTACTTCAATGACTGTCCATTCCAGAAAGGGAAGTCCTAAGAAGTTAAACGTAACAATTCTTTCCCACTGTAATTTGTAGGTTTGATGCAATGTAAGCACTAATGAAAGTGTTGAGGGAAGACAGTAGGGAAATGAGTAATGAAGATAGTAAAATGTATTACAGAGCTATAATTACAATGTTTTAGTATTCATACAAGAGGAGCTGGATTTAAGTAAAAAGGAAATTGTAGCCCCAAAATAGATACTACTCCACATGAGAATTTAATGTATAATAAAAGATTGTTACAAACTAATCTGGAAAGTAAAAATAGTTTTTATCCAATATTGAAACAATCGGCTAATAATCTGGAAATAAAATGAACTGGACTTTTATTTCACAAGTCTATACCAACATCAATGTCAGATGAATCAAAGGCCACAAACAAACAGGAATGAATTGTACTTTAATGTTAATCAAACCACTAAAGAAAGAACAAGTTTGGAAATTAGAAGCAATAAAAGAGGCCTGACCTGTGGTGGCGCAGTGGATAAAGCGTCAACCTGGAAACTCTGAGGTTGCCGGTTCAAAACCCTGGGCTTGCCTGCTCAAGGCACATATGGGAGTTGATGCTTCCTGCTCCTCCCCCCTTCTCTCTCTCTCTCCCCTCTCTATAATGAATAAATAAAATCTTTTTTAAAAAAAAAGAAGAAGCAATAAAAGATATCGCAAATAAAAACATCCCAAGAGTTTCTCTGCACTGTACAGGATGGAGGTGTGAGATGGGCTGACTTGGGTATGGACACTCCAAAGGGACAGTGCTGATGCTGTGTGGCAGGTAGGAAGGTGCCACCACCGATCAATGACATTATGGCGGCTTCCATAATGAAAGCTTCTTGCTGCGGTGAATCCCAGTGTGGATGGAGCAGCCTCCCTGTATCTCAGATCCTCCAAGGTGGCCGAGCAGTGAGAGAAATAGAACAGCAGTGCCCTGGCTCTTAGCGGGGAAGCACACAGCACTTCTACCCGCAGTGCGGTGGCTCCAAACCAACCAGAAGGATCTTGGGCTAGACTCTCCCAAAAGCCAAGCCTGGGGGGTGGTCTGGGAAGCACTGGAGGAGAGCGAGGAAATGAGGTGATACAGAGGCACGAAGGAGCAGGCTACTGCTGTGGGCAACCTAGCTCAGTTCTGCTGGGAACTTTTGGGGAGAAAGGGTAGGATATGCCCAAGGGTAGTCCCCAAAGAGGACCAAGGAAACTGGGGTATTTATTCACCTTTTCCCTTCCGTTAGTGGTGGAGAGCAGCCCCAAGGATTAAGGAGCAGCATGTGCAAAGGTAAGGTGTCATGAAACAGCTCGGTATGCTCAGGTCCTTGAACTAAGAGTTGTTTGGAGCATGGAGTATGCTGGGAAGGGCTTGGTCAGGGAGACAGACCTCAGTTCCTGACGATGTATTAGTCAGCATAGGCTAAGCTCTGCTGCAGTAACAAATCAGCTTCATCAGCCTACTAGCTACCCAGCACGTTGGGTTTTCCCCAAAAATGGGTCAACCATGCCCCTGCAGCCAGAGAAAGCCCTCAGAAAGGGTTGCCGTGGATTGCTAGGAAACCATCAGAACAGGGACGGACTGTGGAGAGGGAATGATATGACAGCACCTGTTAAAGAAGGGAAGCACAGAACATCTGGGTAGCACCAAAGGCCTCTGCCGCAGATGCAGAGACACAAACTCCAGATGATTCTGGCTGCAGCCAATCTGAAACCAGCTCAGCATCTGGAATAAACTAAACTAGCTGCATCCAATCCATTCCTGCAAAGGCACTCTTAAAACCGAGACTATTACTGCTGGGAACTCTGCTCCTCCCAGTCAGCCCTGAGACCCAAAGCTGCTTCCTGGAAGGTGCCCTGGACTAGCTCACAGGTGTGGAGATGGCTGGTAGGAAAAACGCTCCGCTGGTCTGGGGGTTTCCAAAATAAAAACACACGGTGCCTGTCCTCAAGTGGTATGTAGTCTCCTGGGGTGACAGGTAAGCACTTGCTTATAAATCACTTATCACAAGTTCCAAAGAGACGCAGCAGGGGCAGGCTGCATGTCTCCCTGGAGGCCCTCGGAGGCTCCGCCATGAAGGTGACACCTGTACCGGGGCCGAGGCAAGCAGAAGTTTGTCACAAGTGAGAGCACTTAGGGTCAAAGCCACTTCTGGCAACTTGCCCATGTCACTCCCATCAGTTGGTGCACGAGGTTAATAATTGATACAAAGAGGAAACACCAAGTTAGATTTTAAATTATTGAATGCCCACAACTTCAATGAATACAAGATCTCACTCTGGCAACCGCCAGCGTTTGCTTTCGGTTTGTGACATTTTTTTGTTCATCTCTCGGGTGGCCTCGTGTTCTTTGCCCTGCACCGCCCCGGGGTGCTGATCTTCCACATTCCTGGTGACGTAATCACCGAGAGATCATTAAACCCGCACGAGGTCCGCTCTCTCCTTAGAGAAGTTTGAACATCTCTGTCCAAAAACACAGAGTGGAAAGTTGATCGATGGAGCTCTTAAAAACCGAAGGCAGAGAGCCAATCTCACGTTATGTCGTATGACAGCTTCTATCTCAGAACCATCCACAATGATCTCAGTTCTTTTTCACTTTCTTAACACATGTGGAAGACAAAAAAGTGTGTGATTAATTAGGCAAAATGTTGTCAGCACCCTCTCCGGCAGACACAATAGAAAGGCTAACGAAGCGACTCACATTTATCCGAATGGACAATTAAATATCCCAGTGAAGAAAAAATAGACACCACAAAATGCAGTAGTTCCTTGGAAACTGGTTTAGGAAAGCGCAAGTCAGTCAGGAAAGATGGGGTGATAAATATGGCTGGACACAGCTCTGCCCTTGGGCTCTTCTGTTCCTGTGGGCGCATGTGGTCCTCACCCTGGTCAGTGGCACCACCAACTGCCCCGGTCCCCGTGACTAAGAGTCATCTCTGACTCCTCTTCCCTGCCCACACCTCCCACATCCCAGTCAGTCTCCAAATCCTGGGGAATTCATCTCCAAAATGCCTCTCAAATCTGGTACCTTCACGACTTACCGCCTGAGAGCCCACCCTCTGTCACCTCTGACCTGAACCATCTGTCCCCGGCCTCCCTCCTACCCCTCACCTACCCACACACCTGGGCCAAGTGAGTCCTCTAAACCGGAAAGTGGGTCATCCCTCCCCCTTCACGAAACACTTCGCCGTTTTCCACCTGTCTCTGCAATTCTAGCGGAGCCTCAAACACGCAGTAGGGGGCTCAGATGCTCCCTAAAATTATTTCCTGTTTAACTTTGTGCTTTTATTTTCATGATTCCCTTTTTTAAGATCATCAATAGACAGTCAACAGAAACGTATTCTGTATCTTCCGAATGACCATGTGATGACCAAGTACTGGCACATTATTTCACCGAATGTATCCTTGCGTTGATCACGCAGTTGGCAACAAGAAATACTATTTTAACTGTCGCAGGCTAATGAGAAAAATAACAAATCGGACTTACTATAGAGAGAGGAAACTGATGAGAGAATTAAGCCATCCTACAACTCCTGTGGCAGAGCACATAGAATAGCAAATTCTTAAAAACCTAAACACTTGTTTTTAGAATCAAACAAAAACTAACACTGATGTCGTTTGAGCAGAAATATCTTCACCCATCACATTAAAGTCATGAAGTTAATCTGAATTTACCCAATGTGTAGCTGTGCTGGTATTTTACTTATGTGTTTGTTTTGGTGTTATGCTCATAGGCAATCTCTGCACATCAGCAGTTCAGAGCTATTGGGTGCTACCTGTATATCTGAATTGCATTATAATAAAAATGATTTAAGCCACCACTAGGAAGCTTCAGTCTCTTTAAAGAAATTCACATATGATTCCCATTTGAGACACTCTGGCCTTCTGAGTGAGACTTACAGTCCTTTATCTGGCATTTGTGGGAGAGACAGTGACGTTCTCTGAACTTTCCGTCCATACCCCCATCAGTTCCTAGGGCCCTCACAATGACCTCTGGCCAGTGGGCCGTGGGCATCAGCAGCAATTCACCAGTTCCAGACTGAAGCCCAGAACAGCCAGAGAGCAACTCTCCCACAATCTCTTCCCACGCGGTGATTACACAGACCACATTCTCTAAAAGGTGTGTCTGCAAGATGGGGAAAGCTGTGTCGATGTGGCCCTCCACTGACCTGTGAGGGACACATAGTATGAATGCGAAATAGCCTTTGTTGCGTGAAGCTACTAGGATGATGAAGCTGATTTGTTACTGCAGCAGAGCTTGGCCTCTGCTGACTGAGACACCTTCAGGAACCGCCTCCCTGACTGAGCCATTCCAAGCATGCACCATGCTCCAAATAGTTCTTAGTTGAAGAACCTGAATGCACCAAGCTATTTCGTGACACCCTGCCTTTGCACATGCTGTTTCTTAATGCTGGAATGCCATTCCCCACATACTGTTGCTCTCCTCCTCCACTCGACCACTGTGACTAATCCTTCAAAATCCAGTTCAGATATAATTACCACCAAGAAGTTTTCCTCCCTTTTCTAACCCTCTTACCCCATCACCATTACCCATGAACCCTGCAGAATGCTTATCTCACCATGATTACATGCCTGTCCCTACCCCATGCCAAACCACACTGTGGAAAGGTCAATGACCTATTCACCTCTACACCCTTAAGGTCAGCATGCAGAAGACGTAGGCAACATTTGACCATTTGGCCAGGAAGAGCTTTCTGAAAAAAAGTTGGGTTAGATCCATTATCATCTGAAGGGAGTACCTTACTCAACAGTAGCCAGTTCCAGCTGTCTCTGCCTCAGTCCTGCCAGATCTGCCTAAGCGCGCTGAACCCTTCCCATCACCTCCCCAACAGTGTTCCGCAGTCCCCACAAAGGACTCAGACTCTACCTGGGAGGAGTGGTTGAGGGCCTTGTACTCAAAGCGTGGTCCTCAAACAAGCAACACCTACAGAACTCAGGAGCTAGTGACAAAAGCAGAGTCTCCGGCCCCACCTCAGACCTCCTGAATGAGCATCTGCATTTTAACAAGATCCCCAGATGACCCCTATGCCTAATATTTGAGAAGCCTTAACTCAAGGCACCCAGACAGAATTTCTTCAGCCTAAAAGGTAACTTTAATAACAATAGTACTTTCCAGTTGTAACCATAGCTGCCAAGAGCTTTTTACATCACTAAACTCTCAGAACATGATCGTGCCCATTTTATTAATGAGGAAACTGAGGCTCAGAGTGGTTGGGTACCTTGCCCAGAAACTCACAGCTTTGAAGTTTCAAGAGCCAAGATGAGAAGGGAGTTCTGATGGACTCGAGAGCTCTCACCCCCATAATCACACATTACATGGCACCCTGCCATTTACAAAGTTCTCTGAACATTTAGCCTTCAAGACCAGCCCAAGCAGCTCTGGAGACTTCCCCACCCCTTCAAACAGCCACTGAACTTGTGCCCTTTCTATTCCGTCACTTGCTACCTACACCACGATGCCTCCACACACACCGCTGTCTCCAAGAGGTTGCCAGCTCTCCCAGGGATGGATCTTATGCGCTTGCTCAATAATTATTTGATGAGGCAATGAAAATTTTTCCCCTTGAACATCAAACAACCCTCTGAGGTTGGCCGGACAATTATTATTAAGTAAATAAAAGAGAGGACACTGAGGTTCCCAGAGAAGTTCAATGACTTGCCCCAGGTAACCAGGAAGCCTCAGACCTCTGGGGATGGATCTCACCTCCCTGACTCCAGACAAACATCTTCTTCCTGACTCTTCCACCCTCCTTGTATAATATTTCCCTCTTCTGACTCCCATTACCAGGTAGTTAACAAAAACATCCTTTTCAAAGAACTCCTTCCTGTATGCATCTTAAAAGGGGCTCTGCTTTACCACCAGGTGGGCCAAATTTAGACACTAACCGAGAATGCCAAAGGAAAAGGTGGGAAAACACTGCCACCAGATCCAGTGGCCCTGTGGATGCAAGGAGAAGAACCTCTCATCAGGCAAGAGCCTCCGGCTACAGCTGCCCAATCCAAACCCCAACACGATCAGCCCATGTCAAGGGAGAGGCCCCTGGAAGGCCAGGCAGGTGAAGACCTTCCCTAACCGGGTACCATCACCCCCTTGCCGTCCGTGGTACCGTAAGTCCACTGGCCAACACAGCCTTTTCAACTTGCCCTTACTGGCTTTAGAAAGAAGCTGAGACAATTAACTAGCTGGGCGTTTCACCAGAGAAAGGCAAAACATGTGCCCGAAATATTTAGGAAGCGTGGGAAATTCCTTGAACTGAGATAAAGAGGGACGAGAGAAGCCAAGAAATGCCATCTCGGGACAATTAAGCGACTGTGAGGTTCCGAGTGGTTGGGTACCAACTTTGTTTTGCTTTTCTGAGCACAGCACCCAGGCACCATGCCACCCCCTCTGCTGGGCATTGTGTGCACCACTGAAGGCAATCAGATGAGGGTGCTAATGGGCGCTGAACCCCTGCTTGCTAAGCCTGTACCTGTGCACAGGGCTCCACCTGCCCCCCCCCCCCAAGGAGCCACCTGGGGTGAATTCATTCAAAGGCCCTCTGCAGCCCAGCCCAGGCTCTCAATGACTCGTGCTATCGTTGTACTCAGATCCCAGGGGAGAACACAAATGTGGGGAGTGAGAGGGGTTTTGCTGGGTTCTCTGGCATCCTGGGATAAGAATCCCTATGAAAGTGCCTTAGTAGGAAGCATTATTAGGAAGAACTGATAGGGGATGAAGAAGTTAAGAGGAGAAAGAAAAGCAAGCCCAGCAAAGACCCACGGAGGCCAACTGACACAACTCCCCAGTGGGTCTCTGGGGACAACGCATGTCATGCTGCGGAGTATCCCAACCAAGGTCAAGGGAGTCGGGCTATTTATATACTTCAGTACTTCTCAGTCACGGGTCAGGGGCCGCCCCCAGGGGAGAGGTCAACTCTCAGGCACTGCTTGCTCTCAGTTCCGACAGACCACGCAGCTGACATCAGCAACTTGAAGTCATCCTGCCACTAAGAGGAGGGGGCTGGCTGGAGAGTGGGACCCAGGGCACCAACGCACACAGAGACGGCAAAGGTCTCTGGGGGAACGCAGCATAGCACTGCAGCCCCTGCAACAGTCCACGGTCCAATATTTCTTTCTCCAAGTTTTGCCAAAGTTTTGGCCATGATAAAGCTAAGACTCCATTCTCCAGATTCTGAAGCCTCCTGGGGGTCTCGGGCAAGGACCCTTACCCTCCTTGCCCTTCTTCGGGCCCCCCATCAAAGACTAGGACCCAAAGAACCTTCGAACCTAAACGGAACTAGCTACCGGGCATCTTCCAGAAATCGTGTTCTGTCTCTCTGTTCTTTCTCCAGGGAAGCATTGGAGGGCACCACACAAGGCAATCCAAAGATTAAACTGAAGTGCTTTGCTGAAGTTGGGTTGTCAGGATTAAACTGAAGTGCTTTGCTGAAGTTGGGTTGTCAGGCAAACCCAACGTCCCTTTCCTCTTTCACCTCCCGAGGCCCCAGTGTTTTAACTGTCTTGCCCCTGAAACGATCTTGGCTCCTGCTCTAGATATACGTACCCCACTGAGGGTGATCGAGATTGCTGGCTCAACACAAGCCCAACAAATCACCTCTGTAAGCAGTAACTTGGACCAACTTCACAGCTCCTAACAATCAGCCAAGTACAGGACCACCTAACACCAGAATTCCTGGTGAAAGACAATGATGAGGGCAGGACCCAGCTCCGTGTGACGGCTGTTGTCCTGGACAACGCATCAAGGAAAGGAAAGGAAATGCGGCCACCAGGGAGGGGGAAAGGGGGAGGGATGATTAAGTTGGGGATGAATAACACCGAGTTCCCTGCACAACTTCTCACCCCCCACTCCCAACAGGTGGATACTCTGAAAAGGTGTCCCCGGACGCCTCCGCCCAGCACGGGTGCGATCTTCTCCCTAATCTCAGAACACCGCCCCCGGAGCCAGGCAGGAGGGCAGGGTAAACGCACTCCTAGGTTTGAAATTCATTAATAGGGTATTTCACGAGCTCGGTGTTTGGTTGTGTTTTGTGTGTTTCTTTGTTTTATTTTCTGATAATTCCCAAATGCTTTGCCTCTATCCTTTTTTCCTGATAGTCTTTAGTTCTTCTGTGCGTTTCTTTCTCTAGTTCTAAGGAGAGTTTCCCCATAGCTGGGTCAGCGAGCTCTGGAGATCGGGGGTTCAGATCCCAGCCCCACCGCTATCAAGCCCTGTGTCTCGGGCAAATCGAGGGTCTGGGCATCTCCGTTTTCTGGGGATACTCCCACCTTCCTTGCACATTTGTGTAGAGGATGCAATGAGGTCCACTTCAGGGAAAGCACCTGGAAGGTGGAGATGCTCGGTCTCGGTCAGCTCCCTTCCCTCTCCTGAAGTCCCACCTCACCACGCCAGATGCCCACGCGCCTCCCTGGATGACCCCGCTGGCGGCGATAGAGAGACCAGCTCCGGACAGCGTTATCCACGAAACAGCGAGTTTGAGCTGGTGTCCACTCGCGCGCGCGCACGCACACTCACACACACACACACACTGTGCACTTCGAGCACCCCCGCGGGTCTGGCACTGTTGCCCACCTCGTACGGAGCGGGATCTCCAATCCGAGCCACAGAAGCGCTCCCACCCCCACCGAGGCGGCAGCCCCGCCAGGGTCTGCGCTGGGCTGCATGGCACTCACCCTGGGCAGGCCGGGCCGGGCAGCTGGGGGCGGGTCCGGCAGGCGGCGGCGGAGGCGGCGGCAGCAGCGGGCGCGGGGTGGGCGCTGCGGCCGGCATGGTGCGGTGGCCGGTGGCCGGAGCTCGGGGCTCTGCTCTGCGATGTTAGCGCGGGGCGGCGGCTCGACGGTCCAGCGAGCGTGGGGAGGCAGCGCAGCCACCAGCCCGCCCGCCCTCTCTCCTCTGTCCCTCCCGATGCCCGCCCCGCGCCGCGACGACTCCCGGGAACGTCTCCGGGGGCGCTGGGCTTAGCAACCGCGCCGCCGCTGCAGCCTCCCTCCCTCTGCGCTGGGCCCACGGTGCGCTGCCTGCCGGAGGCCCCGGGGACTGGGCGGGTCCGGCTTTGAAAGTGCGCTCACACCCTCTACTTTGCCAGGGAGCGCCTGAAGGTGGCCCTGGGGACACCCGCCCCCTCGCGGCCCCGCCTCTCCCCGCCCCGCCCAGGTCCAGCCTCTCGGCGCTACTTCCCTGACGTGCGCGCACCGTGGAGCCAGGCGGGTCCGGCTTTGAATGTGTGCTTCGCCCACGTTCTCTGTCACTGGCAGACCAGAGACGTCCCCAGCACCCCAGCAATCCTCGCCGCTCCTGGCTGTGTCCAGACTTTCTGCGCCACTTCCTTCCTCCTGCCCTGTTCCCGCCACTGTCACGGGGACTCGAGGTCCGGCAGCTGCCCTACATCCTTGTTCCACCCCGACCCAAGACGGCTCACACTCCGGCCCATACTCGTGGCCTCAGAGGCACAGGCTGAAAAACATCCCTCTGGGCAGTTCCGTTGGTTAGAGACAATGAGAGAGAGAGAGAGATAGTGAGAGAGGGGGGGGGGGGGAGAGTCTCCACCCCACCTCGTGCCGGAGGTTGAGGGTTCCAGCCCCCCAACACCGTGGAAGCACATACAAGAATCAGCCAATGATGGCATGAATAAGTGGAATAAATTAACGTTTCTCTCTCTCTCTTCCTCTCCCCTTTCCTCTCTATAAATAAATAAATAAAATTTAAAAATACATCCCTCCACCTTGCATCTTGCTGGTACCACCTAAAGGCTGCTCAGTGCCCCTTGCACTGTTTACCCCTCTGCCCCTTCACGGCACCACGTCCCTACATGCCTAACCCTCGTGTTTACAGTTAGCCAGGTCTGTAGTCCCAGTGGGGGATCAGGGAGGACAGCGTGGTCTTAGCTGGTTCCCAGGCCCCGGCTGGGAGAGATGACGAAGGGGGTGGGGGGGATGCCCACCTCTCCACGAGTCCACTGACACGATTAGATCAGTGGTCTGGATTCTGCTTTAGTCCATCAGGTCACAGGGTGGTCTTGTCCCACCCTGGTGTCCTGTGAAACTGTTCGCAGTCAACAGAACAGCAAGACTGCGCTGATGGTACTAGGTCAGCTCCCAGATGAGGGGTCTTTCTCTTTCTCACCTGTAACAGAAGACTAAAGGAGGCAGTCTGGTGCTCACGTCTGCTCCTCACGGATAGCCTAAAGACCCAGTCTGCAGGCTTGCTCATGGCCACGTTCAACATGTTGCTTCTTCTTCTTCTTCTTCTTCTTTCTTCTTTCTTCTTTCTTCTCCTTCTCCTCCTTCTCCTTCTCCTCCTCCTCCTCCTCCTCCTCCTCCTTCTTCTTCTTCTTGTTCTCCTCCTCCTTCTTCTTCTTCTCCTCCTCCTTCTTCTTCTCCTTCTTCTCCTTCTTCTTTCTTCTTCTTTCTTCTTCTTCTTCTTTTCTTCTTTTCTCCTTCTCCTTCTCCTTCTCCTCCTTCTCCTCCTCCTCCTCCTCCTCCTCCTCCTCCTCCTCCTCCTTCTTCTTCTTCTTTTTGACAGAAACAGAGAGTCAGAGAGAGGGACAGATAGGGACAGACAGACAGGAAGGGAGAGAGATGAGAAGTATCAATTCTTTGTTGCAGCACCTTAGTTGTTCATTGATTGTGTTCTCATATGTGCTTTGACGGGGTGGGGGTGCACTACAGCAGAATAAGTGACCTCATGCTCAAGCCAGCGACCTTGGGGTTTTGAACCCGTGTCCTCCACATCCCAGCCTGACGCTCTATTCACTGCACCACCACCTGGTCAGACTGTTCCCTTTTCTTCTCAGACTTTTACCTCACGGTAACAAAATGACTGTAACAGCCTCATAAAGCCACTGTGTGAAGAGGTACGTCAGCTTCTGGTTGGTTTGATGGCCCGAGATGATCATCAAGGACAATTTTCAGCAATCCAGTTCACCAACCGTGAGCAAAATGCCAAGTGACCTGCCTCCAATCACTCACCTTCTAGTGCAGGGGTCTCAAACTTGTGGCCCGCGGGCTGCATGCGACCCGCCAAACAATTTTGTGTGGCCCGCAGACTAATCCATGAAGTTCAAAATATTTTGGATAAAATTAAGTAAGCCTAGGGGCCTACTTGTATTTTTCATTTCTCTAGCATCCTAGCTAGATATTAGCTTAGTTAACAGCAGTTGTGATGCGAACTACAATTTCTGGTCGTTTTGTGACACTGAGTAAACTGCATGTACGATTGTGCTTGTTGTACTGATTTTTTTTTGTTTTCAACTACAGTGAGAAAAGTGTTGCATAACAGTTGCCTTTTGTAGACCTAGTGCGGCCCACCCAACGGCTGTGATCTTGCTCTGCGGCCCACATGCTGAGTTGAGTTTGAGACCCCTGCTCTAGTGTGTGTGGTGGGGGAACAGATCATGAAATAGTCAATGAAGGAGGGGGTGTTGTTGTTTTAAAGTAAAGGCCTACCTGACAAGGTAACATGGGGGAGGGAGGGAGCCTGAAGAAAGAGTCCCCTTTATCCATGGTTTCAGTTTCCATGGTTTCAATTACCCGCCATCCATCGCAGCCCAAAAATATTATGTGGAAAATTCCAGAAGTAAACAATTAGTAAGTTTTAAATTGTGCGCCGTTCTGAGTAGTGTGATGAAACCTCCCGTGTCCCACTCCACCCCACCCAGGACATAAATCTCCCCTTGGTCCAGCGCTAACCACACTGTATACCTACACTAGACACCCATTAGTCACTTAGTAGCCAGCGGGGTTATCAGATCAACTGTTGTGGTATCACAGTGCGTGTGTTCAACTAACCCTTACTTTACATAGTGTCATTCACATTCCTTTTATTACACTATATAGTTACAAATGTCCTATTTATTATTGGTTATTGTTGTTCATCGCTTACTGTGCCTAATTTATGAGTTAAACTATCAGAGTGTGTATGCATAGGAAAAGACATCACATATATGGTTTGCTATTATCTGCAGTTTCAGACATCCGCTGTAGGTCTTGGGACATGTGCTCTGTGGATAAGAAGGGACTACTGTATCTAGAACTTTCTGTTGGGGTAAGTTCCCCTCATGCACTTAAATACTTCCGTTTTAGAAACCTCACTAGCCATTGTTCCTGGCCCTGTCATTTATATTTTAGGAGTAAATGAATATGAGTTT
This sequence comes from Saccopteryx bilineata, assembly GCF_036850765.1. Lineage (NCBI taxonomy): Eukaryota > Metazoa > Chordata > Mammalia > Chiroptera > Emballonuridae > Saccopteryx > Saccopteryx bilineata. Next base: position 15,295,712 of record NC_089499.1, on the reverse strand, counting down.
TAGGAAATGGTTTAACTGTTGTGGAGAGGAAATCGGATTTTTTGCGAAAGCAGTAGTCCAGCAGTGTTTAATTATTGGCTAGATAATCATTTCTATGTTGATTAGCTGTATACTTTAAACAGTTACAATGAACACCTTAACTCAAGGAATCAGGTTACCTCCCAACAGTGCGGAATAAACATGATGTATCTTGGTGAACAATGGAAAAAATTGCTAGTTGTCTGCTCAATACCTAGTCTCTCTTTCTGACCTAGTAACCTGACTTTTAGCTGAGCACACTGCAGCCTGGAATAAAGAATCGACTTCCGGCCCTGGCCGGTTGGCTCAGTGGTAGAGCGTCAGCCTGGCGTGCGGGGCACCCGGGTTCGATTCCCGGCCAGGGCACATAGGAGAAGAGCCCATTTGCTTCTCCATCCGCCCCCTCCTTCCTCTCTGTCTCTCTCTTCCCCTCCCGCAGCCAAGGCTCCATTGGAGCAAAGATGGCCCGGGTGCTGGGGATGGCTCCTTGGCCTCTGCCCCAGGCGCTAGAGTGGCTCTGGTTGCGGCAGAGCGATGCCCCGGAGGGGCAGAGCATCGCCCCCTGGTGGGCAGAGCATCGCCCCTGGTGGGCGTGCTGGGTGGATCCCGGTCGGGCGCATGCGGGAGTCTGCCTGACTGTCTCTCCCCGTTTCCAGCTTCAGAAAAATACAAAAAAAAAAAAAAAAGAATTGACTTCCCAGTCTCCCTTGCAGCCAGGAATGGCTAGATGAAAAGTTTCCGGCCAACGAAACAGAATGGGAAGTGTGGTGTAGGAGTTTCAGATGGGTTCCTTGAAGATGCTGATGTCCTTGGTCCCTCTCAACCTCCTTCTTTGGTCCTGGATTTCAGACATAAGGTCTGTGGTAGGTTGGATTATTACTTTCAACTCTTCACTCTGTCCCTTAATAGACAACCACCCTTTATGGTACATGGAGTATACCTCCCTAACCTTGGTTGTAGACTTACTGACTTTATAGCCAGTGAGAAGGTATTGGACGTAATGAGAACAGAGGGTTGGAAAGTATTACTGTGGTTTGGTTTGTTCTCATATACACCTGTCCATAACCCAGGAAGGTGCCTGTCCCAGAAAACTATGGAGAAACATACAGCAGACCTAAACTTTAACCTGCTGCTAAGTTCATATTAAGAGAAACATTGACATCACATTTGCAGTCATTTAATTATATACAATATTAAAGGGGGTGAGGAACAGCATGTTTATACTGAACCACTCAACTAGCAACTCATTTAGAATACCTAAACAGGGGGAAATAAGCCCTAATGATTTAGTCTAGGTGTCTGAGCTACTTTGGTTGTGAGCAAGCAGAATTTGACCCAAGTAGTTCAGCAGGCAGGGAGCATAGGATATCGTAAGGCTATCTGGAGAAATTCACAAACATCCAAAAGCAAATTGGCCACCACCTCACAACCTGACTCAAATGTCCCCCACAATTGCTACGTCTCTGAATCCAGTTTCTAGCACTTCTTGGCCTTTTGTCTAAGATCAAGTATAATCCAGTTTGTCCAGGGAGACAATATACTCGGCTTAGTTTATTTACTCTGACCAGGCCATTTCCAGCACTGGCCAACCACTGGATTGGCTGTTTGGGGGTAAGGTGTCTCTCTCTGGTCTGCACAGCTACGGCTCTGCAGAAAAGAGGCCGGAGGAAGTAGGGTAGTAGTGGAAGCCAGTGGGCTGGAACGACTGCCTCTCTGCATCGGACATTTCAAATCAGGAGGGGACATTACTTAGGAGAGAAACTGAAGGACATATCCGGGACACCGGGTAGGCTTGCTTGAGGAAGGAGCTAGAAGCATTTCCAGGAGGTCAGTCCTGGATAGAATACCATGGTGCATTTTTTTTTTTAAGGAAAGACTTGCAGGGAAACTAAAAAAGGGGAAGATAGAGCCTTTGAGAGAAATTTCTCTACTCCCAGCATCACCCAGGCTGACTCCAGGTTAGATCTGGGGAAAGGAGGAAATTTCAGAATCTCCCACGGATCACTCTTCTAACACATTTGCAATGTATGCTCTTCCTTGACACTTTATGTCTTCTTCCCGCCATGTTGATAGAACATTTCTAGTTGCCTGGTGTCCCCCACTGTCACCATCTCCCTCCTCCCCTCCCTCCCCAAGTAGACTTCCGGAGGGACCACTTCACATTCCCCGTCTGCACTCCCTTCTTCTGCAGAGCTCCTAAGACCTGCTGCAGACTCCCTGAGTTCCTGTCTTTCCGCGCCGCTGCTCTCACCGCATTGGGAATCACCTCTTCTCCGCCCAACTGAGCACGTTCAGTCCTAGTTACATCTCCTCTCGCCGCAGCCTGTGACCTGTCTTGAAACTCTCTCCTATCCTGACCTCTGTAGGTCCGGTTGCTTTGGAATCTACCTCACATTTTAAAAGCGAACATTTTTTTTCATACCACATTGTGGGTCTCTCTTCCTTTGGTCCAGCCCTTACATTGTTATTTCTTAGGTGTTTATTCTTGTCTGGGGTAAACTCTCCATGGGCAATCCTTTTTATTTAAGTTCTTAGTTAATTCATCTTCCCGTGAAAACTCTGCACAGTCACCACAAACGAGGTCACTGGAGAATCCTTGCTCCTCCTTTCGCCAGCGGTGCCAGCGTTGGCCTCTGCAGTCCACCCGGCTCTCTTCATCCTGTTCTTGCCTTCCTTTCTCTGTATTCTTTATTTTTTTTTAATTTATTTATTAAATTTAATGCAGTGACATTGATAAATCAGGGTACATATGTTGAAAGAAAACATCTCTAGATTATTTTGACATTTGATTGTGCTGTGTACCCCTCCCCCAAAGTTACATTGTCTTCTGTCACCTTCTATCTGGTTTTCTTGTGCCCCTCCCCTCCCCCAACCCCTCTCTCCTTCTTCGCCCCCTCCCCCCCCTCCCCCCACCCCCTCTCTGTCTTCCTGAGGTCTCCTTCTCGTACAGACCACGTCTTACAAGTCTATGGGTTTTGTTTTGTTTTTGCACAATCCAAGAAATCATAAATCATGCCGAAGCTGGTTACCTCACCACTATCAAAATGGGTTCTGAATCCAAATACAAATATGACATCCAGTGTGGTCTTATACATTTTGGCTAGTTTTCTCCACATTTCTGTCCTAGGCACCGTTGCCTTCCCAGGGTGAAGGACGTCAGGGACCATTTGTTTCTGCCGAAGTGGCCTGTTGGTCATGAGCTTCCTGGTCCGGACAGTTACTGCTGGTTCATGAGGGCGGCCAGTCTTCAAGCAGCCAGGGAGGAAAAGAGTCCCTTTGTGATCTTATCCAATCACTTACCATACTTCTCCGTGTGCAAGACACACCCTTTTTCTTTTCTTTTTTTAATTTTTTTCTTTTTTTTTTATTTATTCATTTTAGAGAGGAGAGAGAGAGAGAGAGAGAGGAGAGAGAGAGACAGGGGGGAGGAGCTGGAAGCATCAACTCCCATATGTGCCTGACCAGGCAAGCCCAGGGTTTCGAACTGGCGACCTCAGCATTTCCAGGTCAACGCTTTATCCACTGCGCCACCATAGGTCAGACCCAGACACACCCTTTTTCAAAAAATTTGGGGTCTAAAAACTCGGTGCATCTTACACACCGAGTGGTTGTAGGGTTTTTTTTACTTGCATTACTCACTTTTTCGCGCTTGTTGTCTTTTTTTCAAATTTCGGGCCCCAACATTAAGGTGCGTCTTATACATGGGGAAATACGAATAGTCTTAACTTCAGACCAGTTTCATCTCCTCCCTTTCAAAGTCCAGCTCAGTTGCCTGCCAGACAGCTCCTTACAGACCTCTCATAGGCACCTCTTACTACATCTCCAAGGCAAAACTCATCATCTTTCCCCCCAAATCTGACCCTCCTATTAGATTCTGAGTCTTATTTAATTCAGCTTTCTAAGCCACCACCCAGAAATTCATGTCAACTCCAAATCCGCTGCGCTCTCCTCACCCTCCTCCCACCTCCCAGCCGTTGCCTGTTCACACTCTCGTGACACCCCATCTTGACCACCCAAGCATCTCCTCCCCTACATTCCGACATCCTTTCCATTCTTACTCTCAGATCATCAGCGTTACTGGGGACAAGGAACTTGTTCTCAATATCATTCTCACATCATCTCTCCACTGAAAATCTGCCAGTGGCTCTATGCTCCCTGAGAGCTCAAATCTAAACCCCTAGAATGACCTTCCAGACCCTTCAACCTGTGGTCTTGTCTACCTCTCCGCCCTCCTCTCCTGCCGTTCCCCCGTGGGTACTCGGGGCTCCTGCAAGTTCCTCGCTCTGCCTTGGCCACCGTCTCTTTCCATACCCTGCTCCATCTGCCTCTCGGCAGCCCTGACTCAAGCAGCACCTCCTCACAATGAGCAAACTGCCAAGCCGTGATTCAGATCCTAACCATTCTGCCCTCCCTGCCAGCAGGAAGATAAGCAAGTAGGGTGCTTGACATGACGGCCTCGTGGCCAATCTGATCTCTCCCTGATGCGGACGACTGACCCAGTCCCTGGCACATCCCATTCAGCCGGCGATCCTTATCTACCTTGAGGTCAGCCCAACAACTGCCTCAGTCCCGGGGGGGGGGGGGGGGGGGGGGGGGGGACCACCCACGTGTGACCCGAGCCCACACTCCGGAAAGGTTTCCAAAAGGAAGAAGTCAAAACAAGCGCCTAAGATAAAATATTGGATTTGCTATGGAAGTCCTTAGTGCGTGTAATCTATCTTCTCCCTCTAGTTCAGATAACTGTGCATCCGACATAGGTGGACATGCTGTCAGGAATATATTAAAATCTGTTACCTTTCTGGATACAAGCTCTTGCTTCTAAACAATCCATTTATTTCCAGTGTCAGCTGAAGTTGCCATCTGGGCTGTCCTGATGCCCAAAAATATGGCACTCGGCGCTGTAAAAGCAACATGCAGATCATTGTCTCTATGCCGGAGCAATAAAAACAAATTCATTTGCAAAACAACTAATCGGTTTTCGAGTACAAAACAGCAATGAAAGGCAAGTCCAAGACATTCTCATGTCCTTGAAGTACAGTTATAGATTCAGGGAAAGGTTTCAAGTATCATAGGATAGTATGTCACTTTTAAAACTTACTCAGAATTTCTCAAAATACTGCCTATAATTAGATATAATATTTAGAAGACTGAACTGAGCCTACGTCTGAAAAAGCTAGAGTATTGTACAAAAATACATGTGATCTTTATTGGATTACCAAGCTTTCCTTCAAAAGAAAAAGAGATAATAAGTAAATGCTACCCAGTCCAAAGATTCCAGGTTAAAACATGTAGGCACACAAATGCACATTTGGAAAAATGTATGTATGGTTCATGCCTATAAATGGGCCACACTGAAACCAAGAATGCTATAAAGAAATTCCTGACCCCGGCCGGTTGGCTCAGTGATAGAGTGTCGGACCAGCATGTGATTGTCCCAGGTTCAATTCCTACTCAGGGCACACAGAAAAAGCAATCATATGCTTCTCCACCCCTCTTATCTCTCTCTCTTCCCCTCCCACAGCCATGGCTCCATTGATTCAAACGCATTGGCCCCAGGCAGTTTCAAGCGCATTGAGGATGGCTCCATGGAGCCTCTGCCTCAAGCACTAAAAAAATAGCTCTGTTGTGAGCATGGGCCCTAGACCGGCAGATCATCAGCCCAAGATGGGGGTTGCCGGGTGGATCCCAGTCAGG